>NC_084621.1:47094477-47411977 GCF_033978795.1 Nerophis ophidion | reverse complement strand
CAGTGCTAAAGTTGTTTATACGGCCACCCTCAGTGTGACCAGTATGGCTGTTGACCAAGTATGCCTTGCATTTACTTGTGCATGTGTGTGTGTGTGTGTGTGTGTGTGTGTGTAAAAGCCACAGATATACAAATATTATGTGACACGCTGTTAGTATGGAGGAAAAGCGGACGTGATGACAGGTTGTAGAGAACGCTAAAAGCAGTGCCCTAAATGTACGCCCCCAATATAGTTGCCCAGGTGGAAATCCGTAGAAATTCGGGAGAATGGTTGCCCGGGAGATTTTCGGGAGGGGTACTGAACTTCGGGAGTCTACCGGGAAAATTAGGAGGGTTGGCAAGTATGAGTATTAGCGGTGAATGCGGTGTTACAGCTGCACCGACGCTGTATAACACCGGCGGGCCAGCTCTAATGCTAAATTGATATTGTCTCAAGGGCCAAATTAAATTACACAGCAGGCCAGATTTGGCCCGCAGGCCAGAGTTTGACACCCATGATCTAACTTGTGCTGGAGTCAGAGGCAATGTCTTTAGAAATGCAATTATTGACACATTTTTATGACCCCCAACCTTACTTCAACAGGGATTATTTGTGATAAATCAAAAAAAATATTTCATTTCATCAAAGCAGGTTTTTTTTTGGACAGTTGCTTGACTGACAGATGTCTCATTCTGTCACCAACATTTATAGCATCCGCTAATCCAAAAATAATCTCATCTAGGTAGTTTCTACGCGCAGCACATTTGGGACTCACAAGCAGGCTTTAACGCATGCAGTGAGACACCTCCACATTAATACTTCAAATAACGACTACATATGGCTGCAGTTTGTCTTTTGATAGCTTTCGGGATTAGCGATATTTGAAGCTGCACAGAAGTTATGGAGGCACGACAGAACTGGAGCAGGATTTTTGGATTTTCATATGACAAGAGGCAGGCATGTGTTTCCTTTTAACCCACACATGCAAATTGAAGTGTGTAATTCTAATATCTTTCATTGCGCACATGCAGGAACATCTTACCTGAAATAGCATTCCTCCTCCATCACTCCTCAAATTACAAACTTCAAAGACGTGTGGCTTGGATTAACAATGGATTAAAATTTACTTTTTAAATTGTTGAAATTTGAGTTATTGTAAACAAGTGTTGCTGTGCTAATAAACCAAATGTGGAGTGGATCTTTCACTCTTGGTTTGAGTTTGAGTTAATTTTTAACATGCAAGCATAAAAAATGATACATCACAATTTCTAAAAAAGCAGAGTTTATTTAATCCTACCCTTTTTTCTTTACATAGCAGTTGCTAAAACGTTTGTTCACTTCCTGTTCTCAGTTTATTCACAATATACTCTATAAGTAATAACAATGAAAATAAATAAATAATAGTTGGTGAAGTAATTTCATATGATGAGATGAGTAAAATTATCTTAAAAATGAATAGATGGATGAGATAAATTCGGAATATTTATCATGGTTCTTCTTCTTTGTAAACACAAGTGGACTATATTAGTACATTGTTTGATATGTTTGCTTAATCCATTCCATAATTTAATTCCACAAACAGATATACTGAAGGTCTTAAGTGGTGTAGGTGCGTGCAAATGTTTTAAATTACATTTTTCTTTAAGATTATATTTGTCCTCTTTTGTTGAGAAGAATTGTTACTATTATTATATTTTTGGGTAGCAGATTATAGTTTGCTTTGTGTATAATTTTAGCTGTTTGCAAATTCACTATGTCATGGAATTTCAGTATCTTTGATTCAATAAATAAAGGGTTTGTATGTTCTCTATATCCAAAATAATGTATTATTCTAACTAATCTTTTTTGTAACACTGTTAATGAATGAAGTGTACATTTGTAGTTGTTTCCCCATATTTCTACACAATAACTCACTAGCGAGCAGTAGAGAATAAGGAGTGATTTTTCTAGAACATGTTTTGCTTTATTCATTATTGACATGTTTCTTGCTACTTTATGTTGAATAATTTTTATATGACGTTTCCAGTTCAATTTATCATCAATCATTATACCTAGAAATTTGGTTGATTGCACCAGCAAATACATGTGCAGGCGATGTGTTTCCTCTCTTCTTTGCTGCATTAAAGTTTGTTGGACAAAAGAAGTCAGAATATATATTCGAACATGTTGGTATGCTTTGACAGCCATTTAGGACCCAGAGATGGTGAGAACACAAAAAGATGCCTGGTCCCCAACCCCGTTTCTTTGCAAAGATTATGAGACATTCCTCATCTAAATGGGAATATATAAACATTCTAGCAATCGGCATCCTATTGACTGCAGACCTTGTACAGTAAGTGATGTTTTATTATGTTTGTTGGCTCTCAAAGTCTGCAGTGAGTAATAATAATAATAAAAAGTGAACGCCGTGATGCGTTTTTGAAATTAATGTGCTGCGTATACTTAAAATGATCAAAATACGTAAATATGAAATGTTATTAAAAATGTGCTTGTTACTACATTACATATAAATTTGCATCAGATATATATATATATATATATATATATATATATATATATATATATATATATATATATATATATATATATATATACACACAAACCCCGTTTCCATATGAGTTGGGAAATTATGTTAGATGTAAATATAAACGGAATACAATGATTTGCAAATAATTTTCAACCTATATTCAGTTGAATATGCTACAAAGACAACATATTTGATGTTCAAACTGATAAACATTTTTTTTTTTTTTGGGCAAACAATCATTAACTTTAGAATTTGATGCCAGCAACACGTGACAAAGAAGTTGGGAAAAGTGGCAATAAATACTGATAAAGTTGTGAAATTCTCATCAAACACTTATTTGGAACATCCCACAGGTGTGCAGGCTAATTGGGAACAGGTGGGTGCCATGATTGGGTATAAAAGCAGCTTCCATGAAATGCTAAGTAATTCACAAACAAGGATGGGGTGAGGGTCACCAATTTGTAAGCAAATTGTCGAACAGTTTGAGAACAACATTTCTCAACGAGCTATTGCAGGGAATTTAGGGATTTTACCATCTACGGTCCGTAAAATCATCAAAAGGTTCAGAGAATCTGGAGAAATCACTGCTTGTAAGCGATGATATTACGAACTGTTGACCCCTTTGGCGGTACTGCATCATAAACCGACATCAGTGTGTAAAGGATATCACCACATGTGCTCAGGAACACTTCAAAAAACCACCGTCACCGAAAACAGGTGGTTGCTACATCTGTAAGTGCAAGTTAAAACTCTGCTATGCAAAGCAAAACCCATTTATCAACAACACCAAGGAACGCCGCCGGCTTCGCTGGGCCCGAGCTCATCTAAGATGGACTAATGCAAAGTGGAAAGGTGTTCTGTGGTGTGACGAGTCTACATTTCAAATTATATTTGGAAACTGTGGACGTGGTGTCCTCCGGAACAAAGAGAAAAATAACCGTCCGGATTGTTATAGACGCAAAGTTCAAAAGCCAGCATCTGTGATGGTATGGGGGTGTATTAGTGCCCAAGACATGGGTAACTTACACATCTGTGAAGGCACCATTAATGCTGAATGGTCCATACAGGTTTTGGAGCCACATATGTTGTCATCCAAGCAACGTTATCATGGACGCCCCTGCTTATTTCAGCAAGACAATGCCAAGCCACGTGTTACAAAAGCGTGGTTTCGTTGTAAAAGAGTGCGGGTACTTTCCTGGCACTCCTGCAGTCCAGACCTGTCTCCCATTGAAAATGTGTGCCGCATTATGAAGCGTAAAATACGACAGCGGAGACCCCGGACTGTTGAACGACTGAAGCTCTACATAAAACAAGAATGGGAAAGAACTCCACTTTCAAAGCTTCAATAATTAGTTTCCTCAGTTCCCAAACGTTTATTGAGTGTTGTTAAAAGAAAAGGTGATGTAACACAGTGGTGAACATGCCCTTTCCCAACTACTTTGGCACGTGTTGCAGCCATGAAATTCTAAGTTAATTATTATTTGCAGAAAAAAATTAAGTTTAGAGTTCGAACATCAAATATCTTGTCTTTGTAGTGCATTCAACTGAATATGGGTTGAAAAGGATTTGCAAATCATTATATCCCGTGTATATTTATATCTAACACAATTTCCCAACTCTTATGGAAACGTTTGGATATATATATATATATATATATATATATATATATATATATATATATATATATATATATATATATATATATAAAACCTCAATAGAGGTGTTTGGATGTTTTTTTAAGGGCTTTATAGGCGGAATAGAGAGGGACCCATAAGCTCCATTGCAATCAGACTTTTCATCGTATTTATTTAATATTTGGAATGCAAAAAAAATATATAAATTGTGATGTTTCTCATAATACTTGTGAACGATAGGCAAAATTCCTCAAAAAAGTGCAGTTCTCTTTTAAGGGCACCAACATCCAAATCCTTCTAATACAACGACAACGACAAGATTTGACACTTTGTTAAATAATAAATGGGTTATACTTGTACAGCGCTTTTCTACCTTCAAGGTACTCAAAGCGCTTTGACACTATTTCCACATTCAACCATTCTCACACACATTCACGGCGGGAACTGCCATGCAAGACCCTAACCACGACCCATCAACAGCAAGGGTGAAGTATCTTGCTCAAGGACACAACTGACGGGACGAGGCTGGTAGAAGGTGGGGATCGAACCAGGAACCCTCAGGTTGCTGGCACGGCCACTCTCCCAACGGCGTCACGCCGTCCCCATCATAGTTCTAGACCTAAAATGTGAAGTGAAGTGAATTATATTTATATAGCGCTTTTCTCTACCGACTCTAAGCTCTTTACATAATAAAACCCAATATCTAAGTTACATTTAAACCAGTGTGGATGGCACTGGGACACAACGGCAGGATGGCGGAAGTGGGGATCAAACCTGGAACCCTCAAGTTGCTGGCACGGCCGCTCTACCAACCGTTAGAAAAATTATGTCTCCAGGTGAAATTCCCCCAAAGTAGACATAGTAAAGATTTTAGGCTTGTTTTAAACATTCTGGAACACCCACTTTGAGCTCTAAAGTGTGGGCGGGCCTGCATCAGCCTCATGTCGTCACCAACAGAAGACTGTGCGCAACTGATCTCAATTTTGAATGTTGCCCCAATGTGGAAGACGACTTTGGAAAGTGACCACATTTCTCAAACGCCAGGCGTTCAACTGTGGTATGACCAGTCGGGATCCACCAAGCCTTAATCACAGCGTTTTGAAATGTCCAACAAGATTTTAAATCTGCAAGTTAAAGTTGTCTTAATGTGTGTATAACCTGCTTAAAGCATATTATCACAGAATATAGACCATAAACTTAATACTATAACTCTGATATGAAAAAAAGAAAAACTCACAGAATTCCCAACATTGGAATGATGAGAGCTCTGCGATGAGGTGGCGACTTGTCCATGGTGTACCCCGCCTTACGCCCAATTGTAGCTGAGATAGGCACCAGCGCCCCCCGCAACCCCAAAGGGAATAAGCAGTAGAAAATGGATGGATGGATGGAATGATGAGAACTAAGTAACGGTTTCCTAGTGTACACTTATCACTAGGGCTGGGCACCGGTAGTAACCAGACCGATAAAAAAGAAGCTATCGATTTCTCATTTCGGTGCTAAATGAACGTTATCGTGGAAGTAACATCTTGTAAGTGATGCATACTTGCCAACCCTCCCGGAGACTCCCGAAATTCAGCCTCTCCCGAACACCTCCCGGGACAAATTTTCTCCCGAAATTCAGGCGAAGTTGGAGGCTACGCCCCCCTAGCTCCATGAGGACCTGAGAAACGTGTCTGACAGCGTGTCTGCCCAATGACGTTATCACTGTAGAAAGATCGAGGGCGAGTTCTTGGTTTCTTATGTGGGTTTATTGTTAGGCAGTTTCATTGACGTCCTCCCAGCGCAGTAACAACACTCAACAACAGCAGTCGCGTTAACGTCTAACACTCTACCGTGAGGCAGTTTGTCTGCCGTAAACAGCATGTGACACTCTTAAACAGGACAATACTGCCATCTACTGTACATGTTGTACCACAACACCTCCAGGCAACTTCAACCCTTTAATCCTCCCCCATTCTCATCCCATCTCCCCGGATTGTAAATAACCTAATGTAAATAATCGGATGTATTTCTAATGTATATACTTGTTCTTATGCTATGTGAACTCACTATGTTCTCTTCTGGCTGTACATATCCTACTAAGTCACACCTACACTGTTTCAATATCCATTTCTCTGTTGATCCAATTGTTGATAACTGAAGTACTGATATCAACAAAAGCTCCTCATCCCACCCCCAGGATTGTAAATAATTCAATGTATATACTATGATGATTAACTTGTGTGGTGACTGTATTATGCTGATAGTATATATTTGTACCATGAATTGATTAACGCGGACCCCGACTTAAACAAGTTAAAAATCTTATTCGGGTGTTACCATTTAGTGGTCAATTGTACGGAATATGTACTGAACTGTGCAATCTACTAATAAGAGTTTCAATCAATCAAGCATGCATTTGTGACAATAACATCTACTTTGGAAAGTGCAGTGCACAACTGCGCACACAACAGCTGTAAATATACTACTACGTCTTAACCACGCCCCCAATCGGAGGTCTCAAGGTTGGCAAGTATGAAGTGATGTAGCATCCTGACAGAAGCACACAGACATAGGCTAGTTAGTAGCCACAAAAATACAACACTTACTCATTACACACCAATGACGATTATGGGAACCAAGGTTGCTTTCACGATCACCCGGAATTATGAGTATTAACATTACAAGACCAGTAAGGTGTTTTTTTATTATACATTCTCTATGGTTTGTATTGCTGCAATAATTATGACGATAAGTTGTGTATTGTATTTTTTGTTTTTAAATGTATTCCTTAGTTATTCAATTTATATTATTAATCCATTTAACTTGTATGTCACAAAATTTCATAAAATAAGATGGCACTGTTTTTTTGTGTATTTTTTTTAACAAAAGTTTTTTACAAAAATGTGCATGTTAAACACCAGTTCGGGCATTTTTTAAGTACTGGCACCTTTTTTAAAGTACAGATTCCATGATGCATGAGAGAAGTTTATAAATATGTAAAATCTGTAAAAAAAAAAAAAAAAAAAAAAAAAAAAAACCTGTTTAGTGGACTTGTGGTTAGAGTGTCCGCCCTAAACTGTAAGGTCGTGAATTCAAACCCCGGCTGACTCATACCAAAGACTATAAAATGGGACCCATTGCCTCCCTGCTTGGCACTCTGCATCAAGGGTTGGAATTGGGGGTTTAATCACTATATTGATTCCAGAGCGCGGCCACGGCTGCTGCTCACTGCTCCCCTCACTTCCCAGTGGGTGAACATGGGGATGGGTCAAATGCAGAGGATAATTTCACCACACCTAGTGTGTGTGAGACTATCATTGGGAATTTAACTTTGACTTTAAATATGTAATGTATACAGAGTGTCATTGTTGATGATGTTTGTGCATTTTATGTAATGTTACAGTGGCCAAAAATATTAAATATACTTCCATCCATCCATCCATTTTACCGCTTGTCCTTTTCAGGGTCGCGGGGGTTGCTGGAGCCTATCTCAGGTGCATTCGGACGGAAGGCGGACTACACCCTGGACAAGTTTCCACCTTATCGCAGGGCCAACACAGATAGACAGACAACATTCACACTCACATTCACACACTAGGGCCAATTTAGTGTTGCCAATCAAACAAAGACGTATATAACTTTAATTTACAAAGCAATCGTTGTAATGCAAACATCCATTTCAAATTCGAACAACAAAAAACGCCACAAATGTCAAGAACATAAATTAAATATACTTCGTAAATAAAAAAATCTGCCTTGTTTTTAATGAATACTTAAGCCTACTACGCTATGTGTATTTTAATGTTGCTCAGTAAGGTGGCACTTGAGGAGCCAAGTGTTTCTTGTAATAGTACTTTGAAAAAAAACGTTTTGAAACCACTGATGTAAACGATCGTGCTTACCACATGTGCTGGCACTTGCTCCATTTTAGCCGCTGGTGTCCCTGGTCTGGGGTAGAACTGATTGATGAAGAGACTGGGGAATCGATAACATCTCACCAAGTCTATAGTTTCTCTGAAGTCTGCCTCTGTCTCGCCAGGGAAGCCGCAGATTATATCTGTTGCAATTGTTACACCTGGGACCCTGGGAGAGAGACAAAGAGAAGGGAAGAGTGTGTAACAATACCACTTGAGCGAAACGCTACAATTAATACAATAGGAAGGCTGACGGTGACCATTTTTGTTATACAAAACACAACTGTATTTACGGTGGAGGGGAAAATTGCTAAAAAACCATCAACCAGAAATGAAGCATTGTAATGTTTGATACAGCAGTACAATATTGACAATTAAAAGCATTGGAACACACCTTTCAATCATCTTAATTGTTTTTTCCTGAATCTTCATCCGTTCAGCATATTCAAATATGTCATTGGTGAACACGGAATCTTAAAAATGTTATGAATAAACAATAATGAAGCTAGTGAGTCTGGAAGTAGGATATGCAGAACAGTGTTTATATTTGTTTGGCTCCAATAATTAATGTAATGTAATCACATCTGAACAAAAAAACATAATGGAGGACCTGTGATATGACAGTTTTACAGAACCACAATAATTACTGCTGAGTCAATTTTCCACTGGGCAAAAAAAATATTCTGAGGTTTGCAATTAAAAAATATTACTCCACTGCTGTAAAACTAGATAAAGCTGAGTAAGGTTCACTGAGGGCCACATCTGCTTCTCGTGGACTTATTCAACCAATCAAAACCTGATTTGGAACCCTTTTGCCAATTGTTTGCTATTGATTGTTGATCTGGATGCTCGTTGGATTAATCATATCCAGTGGGAAACTGGGATAAACAAATCGATTGTTCTCTGTATTTTGTTTGTATTGGCAAGTGTTAGAAGTGACTCAGAGACTGGGTCAGCAGTGCCTGACAGAAAAGCAGGCCCCTCTCGCGTGCACACTTGACATTACAATGTTAATGTATGCTGGTTTCACTTGTTGCAATGCAGTTTTAATGATTGGCTCAAATCTCTGGGGCATTTGACTTTATACCCGATGGCTAAACTGGCTGTCAATTACCACAAAAAGGGCAAAACGAGCAATAGAGTAGAAAAAACAAAATCCAGAAGAGAAAAGTCCACTTTATGAGTGGCAACTTGGCTTTTCAGGTTCCTCAATTTGGATAATATATGTATTCACTTTCATTACAGGGATATTGAATATTAGTCTAGATTAAAAACTAGTCAAACCATACTAGTACTGTACTTTTCCCTCTCGCCACTTTAAATTTGCCACTTCAATCTTCTGCATTGTTCCTTGATTGATTGATTGATACTTTTATTAGTAGATTGCACAGTTCAGTACATACTCCATACAATTGACCACTAAATGGTAACACCCGAATACGTTTTTAAACTTGTTTAAGTCGGGGTCCACGTTAATCAATTCATCCTTTCTTCCTTTTTGACTACGACCCATCTTTAGTCAAAAATATGCATTTTTAAACCTATGTTATGGCTGGCCTAAAACATTGTCAAGCTTAAAAACGTCTGATCATAAAATAACAGATCTATTCTACTGTAAAACCTATTGTACTGTCTTGCACCTACTGTTGGTCCATACTTTGTTGCACATGATGCCATGTCCTGTTGCTGACAAGCACTTGGCATGGAAACAAGCAGTGTGTCTATATATATATATATATATATATATATATATATATATATATATATATATATATATATGAGTTTGGAAACTATAAACGGAATACAATGATTTGCAAATGTTTTTCAACCCATATTCAATTGAACGCACTACAAAGAAAAGATTTTTGATGTTCAAAATCATAAACTTTATTTTTTTTTGCATATAATAATTAAGTTAGAATTTCATGGCTGCAACACGTGCCAAAGTAGTTGGGAAAGGGCATGTTCACCACTGTGTTACATCACCTTTTCTTTTAACAACACTCAATAAACGTTTGTGAACTGAGGAAACTAATAGTTGAAGCTTTGAAAGTGGAATTATTTCCCATTCTTGTTTTATGTAGAGCTTCAGTTGTTCAACAGTCCGGGGTCTCCGCTGTCGTATTTTACGCTTCATAATGCACCACACATTTCCGATGGGAGACAGGTCTGGACTGCAGGCGGGCCAGGAAAGTAGCCGCACTCTTTTACTATGAAGCCACGCTGTTGTAACACATGGCTTGGCATTGTCTTGCTAAAATAAGTAGGGGCGTCCATGATATAGTTGCTTGGATGACAACATATGTTGCTCCAAAACCTGTATGGACCATCCAGCATTAATTGTGCCTTCACAGATGTGTAAGTTATCCATGCCTTGGGCACTAATACACCCCCATACCATCACAGATGCTGGCTTCTGAACTTTGCTTCTATAACAGTCCAGATGGTTATTTTCCTCTTTGTTCCGGACGACACCACGTCCACAGTTTCCAATTATAATTTGAAATGTGGACTCGTCAGACCACAGAACACTTTTCCACTTTGCATCAGTCCATCTTAGAGGAGCTCGGGCCCAGCGAAGCCGGCGGCGTTTCTGGTTGTTGTTGATAAATGGGTTTTGCTTTGCATAGTAGAGTTTTAACTTGTATTTACAGATGTAGCGACCAACTGTAGTTACTGACAGTGGTTTTATGAATTGTTTCTGTGCCCATGTGGTGATATCCTTTCCACACTGATTTCGGTTTTTGATGCAGTGACGCCTGAGGGATCAAAGGTCCGTAATATCATCGCTTACGTGCAGTGATTTCTCCAGATTCTCTGAACCTTTTGATGATTTTACGGACCGTAGATGGTAAAATCCCTAAATTCCTTGCAATAACTCGTTGAGAAATGTTGTTCTAAAACTGTTTGACGATTTGCTTACAAATTGGTGACCCTCGCCCCATCCCTGTTTGGGAATTACTTAGCATTTCATGGAAGCTGCTTTTATACCCAATCATGGCACCCAACTGTTCCCAATTAGCCTGCACACCTGTGGGATGTTCCAAATAAGTGTTTGATGAGTATTCCTCAACTTTATCAGTTTTTTTTTGCCAACTCTCCCAACTTCTTTGTCACGTGTTGCTGGCATCAAATTCTAAAGTTAATGATTATTTGCAAAAAAAAAATGTTTATCAGTTTTAACTTCAAATATGTTGTCTTTGTAGCATATTCAATTGAATATGGGTTGAAAATGATTCGCAAATCATTGTATTGCATTTATATTTACATCTAACACAATTTCCCAACTCATATGAAAACGGGTTATATATATATATATATATATATATATATATAGCTGGAATGCCTCTTTTTGGTAATTTTACAAATTTCCATGCCAACAAAGCAATAAGAAGGCACTCAAAAGTACCGTAAGGCTCCTCTTTTCAAATTGGATTTGCCATTGACGATTTAACATGGCGATTTCAACACCTCCAAATTTGATAATGAAAACTAAAACGTCATCCGCGTTATAATGGTGTGTAATAAGTACAATACATAAAGTATAAACACTGTAAGGCTCAACAAAAAAATTAAATGGGCACAGTCAACTTAATAGCAAAATCTACTTCCTGGCTAAGGCAACACATTGTAATCAATACACTAATGCCATTGAATGTTTCGGACTTGTCATGCAAAGTGTACTATATTGTACAGTACATGCAAATGAGACACAGAAGTGTAAGAAAACAAGCTATATATAAATTGGTAATACATCGATTCAAATGTGAAAGCTACCAATCACTATATATATATATATATATATATATATATATATATATATATATATATATATATATATATATATATATATATATATCCAGCATTAACAAATTCACACAAGAGAAACACAGACAGCTACAAAAATACATTAGGAGTGGAAAAGAAATTGTAACTACAATCGACAACATGCATCTTTAATTCGATTAACTTCCTGCATCTGCAACCTGCTGATAACCTCTGACCTATTGATGAGCTCCAATTGGCTGATAGTCATTAATATTAACCAATGGCCTGCAGGCACGAACATCCTTGACCTCTCAGATTTAACTGATAACTACCTAATGGAAAGGAAAATAAAAAGGGAAAGCACGGGGCTATAGATTCACAATGGGTGATCATAGTATACTTAATTCCTGATCTTAATAAAAGAGATGAAGATTACTCATATTTGCCATAAAATATTACATCTAAATCAGAGGTCGGCAAACAAGCTATTTAGGCCCATTTTAACCAAACCAAAACCCACTTGAAACCAACAAAATCTATTCCATCACTAAATTGAAGGTAACTTTACATTTTCAGTTGTCTGTCTAGTTCTTTTTTTTTGCATGTTATTTTGTTACAGTTTTTTGGTAACTTTCTAGGTTCCTTTAATGACCAGTCAGACTTGTTGGAATCCAGCAATTAGTCATGTTTTTAAAAATGCACTAAAGCAGGAGTATTCTTTTGTGGTCCATTTTTCTTGTCATACATTTTTTTCTGCACCATTTTTCTCCATTCCAAAACATTACCACATCTTTGCTTTATTCGATTTCCAGCTTGTGTATGCTGCTGTGTCAAGGTGAGCTGTGTCGTCTCCTCCAAAACATTCTTGTGTAGCTTAATGTGAATCCCCCCAAACATTCTAACCTTGTGCCGTGGTGATGTGGACCATAAAGATTGTAACTAATACAAACATGTCCACTGCAGATAACACTGCTTCTCAGGAAGTTCAACGTTTAAAGACACTCAACTTTTTTGTTTATTTTTATTTTTTAATACTTGTATCTTTGCACAATACCTCTTTGTAAAAGTAAATATGATGAGAACATTTGAGCATCATGTTGGTGTTCAATTACAGTAATTGGTTTATCCCTCAAATTCCTGACACTTCCTTGTATACACTATGGCTACTTTGCCAAGTCTTAATTTATTTTGGGATAATACCACAATAATATCGTACCATGGCCTTATTACCGTGACAATATCATACGGTGACATTTTGATATCATTATGTCCTTACTATTTTTTGTATGATTATTTTTTTCGATAAAAGTCTACATCTTAATTTTGCCCTGGATTTGGAGAACCATCTCGGTTATTGTATAGCCAAACATCGCATATAACACACTAGTCCGTTTGTCCGCCTATTATTCTGAGGAATCGAGTGTCCAAGCATTGGGCAACCAACCTTTATACTTTATAAACTATATTGCCAAAAGTGTTTGGCTACCCATCCAAATGATCCGACTCAGGTGTCCTAATCACTTGGCCCGGCCACAGGTGTATATAATCAATCACTTAGGCATGGAGACTGTTTCTATAAACATTTGTGAAAGAATGGGCTGCTCTCAGGAGCTCAGTGATTTCCAGCGTGGGACTGTCATAGGATGCCATTTGTACAACAAATCCGTCGTGAAATTTCCTCGCTTCTAAATATTCAAAATTCAACTGTCAGCATTATTATAAGAAAATGGAAGAGTTTGGGAACAACAGCAACTCAGCCACCAAGTGGTAGGCCACATAAACTGACAGAGAGTGGTCAGCGGATGCTATAGAGCAGAGTGCAAACAGGTCCTCAGTTGCTACAGAGCTCCAAACTTCATGTGACCTTCCAATTAGCCTACGTACAGTACGCAGAGAGCTTCATGGAATGGCTTTCCATGGCAGAGCAGGTGCGTCTAAGCCATATATCACCAAGTCCAATGCAAAGCATCGGATGCAGTGGTGTAAAGCACGTCGCCACTGGACTATAGAGCAGCGAAGACACGTTCTCTGGAGTGATGAAACAGGCTTTTCCATTTGGCAATCTGATGGACAAGTCTGGGTTTGGAAGTTGCCAAGAGAACTGTACATTTTGAACTGCATTGTGCAGAGTGTGAAATTTGGTGGAGGAGGAATTATGGTGTGGGGTTGTTTTTCAGGAGTTGAGCTTGGTCCCTTAGTTCCAGTGAAAGGAACTTTGAATGTTCCAGGATACCAAAACATGTTGGACAATTGCATGCTCCCAACCTTGGGGGAACAGTTTGGAGCGGGCCCCTTCCTCTTGCAACATGACTGCGCACTAGTGCACAAAGCAAGGTCCACAAAGACTTGGATGACCTTGACTGGCCTGCACAGACTCCTGACCTGAACCTGATGGAACACCTTTGCGATGAATTAGAACGGAGACTGAGAGCCAGGTCTTCTCGATCAACATCAGTGTGACCTCACCAAAGCGCTTTGAAAGAATGGTCGAAAATGTCCTATAAACACAGTCCGCAACCTTGTGGACAGCCTTCCCAGAAAAGTTGAGGCTGTAATGGCTGCAAAAGGTGGACCGACATCATATTGAACCCTAAGTGTTGGGAATGGGATGGCACTTCAAGTTCATGTGTGAGTCAAGGCAGGTAGCCAAATACTTTTGGCAATAAAATAATTCACCACAGGGACAAAGAAAGTTGGCCATCACTTTGATTAAGAAAGTGCGGAACACTATGGATTTTCCCGTCAACTTCTCCCCCTCAGCTCAGCTAAACATAATTTAATAAAAAAGTAGTAAAAGTGTTATTAAATCAGAATCAGAATCAGAAATACATTATTAATCCCTGAGGGGAAATTACAATTTTCAGCACAATCCCATTCAAGATCAGACAAACATTACAAAGAGACAGAACAGGATCCCTGACGGGTCTGCCAACTTCCGGCGCCCCTTACAAAAAAGGGTGAGATACAGGTAAACAATGTGGGGTGGGGGAATGGGGGGGGGAGAAAAAAAAAATCGGTTTAAGCCTGGGCCCCTGGAGAGGGGATCCAGACTGAGGCCAAGGGAAACAAAAACTTATAGCCATAGTACACATCCCTCTTAACATGTGTGTAAGAGGGAAACTTCAAAATTCAAAGAATACAAAGAACAAAACACATGAAAGACATTAAAAGAGCAGAGCTGATGCAACAAGCCACTTCTACATACAGCTATGAATAAAAAGTAAAAGAAACATATACACTGTGGTGGCCTCTGCGGTGTTCCATGCCATCGTCTGCTGGGGTGGAGGGAGCATGGCCAGAGACAGGAGCAGACCCAACAAAGCAACCAAGAGAGCCAACTCCACTCTCGGCCAGTGTCCAGTCCGCATGGATGAGCGAGGATACGCCCAAGGAGACCGAGCTGTGCGGTACCTGCTCATTCAGCCAAGACACTGTGAAGCTTGTCTGTCCGGGCGCTCAGCGCTAGCTCCTCCAGTCTCCTTAAACGGACTCTGGTGTGGCAGAGACCCAGCAGCTGGTCTCCATGACCAAAAGGCTCCCGGGAGGCAGATCCACAAGTCCACAAAAAAGCACTGACGAAGTCACGCAAGTGCCATGCCTTGTCACACAGTCCCAAAGGGTCAACCAACCAAAAGGCAAAAAAAAAAAAGATATATATAATAACACATGAAAACAAGAGGGAAACACAACAGGATGACACTAGGGCACAGAGATCCTACCAACAGCAGCCACTACAGCAACGCCATCTTGGAAAAATGTTTCATTTATCCTTATTAGACTTAGACTTATACTTCCTTTTTATTGTCATTCAACTTTGAACTTTACAGTACAAATAAGAACAACATTTTGTTGCATTAGCTCTTGGTAGTGCAGGATAAAAAAAAGCAATAAGGTGCAGATATAAATAAATAGATTACTGTACAGATAAATACATTGCACTTTTTCACATGCGTCCATGTTTATGGATGTAAGTTATATTGTCTTTTTTATTCCAGCGAGTTAATCAATTTTTGGGGGAGTTGAGGAGATCATTTAATTATGATGCGTTCAAGAGTCTTACAGCCTGAGGGAAGAAGCTATTACAGAACCTTTAGGTTCTGCTTCGGAGGCTGCGGAACCTCTTCCTACAGTCCAGCAGTGAAAACAGTCCTTGGTGGGGGTGGGAAGAGTATTTTAAGATTTTCTGAGCCCTGGTCAGGCAGCGGCTTTTTGCATTCTCCTGGATAGGAGGAAGAGGAGTCCTGATAATCTTTTCCGCCGTCCTCACCACTCTCTGGAGAGACTTCCAGTTTTAGGCATTGCAGGCTCCAGTCCAATTATTCATATGTGTTCCCATTTTTTACTGCATTTAAAACAATAATAATTCACTTTAAAATATATTGTGTTAGTATTTTTAGTGTCTTGTGATTCATTTAAATTTGCATTATCTATTATTGAGAAAATTGCATCCTTCTTTGAGTATCAGTTTCAGCTTGTATCAGTCACATTTTAAATATGACGTATAACTCTTGAGACACAAACGCACAAATCTAGTCATACATAAACAAATCACGAATGATCACATTTTATAGGAATTTAATGCTCTTGTCACTACAGCGTGTAAACATGTTTCTCGGAGCCATTCTATTCAGTGGGAGGGGACGTAAATAAAATTAGCAAAGTGAATAAACATGCATATTTTCCTGGCCTCGAAAGATAACTGTTTTGGAGTCTCCGGGGCGCTTCTTTAATTTGCAGCATGTAGCCTATGGTGGTGGGGGTGGGTGGATTGGACAGCCAGACTTTTTTATATCATCTTGCATACAAGAACCGGACTAAAATGGACGAATCAGGCCGAGGTGCAAAGCAGCACATGAAGATAAAATATTGCAAAAAATATGTGTAAAATGATTTTGGTGGATTAGGTGGAGGTTTTGAGTTTTTAAAAAAAAATACACACAACACACTGTCATTTTGACACCTTGTCTCTCCGAGATCTAAGGGTGATTGAGGTGTGATGTGGGATCCTAATGAACCAGGGCCACATTGATACACTCCTTGTTAAAAACAGACAGAAAGGCACGTGTCTTGTTATTGTTCACCTTTCAAAACCAGAAGAGAAGAAACACAAAGAGGTAATGATACCAAGATGGGGGGGAAACGAGGACACATGCCATATTGGCTCGCAGCTTCGACTAGCTTTCAATTAAGTCAACACGGGGTTATTTTTAAAACATGCGAAGCCGACAAAAGAATGTAGAACGAGAGAATAAACTTTATCGATGTGAAGTTCATTTTAATGATGGATGACTGGGCATAGTCTTTAAAAAAAATATACTTTACGTATAGACATATTCCTACATTGTATGTCTGTGGCACATTAAAGAAGCAAACTGACTGCAGACATGACAGCATGTCTGCTGGGAAGAAAAAAAGGTAAAGAGATGACAAGGGAGAGGAGCATCTATCACGGGAGACATTATCTGAAACATCAGCGATGGAGGATGGCAACAATTAGTATTGATTAGAGAATGATATCAAAGGGAATCTGATGAAAAAGCACTGGTAGCTGTTAATATAAACACAACACTGTGGTGGGGGTGGTGACTATAGTGCATATGTACATTTCATCATCTGCCTCATTTAACAAATCTACCATTATCAATCCAGACTAAGGGTGTAACGGTACACACACATGTTGGTTCAGTACGTACCTCGGTTTAAAGATCACGGTTCGGTTCATTTTCGGTACAGTAAGAAAACAACAAAATATAAATGTTTTGGTTATTTATTTACCAAATTTGTAAACAAAGGCTTTATCCTTTTAGCATTGGTAACACTATAATAATTCTTCCCACGTTAATCCACATTAAACTGCCTCAACGTGTTGCTCAGATTAAATAAAATGAGAAAACTTTTCTTCGACATATAAAAAGTGCAACATTAAACAGCTTCAAGTCAACTCATCGTGCTTGATTTATTACAGCATTTGGGAACCCTGTCGTTGATTTTTATTATGTAAATGTTACATTTGTATCAACATGTGATAGCAAGGACAATGCCATTCAAAACTAGGCTGCTACATTACTAATGATTAATGTAACAATAGCTGAAAAAATAGTACAGTAGCAATAGGAGAGACTATTCATCCCTGAACACCATGGAGTTCATGTAGGCTTTATGATGCACTTACATTATTATATCAACTATCAGAGACAGAAACCCTTCATTTAACATAATGTCCTTTTTTGCTGATTCAACACACCTCAATTAACATTGTCCGTAACACACGCACACACCGCGGAATGAGCTAACGTTACGCTAAAAGCTAATTAGCCTTCACCTTAAGCCAGGACTGCGAGTGAGCTGAGCTGCAGTTTGTTTCTAGAAGGTCAACGTGCTCATAGTGATATTATTAGTAGTTGACTTGGAAGTGTTAAGTATAATTTGGGGAGAGTCCGCTGCTCACCTGCTAAACACCTATCTGCTCGACGCTGAAGCGCTGACTACATGCGCTCTGAATACGCACTGCTGATTGGCTGTTACCGCTATGGTTGTAACTAATCAGATGGTTGTGCGGGTGGTACAAACTGGGTGCAGTGTAGGAGACGGAGGCAGAAAGCAGAGCAGCTTATTAAGACTTTAGCATAGGCTGCTACTTGATATGTACTCGTTCGGTACTCCTCCGCACCGAACGGAAAGCCCCGTACCGAAACGGTTCAATACAAATACATGTACCGTTACACCCCTAATCCAGACCAATTAAAACCCATGTGGATATGGATCCATACAAGTTTTTGTTATGGGGAAGAAATAAATTAACTAGTGTCTGTATAGATCACCACATTGTACCCCGTGAGGCATCCTGCATTTAATGACAATCTCAATGTGTGCCATTGGAGAGTTGTTTGATACAGCAGGTCCCAAATATAAATGTAAGAAAAAACTGGATTCATTCATCATCATTATTAATAATTGTTGTTGTTTTGTTCAATCGGTTTTCTTATTACATATCAGGAATGACACGATCAACATTTTTGGCCTCAGATCCAATTTCGAGTCCCGATCTGATACTTTGATAACAGATTATAGAACTGTAAATGTTTTATGGCAAGTAACTAAAGTAGACACAATAACACATTTCTATTTATTAAACTTTGAATTTTTTATGAACAATAAAACACTGAATATTAACAACATGTGATAGTCGCTCCTCTTTTACTTCTCAGATTGATTGATTGATTGATTGATTGATTGATTGAAATTTTTATTAGTAGATTGCACAGTACAGTACATATTTTTTACAAATGAACACTAAATGGTAACACCCGAATACATTTTTCAACTTGTTTAAGTCGGGGTCCACGTAAATCAATTCATGGTACAAATATATACTATCAGCATAATACAGTCATCACACAGGTTAATCATCAGCGTATATACAATTAATTTTTTACAAAAAAAAAAAAAAAAACGCTGTGTGATGAGGTAGCGACTTGTGTAGGGTGTACACCGCCTTCCACTGGATTGTAGCTGAGATAGGCTTAAGCGCCACCCGCAACCCCGAAGGGAATAAGCGGTAGAAAATGGATGGATGTATGAATTACATTTTTGATACTGTATGCTACTTACAATTTGTTTTATAAAACTAAACAAAAGCAAAAAATACTGTCGATTCCCATTCACATCGTTTGTGTTTTGCCCTCAAAGGCTTCATGTATCCAGAGACTTACACCCTGAGTTGGTGCACAATAAAAAAAAAAAACTATATTAAAAAAAAATCGCAAAATATCAAACTAATCACTTAAGTATCATTTATATACTTATAATAATCATAATAATAATAATAATAATACTGCAATGAGGTGCCGACTTGTCCAGGGTGTACCCCGCCTTCCGCCCGAATGCAGCTGAGATAGGCTCCAGTGACTCCCCGCGACCCCAAAAAAGGACAACGGGTAGAAAAATGGATGGACGAATGGAAGATAATAATAATAATAATAATATTAATAATAATAATAATAATTAACTTGTCACCGAGGAGAAATTTGTCTTGGACATTGAGACACAGTGTTTTACATACATACATACATACATACATACAAACAGTTCATCCGACAATACATTGACGACAGTGAACAGTGCGCGGGTATATCAGTTATATCACACATTACTCTCCCCCCGGATTGCACACCTCCCGTATTGCGCTATCCCAATATTGCTCTCCTTATTATTGCACTTGGTTATTACAGTAGTTTTCTGTTGTTAAGTGCTTGGATTGCCAGTGGGACAAAAAAAAATCCTGTTGAGTTTGTATGTTGCTGTTCTGTACCGTTTACCACTTGGCATCAACAAAATTACACTACACTATTAAAATGTAAAAATGTATCCGATACTAAATACTGATAGTATCAACATCTGAATGCTTTACAGGTTTTGCCCCGCTCGGTGTGTGTGTGTTACACAACCTTGCTTAGCCATTCCTCTACCTCTTGTCCTCAAGCAATAATTCAGAATATCCGCAAGTCCTCACAGAAACAATTATGGTCCAAGATAAAATTTAATACGGATTGAGCAGTTTGTATAGCGTCTTCACAATAAAGCCACAAATCAAGAGGCATAATTGGGTAGTTAAGTAGATATTTAATATTGTGCTACACATATGTGCATCCAGTGTGAGCTAGAATTTACACTAGAATGTGTTCACAGGACATGACAGTCTTTTAATTAAAACCTTAATCACACAGTCATTCCCCATCTGACTCAATAGGCGGAATTAAGCCTCATAAAACACACCATTGTCTTCTGCACATTTATTATCAACTCTTTGTTTGCGTGTGTATTCATTTCCATTTACTCAGCCATCCTCTTCATCATATATTCAAACTGTGTGCATGAGGATGCAAGCATGTTTACCCAACAGATGCCTGGAAGCGGGTGCCCCGTGATAAGATAAAGACGGGACCACTGGGATAGAAGAAGGTGAAAAAGAGAAGAAAAAAGAAATACGGGTGCACAGAATGAGAATGGAAGAGACAATCTGGGAAGGTAAATATTTACCTATTCATGTGTTGAGAAGAAACCGTGCCACCCATCTGGGCTGCACTGTGTGTTTTCTCTGAAATGGTAATGTGTGGTTTCTGTAAAATACGAGGTGGACGGAGAAGGAAGACGGAGCTTTCTTTGTGCAATCTTTAAGCAAAAAAATGAATGTATTAAGGCATTTTAACAGGAGTGTAACAAACAACCCAACTGTGGAATGGACTTTGGTTTGAAAACAGTTTTTGTGTTAAATCCGTTTATTACTGCAATTACTATAATAATAATAATAATAATAATAATAATAATAATAAAAATAATAATGATAATAATGCATTTTATTTATAAGGCGCCTTTCTGGGCACTCAAGGTCACCGTACAAAATCAAAACAATAAAATCAAGTTGGATATAAACAACAATTATAACAACAAAGATAGACAAGATAGGATGATTACAAAGAATAAGCAGTCCGGTATAGGTGTGTTTTGAGTCCAAGTTGCGAAGGTCTGGTGGTAATGAGTTCCAAAGAGGTGGGGCAGAGCGGCTGAAAGCTCGGGCACCCATGGTGGACAGTTTAAATAAGGGGACAGTGAGATGGATGGATGAAGAGGATCTTAGGGAACGTGAGGGCATGGCGACATGGATCAGGTTAGAGAGATATAATGGAGAGAGGTCATGGATGGCTTTGAAAGTGAGGAGAATTATTTTAAAGTGGAAACAATGTTTGATGGGTAGCCAGTGGAGTTGCTGCAGAACAGGGGTGATGATTCCTGCAATTACTGTAGATTTGCAAGGTGAAACTAAAACATGACATAGGCTAAAAACATGCAACTCGAGGTATTTCAAGCCTTCTTTTGATATAATTTTGGTGATTATGGCTAGCAGCTTATGAAAACCTTCAACTGAAAATCTCAGAAAATTTGGGGTTTTCAAAAACTGTAAGCCATGATCATTACATTTATAACAGACAAAGGCTTGACATTCCACTTTGCATGTAATGAGTTTATAACACAAAATAGGTTCACACAGTTCAAGTTGAATTACTTAAATGAATGCACTTCTGCATGATATTCACATTTTTTTTGTTTTACCTGTACTTTTAAACTTTCACATTGCACCGAGTATTGTCCGATCAATTTGGTAGTTAGTGTCGGTTTTATTTTTATTCTTGAAAAGAACAATTAGGTTGTCAAATTGAAAACATCGTAAAACCTTCAATACCACAAAATAAAAGGTTTAGCTGAATATACAGTATGAATGACAAAATAATAATGACACTGATATTAATAGTGATGATAATAATACTATGGTAATGATAATACTACCACTGGGGGCCGACCCCTGGCATAAACACTCTATGCAGTTGGTCCGGGGCACAACATGATTATGGCGACAGCAAATTCTGTAGATTATCATCAATGTGGTCGTCTGGCTCTGCAGGTGTTTGCTCGTTCTATTTTCATTAACTGAATTACCTCATGGATTTAATTATATTTTTTTCTGCTAAACTTCTATTCAATGGGGAGTCAATATGTTTTTTATAAGAGTTTAGCGACATAACATTGTGGCTGAGTCCATTCAAAAGCCTAAAAAGATAACTACTAATTTAGCATCGCTTCGAATGCCATCATTGTGACATATTAATGGCCGCATGTCTAAAATGGCAATGCTATTTAAGTTTATACAGTAGTCAAACATTTTCAATCCATCCATCTTCTTCCGCTTATCCGAGGTCGGGTCGCGGGGGTAGCTGCTAAGCAGGGAAGCCCAGACTTCCCTCTCCCCAGCCACTTCGTCCAGCTCTTCCCGGGGGATCTCGAGGCGTTCCCAGGCCGGGCGGGAGACATAGTCTTCCAAACGTGTCCTGGGTCTTCCCCGTGGCATCCTACCGGTTGGGCGTGCCCTAAACACCTCGCTAGGGAGGTGTTCGGGTGGCATCCTGACCAGATGCCCGAACCACCTCATCTGGCTCATCTCGATGTGGAGGAGCAGCGGCTTTACTTTGAGTTCCTCCCGGATGGCAGAGCTTCTCACCCTATCTCTAAGGGAGAGCCCCGCCACACAGCGGAGGAAACTCATTTCGGCCGCTTGAACCCCTAATATTATCCTTTCGGTCATGACCCAAAGCTCATGACCATAGGTGAGGATGGGAATGTAGATCGACCGGTAAATTGAGAGCTTTGCCTTCCGGCTCAGCTCCTTTTTCACCACAACGGATCGGTACGACGTCCGCATTACTGAAGACGCCTCACGGATCCGCCTGTCGATCTCACGATCCACTCTTCCCCCACTCGTGAACAAGACTCCCATGTACTTGAACTCCTCCACTGGGGGAATGGTCTTCTCCCCAACCCGGAGATGGCACTCCACCCTTTTCCGGGCGAGAACCATGGACTCGGACTTGGAGGTGCTGATTCTCATCCCAGTCGCTTCACACTCAGCTGCGAACCGATCCAGTGAGAACTGAAGATCCTGGCCAATTGAAGCCATCAGAACCACATCATCTGCAAAAAGCAGAGACCTAATTCTGCAGCCAACCAAACCGGATCCCCTCAACGCCTTGACTGCACCTAGAAATTCTGTCCATAAAAGTTATGAACAGAATTGGTGACTAAGGACAGCCTTGGCGGAGTCCAACCCTCACTGGAAATGTGTTCGACTTACTGCCGGCAATGCGGACCAAGCTCTGACACTGATTGTACAGGGAGTGGACCGCCACAATAAGACAGTCCGATACCCCATACTCTCTGAGCACTCCCCACAGGAATTCCCGGGGGACACGGTCGGATGCCTTCTCCAAGTCCACAAAGCACATGTAGACAAACATTTTCCCCACAGATATAATGTCTAAAGAACATAATTGTTTTTCCCACTTGGACCTATCAACCTACTTTTTCACCTTTTCATATGAACTTTGGACATTATCTGGAAAATAAACACACGACTGTTGAACATATTGGATTAAACTGAATTGTAGTTGTCAATGTCTTCTTTATGTTTTTTGTTCATTTGTGATTACATAAGTACACCTCTTTAAATAACTTGAAAAATATTAATAATACATTGTCTTTCAATATCCAACTATATACCTACTTAAACTGCATTTTTGTTAGTTGTGTGTCATATGAATACACTCATAGACAAATCATCTTCTGGTCTAACAGTAATACAGTAAGTAATAATTACAAATAATAAATATAATATTTTCATAGATTGAGCAAAATAACTGTTTACAACTTTCTAAATATATTTTTGAATGTGCTACACGAGTAATATTAAAATGATGTCACAAACAAAATCTTGTGTAGTCCTACAAATAGCCGAGATGGTTAGATCCAAAATAAATGCATACATAAATATGAACCCAATTTTTGTTTTTTAACAATTTTACCGAACATAATTCATTTCACTTCAAATAACACAGTAATGATATACTGAGCGTACACTTTGCTGGGAAAACATAATATATTCATAAACATTACAACAGCGCTACGTTTCACCTTATTATTCACTCTACACTAAATACCGTATTTTTCTGACTATAAGTCGCATTTTTTTTCATAGTTTGGCCGGGGTGCGACATATACTTTGAAGCGACTTATGTGTGAAATTATTAACACACTACCGTAAAATATAAAATAATATTATTTATCTCATTCGCGGAACAGACGCAGAAAATGTCAGCAATCGTCACTCACGTGAACCAATAAGAATTCGACGGGGGAAGGTCATGGCAGAAGTGCATAGTCGGTCATGGAATGCTAACTGCTATATGCTATATGCTACTGCTGTGGCTATTAAAATGGATAATTTTATCGTTGGCGGTAACTTATAAAAACTGAGAAAGGCTGAACAAAAATGGCACCAAAAAGGGATATCATGTACTGCAGATTACACAATATCAAATAATATTATTTGATAATATATATATATATATATATATATATATATATATATATATATATATATATATATATATATATATATATATCCATCCATCCATCCATCCATTTTCTACCGCTTATTCCCTTTCGGGGTCGCGGGGGGCGCTGGCGCCTATCTCAGCTACAATCGGGCGGAAGGCGGGGTACACCCTGGACAAGTCGCCACCTCATCGCAGGGCCAACACAGATAGACAGACAACATTCACACTCACATTCACACACTAGGGACAATTTAGTGTTGCCAATCAACCTATCCCCAGGTGCATGTCTTTGGAGGTGGGAGGAAGCCGGAGTACCCGGAGGGAACCCACGCATTCACGGGGAGAACATGCAAACTCCACACAGAAAGATCCCGAGCCTGGATTTGAACCCAGGACTGCAGGACCTTCGTATTGTGAGGCAGACGCACTAACCCCTCTGCCACCGTGAAGCCCATATATATATATATATATATATATATATATATATATATATATATATATATATATATAAACATTTTTAGACCGTTAATAACTTTTTTAGTTATGTTGCTAACAGACACACATACATTTGTTTAATCCGTGTAAATGTATGTACATTTATTTTTCATCAGTTTTTATGAGTCTCTTCTTTTTCAGTATATTCAATGGGTATTTATTTTTGTAGTTGGCCCTACCTAAGCCTTGATAATAATATTTGTGATCGGTTTCATATCATTTGACAAGTTTGTAAACTGTAAGTAGGTTAGATATCATTATAAAATATGATAAAAATCAAGAGTAAGTAGTACATTCAGAGTTAATATTTGAGTGGGACCCCGACCTCTCCGTAGTGGAAAAGTTGGACCCTGAGATCAAGAAGGTTTAAAACCCCTGTTATGGACTTTTATATTGCACTACCACACTAAAGTGAAAGGCAGCAAAAAAACAAGTCACAAAAAAGAGAAACACATTTTGCCATCACATCTAAACCTCTGTGACACAATAGTCTCAGCCATGATGTGTTAGGCACATTCTTAACACCTGGAATATTACACTTCATAAAAAAAATAAATAACACATCCTTAATTTTTATGTAGCTCACTTTAAGATTGATTAGAAAAAAAAAGAGTATCACGTTATCTGCTTTCTATGAATTATACAATACTATTTCTACTGCTTAACATTAAGATTCATTAACATGGAAAGTTGTGACACATTTAGGCCGGACTGTATAAATGCTCATCATGCCCTATTAAATACCACACTTTACAATAAAGACACCTAAAACGATTATGAAAATGAAGCTAATGATTGTAAAATTAATAAAAAAATAAGAACATTTGGGTAAAACATGTATAATTTGCGAGTATTTTAATGATGTCAACATGTTATCTCATTATGACGCCTGCTGCTCCAATCCCTCACTGTTACTAGGCCATGCTTAAAACACTTTAAAAATAAACTGGATATCATCTCCACTGCAGATGTCTTGCAAAATGAATGTAACCTTTAAAGCACTGAGAAACAGTCTTAAAATGGAAACGCAGTCTATCAGCATTCATCCTTCCACATCACACGGTATACACAGCGGCAGACTTAAAAGGTCATCGGCATCTTGATTTCCTGTGATTTACAGAGATTAAACATATTGTGAAGATGTGATCAAAACCATGCACACAGAGAAAAGCACATGTCATATGCTTAATGCACTCTATTAATGTCGCCTTGAATACTTTTAGCTGAAATAAACTGTTGTCAAGTTTTCGGAGGTCATTAAGAGTACGGGTTCGTAATTAGTAATATGTCCCCAGGTGATGTGTGAAATGAGTAAAACACTGGAGAAAAATGAACATAAGCAATACAGGGAACTTGCCGGATGGCAGTCTGAAATGTGAATAATTCCATATAAAAGTAAAAAATTATTAGTGAATTTACTGATCAGTTTGATGATATCACTATGCATCTTTATGAGCTTCATTATTAATAAGATTAATTTGGCTTCATACAGTGAACTTGGAAAATGTGTTACACCCCCCAAAAAAGGCTGTTTGCATCCAAAGTTATAGATGAGAAGTAAAGAACTACAATTTCTGGGAATTGATGCCATCATAAGCACCAATACTCGGTTCTAATTGATAGTAACCAGACCTAGAAAAAAAAAGAACTATCATTTCTTAATTTTGTTGTTGAATGAATGCAGACTCAATATCTGCAGCAAGTCGACAGTGGGCAAGTAACGTCTTCTAGCGTCCCGACAGAACCAGACGCGCTTTTTAAACATTATTGATGACCTGAAACACTCCGAAACAGCATTTGCTACTGTAGCGCTAGCCAGTAGCCAAACACAACAACACAGAACTTCCACATTATGCACCAAGTGCCAGTGAGGTTGCATTCACGACCCCCCGGAGTTATGAGCATCGACAAGCAAGTCGTTTTTTGCATGGTTTTATGGTTCTGTATTACTGAAAATGTTTTTTCTAATTGTTCAATGTATTACATGGTTATAAGTTCTTGTATATAATTGAAGTATTCAAATTACTAGTCTGTTCAACCTGAATGTCAAAAAAATTCCATGAAAAATACAAAAAAGGCATTGTTTTGTTGTTTGTCCGTTTTTTTTTTTTACAAGAGTTTGCATGTTTTCTATTTTTTTAAGCACTGGTTTGGCCACCATTCAGGCACCAATACTGTTTTTGAAGTATTCATTTGCTACTGGTATCTGTTAAAATGTAAACCTATCCATCCCTAGTCTTCACTGCAAGCTGGCATCCCAAATTCACCCTTTTTTTTGATGAGTGAGACATCTATCACAGTGTCTTTAAACATAACAAAGTAGAATAGGGATGAGTACGCTTCACATTCGAATCGATACGGTAACGATCTCCGGTGCCTCGGAATTATTACCGGTACTCAATGATACCAATATTTGGTACTTATGTGTGTTTTCATGTGTTAATTAACGGTAATTTGTTTAATAATAAAATGCTTTTTATTTTTTACATTTAACAGTGGGCTGATCATGATAGTTATAGCTTGACTTCTTACACTTCTGATCATTCATTTATTTGTAAGTATTATATATTATACTTTGCATGCATTTGCAATTCCACGACATTAGATGGCAGTAATGTATGGGTAACAGCGTGTTGCCGAGTCAGGCAGGAGTCTTTGCTATCAAGCTGAATCTAGTCTATTGTTGCGTCCAAAAAAGTGTTTATCATGCAAGTATATAGGGGACGGCATGGCGAAGTTGGTAGAGTGGCTGTGCCAGCAATCTGAGGGTTATTGGTTCAATCCCCACCTTCTACCATCCTAGTCACGTCCGTTGTGTCCTTGGGCAAGACACTTCACCCTTGCTCCTGATGGGTCCTGGTGAGCGCCTTGCATGGCAGCTCCCGCCATCAGTGTGTGAATGTGTGTGTGAATGGGCGAACGTGGAAATACTGTCAAAGCGTGTGGGCTCCTTAAAAAGGGGTAGAAAAGCGCTATGCAAGTATTTACCATTTACCATATACATCCCTTCTGTTTGAATGTAACATTCATATTTGTTGCAGTTTTCAAGAACAAATTTGGAGGTGTTGAATTTGCCACCTAAAAAAAACGATATTGCTAATGAGTACCACGTCTTTGGCAAATCCAATGAAAATGATCATGGAGTGAAAAGTAGAACCATACTGTATATCCGAGTGTTTTCTATCTGGCATTCTTGCTTCGAAGCAGAAAACCGATGATTTGTAAAGTCCAGGAAGAGAACGAGACTCTGTCCCAGGTGGAGGAGTTTAAGTATCTCGGGGTCTTGTTCACGAGTGAAGGAAAGATGGAGACGGAAATCAGCCGGAGAATCGGAGCAGATGGGGCAGTATTGCAGTCTCTCTGCCACACTGTTGTGACGAAACGAGAGCTTAGCCAGAAGGCAAAGGTCTCGGTCTACCGAGTTATCTCCATTCGTACTCTCACCTATGGTCATGAAGTGTGGGTCATGACCGAAAGAATAAGATCGAGGATACAAGCGGCCAAAATTAATTTCCTCAGAAGGGTGGCTGGTATCTCCCTTAGAGATAGTGTGAGAAATTCAGTCACCCGAGAGAGACTCGGAATAGAGCCGCTGCTCCTTCGTTTGGAAAGGAGCCAGCTTAGGTGGTTTGGGCACCTTGTGCGGATGCCTCACGAGCGTCTCCTTAGGGAAGTCCTCGTAGCACGTCCCACTGGGAGGAGACCCCGCGGAAGGCCAAGGACCAGATGGGGGATTACATCTCCTCTCTGGCCTGGGAACGCTTCAGGATCCCCCAGGAGGAAGTTGTTGATGTGGCTCTGGACAGGGAAGTCTGGGGGTCTCTGCTGGAGCTGTTGTCCCCGCAACCCGATTCTGGATAAGTGGTTGAAGATGGATGGATGGATTCTTGCTTTGTTGGTATTAACAATTCTAACATTACCTATGAGCAGCCCGACTGAGTCTGCTCTGAGTTCTGCCTGAGTAATACTTTACCAACCATGTGTTTGACCAGGCTGAGTGTACAAATGGACATGATGTCACGTGCAACTAAGGTATCGAAATATGGCACTGTTTCATTTTGCGTGAATCGATACTTAGTAGTAGTGACAGGATTAGCTTGGTGTCTTCAAATGTACCGAATTCAGTACACATTTCTAGAGCAGGAGAATTCAGTACACATTTCTAGAGCAGGAGAAGTAGGTAGCAAGTGCAAGCTAAACTTCCAACTGAAAGCTTTGCATTCTTCTCTCCGATGTTCTGCAATGGCTCCAATAATAATAATAATAATAATGATGAGAATAATAAGCCACGGATGTGAGAATATTGATGGAATGACTCGTTTCATCCATGATGTAAATTTTATACAGAAACCAAATATTGCCAATGTAGAGGAGCTCTTTCAGTACATCTGAAGGATTACCTGCACACATTATGTTTTGTTTTTCTGTATTTTTGTGTTTGTGCAACTGAACTGTCCTGCCGGAAAGTAGCGCACAGTCAGTTTGGAAAATTAGCTTTGCTTCATACACATCCCTGTTCTGGACCAAAAATCACTTCATATTCTTTACTGCTCACTAGTGTTACCATATCTGAGCTATTGTACCAAAATATGGGGAAACAACTACAAATATGCGCTTCATTCACTAACGGTGTTACAAAAAAGATAAATTAGAATAATACATAATGTTGAATATAGAGAACATACAAACCCTTTATTTATAGAATCACGAATATTGAAATTCAACAATTTGTTGCTTTTGCAAAAAGCTAAAATTATGTATAAAGCAAACTATAACCTGCTACCTAAGAATATACTGTACAACAATTCTTCTCGACAAAAAAGGAGAAATATAACCATGGAGGCAAATCTAATTTAGAACATGTGTCTGCTCGTACAACATTTAAAACTTTTAGCATATCAGTATGTGGAATTAAATTATGGAATGGATTAACCAAAGAAATCCAATACAATTATTCAGTTTAAGAGACTGTTCAAACTACATGTGTTCACAAAGTACAATGAACAAGAATTATGATAACCATCTTAAACCCTTCTTTTATTTTACTTTTTTATATTATTATTATTGCCACAAAGATTATTTATGTATTTAATATGTGTTTACTCACTATTGTATATGTTTTGTTTATTATTTATTTGTTCATGGTTTTGTTACAGAGAATAAGGAAATAGGATAAAATTGCTATGGTATGTAAAGGAGTAGGATTAAATAAACTCAGCTTCTTCCTACTCCTTTTCCGACGTGTGGTAATGAAACTACTGGAAATATGTAATGAATTATATTGTATTGAATGCATGTTTAAAATAAACTGAACTGAACTGAACATCCATGCTGCTCAATAAAATATGGCTAGAATAGCAATAAGTCCACAATATTAATTATGTTCTGTGCAAAATTATTTAACGGCCATATTAAGCTGGATACATTTAAGTAGATAGTTTGCAATGACAATTTAAATAGCTACCGATAACTAATATTGTCAGCAGTCTTTATTGATTTAGGCCATTTATAGCATTAGCATTTTCTTCATGAGTGTAAAATGCAACCGTAAAATTAGACCAGATCATGGCGCTGTTTAATTTTTATGCAGAGCGACATGCAAACAAGCATGCTGGCTTGATCTACTACTGCTGCTTATGGTAGATAAATGTTCTTTGAAATTAAGTAGTCCGTATAAGTGTGTTAATAGTTTCTTGTTACCGCTGCAGCTGCAATAAGTGAACATAAAAAGACAGAGCGAGGCAAGTTGGCAGGTGTATTCATTTTGATGCAAATTGATTCAGTAACTCAAGTATGAAGAAGAGGTTAATGCTATCCAGAGCACATAGAGGAGAGTAGAGGGGTGACAGCCAAGTGATTGGTGAAGAGAGGAGCCTACAAACCATCAATACAGTTTCTCTGCCTGCAATTACGCCACATTATTTACTCTTATTTGCTTTTTCCCAATCTCGCTTGCAATTTCACAAAATGGAGGGTGGAATGATAACCCCTTCCCCCCTTCAAGTATAGGTTGGTGTTGTGAGTACAACATGCACTTGCACATTAAAGAATGCGCTACAGAGCATTAAAATTAGGGCTGTCCAAGAGAGTGTGTGCGATTAATTACTGGAAAAATAAAAAGTTTTTATTATGTATAAATGGAGATTAAACATGTAATTTATTTTGCCAGCGCATGCTCCTTTATTTTACCTGCAAGGCGGCACAGGTTGCTACACGGTCAGTAATCAGGTCAATGCATACGCCAGTGCAAAGATGAGTGACTCAGACTGGTGTGTTTGTAGCAAAATGATGCTTTAATATACAACCCGACTGGACTTCAGAGGGGTCATGTTCCGGTCAAAGATTCTGATCATTTACAGTGATATGGTCCGATAATACCAATACCAATCACATATATTAATGCATCTGCACATTTTTTACTTTATTCATGAGTGCTATTGACATTTTAACAATATCAAAACAATATTTAAAATATCGTATTTTTAGGGCGCACCTGATTATGAAGCACACTGCCTATAAGCGGGTCTATTCAGCTCTATTTTCAAACAAAAGGCACACCGGATTATAAGGAATATTATAGGTGTCACATTATGATTAATTTTTTTTTACATTGAAAACACTTCTTTGGGGATCTTACATAACATGTAAAAGTGGTTCTTTGTTCAAAATGTTGCATAAATTATTCATCTTCAAACCGCTTTCTGACGCGCTGTTTTGTGGGCGGTTTTATTCATGTTCCTCCACTTTGACAGCCTATTCTCCCCGTCAGCTTTGTTGTACCGGTCGGTAGTTTTAGCGCTTCCATAGCGAGTCTACTGACGGATATAAGTTAGTGTGCAAAATGACATGATTTCACGTGCAACAAAAGAATCGAAAAATGGCAGCGTTTCATTTGGCGTGAATAGATACGCAGTAGTAGTGACAGAATTCGGTCGGTGCCTTTAAATTTACCATATTCAGTACCCATTTCTTGGGCAGGAGAAGTGAGTAACAAGTGCAAGCTAAACTTCAAACTGAAATCCTGGCATTCCGGTCTTCCCTGTTCTGCATTGGCTCTAATAATAATAATAATAATGATAATAATAATAATAATAATAATAATAATAATAATAATAAGCCAAAAATTTGAAAATATTGATGGAATGACTCATTTCTTCTATGATGTAATTTTTATACAGAAACCGAACATTGCAAAGAGGGCAAATATATTACAGTTTGAACAGTCAAAGAGCTCTTCGAACCCTTTATTTATTGAATCACAAATATTGAAATTCAACAATTCGGTACATTTGCAGCAAATTGTTGAACAGCTAAAATTATGTATAAAACAAACTATAACCTGCTATCCATGAATATACTGTACAACAATTCTCTCCAACAAAAGAGGGGAAATATAACCTGTATGCTACTGTATGTTACAAATCGTAACAGCGGAGGATGAATGCCCCACAACAAGAAGATAGAAGAAGCTTATTGACTAAGGCGCGGACGATAATGGCGGACGCCTGCAAATTTTGGGGATTTATGCAGATCCCAAATACACATCAGCATGCACCATATGTAAGAAAAGTTGGTTTTGCACAATGCGGGGAAAAAGATGCCTAATAGGAACCATTTTGGGGTCCTTATGCGCGGACCATAATAATACCCGTATGTTGAATAACAGTCCATCTGATTACAGTAGCTGTGATGTTCCATGTTCTATCAAACTGGGTGGCTCCATAGCTTACCAAAGTCGTACTAAAGCATTTTGAAAGATTTTTAAATATTGTGTGTAATGTTTTTTATTTTCAAGGAAACATCAACGTTTTAGTGCTGCTTGCTTGCGGGTACTTGCTAGCGTCTTTTATTGAACAGGGGTCAACTTGCAGTCCACACAAATATCTTGTGTGTGACTGCCATCTACTAGTCACACTTGGAGTTACACCATGTACCAAATACATTGCCTCAAGGTCTGTAAGCCCAACCAGAATTAATACCTACATCAAGCACACCGGGTTATAAGGCGCACTGTCATTTTTTGACAAAATGAAAGGATTTAAGTGCTCATTATAGGCCGAAAAATACAGACTTTCCTTTTTTTTTAATTACAGAAATTTGAGCAAAACAAGGTCAATAATACAAAATAACTAACAAGCAAAAACTATTATCTACTACTTATTCAAACTATTTGGTTTTTGCCCTCAAAGTCCTCTTGTGGTCAAATAATTATTCCCTGACTTCGTAAACATGAACAAAAACACTAATAAAATAGTTTCAAGAAAATACAAATATTATTCTTATCATTGTAGTTTCATTCACATACGGATATTACCCTTGGTATCGACAACTCTGATTTATGGATCAATCTGCTCTCTGTGTTGTTTACTGACTGTGACAATGCTGACTCACATTGTTACATTTTTCTCTTTCTAGACTCTTTTTAATCTACTTGTTAACTTCCTGTTAATATCTGCTTAATTTATGCTATACTGCGGTTTCATCTAGACATTCTAGACATAGTGGCCTAGTGGATAACAGTGTCTGCCCTGAGATCGGTAGGTTGTGAGTTCAAACCCCGGCCGAGTCATACCAAAGACTATAAAAATGGGACCCATTACCTCCCTGCTTGGCACTCAGCATCAAGGGTTGGAATTGGGGGCTAAATCACCAAAAAAAGATTCCCGGGCGGATGATGGGTCAAATGCAAAAAATCATTTTGCCACACTCAGTGTGTGTGACAATCATTGGTACTTTAACTTTAACTTAACATTCAACTTTACTTAGCACTTATTCATTATTGTTTTTTTAACTTGTCCCTAAGTGACAATAGAACTTGATAATGACACCTGATAAAAAAGCCAAGAAATGCTAGTTATTTGCCGTAATGGAGGTGATTTTTATAAACTTAAAGGGGAACATTATCACAATTTCAAATGGGTTGAAAACAATAAAAAATCAGTTCCCAGTGGCTTGTTGTATTTTTTGAAGTTTTTTTCAAAATTTTACCGGTCTCGGAATATCCCTAAATAAAGCTTTAAAGTGCCTTATTTTCGCTATCTTCGAAACCACTATCCATTTCCCTGTGACGTCATACAGTGCTGCCAATGTAAACAAACAATGGGAATACCACAGCAAGATATAGTGACATTAGCTCGGATTCAAACTCGGATTTCAGCGACTTAAGCGATTCAACAGATTACGCATGTATTGAAACAGATGGTTGGGGTATGAAAATATTGAAGAAGAAACTGAAGCTATTGAGCGAATAGCTATTGACGCTATTCATAGCCATAGCATGGCCGAATAGCTGCGTTAGCATCGCCGGTATAATGTGCGGACCAAACAATCAGGACTTTCGCATCTTTTGACACTGGAGCAACTTAAATCCGTCGATTGGTAAGTGTTTTTTTCGCATTAAATGTGGGTGGAAGGAAACGTAATATAGTTGCAAATGCATCTACAGATTATCCATACATCTCTGTACCATGTCTGCTATAGCACCGCCGGTAAATAGCATGTTAGCATCGATTAGCATAGCATGTTAGCATCGATTAGCTGGCAGTCAACATCAACAAAACTCACCTTTGTGATTTCGTTGACTATCGTTGCAAATGCACCTGCAGGTTATCCATACATCTCTGTGTCATGTCTGCCTTAGCATCGCAGGTAAAATGTGGAGACACTTTGGCACATTCAATGGGGGTCTGGCGGCAGACACTTTCACATCTTCGGGCCAGTGGTGCAACTTGAATCCCTCCCTGTTAGTGTTGTTACACCCTCCGGCAACACACCGTCGAGGCATGATGTCTCCAACGTTCCAAAAAATAGTCAAAAAAACCGAACATAACAGAGCTGAGACCCGGTGTTTGTAATGTGTAGAAAATGAAAATGGTGGGTGTGTTGCCTCGGCGACGTCACATTCTGACGTCATCGCCTCCAGCGCGATAAACAGAAAGGCGTTTAATTCGCCAAAATTCACCCATTTAGAGTTTGGAAATCGGTTAAAAAAATATATGGTCTTTTTTCTGCACCATCAAGGTATATATTGACGCTTACATAGGTCTGGTGATAATGTTCCCCTTTAAGGGAGCGTCTCCACACAGTGTTTGGAGATGCATAAATAGTTGCTAGCTTGTCAGCTTGGGGACTAACGCACTTTTTCACGAAAATCATCCGATACTGATCAGTAGCCTGATTGATTGGCATGTCCCCAGACGTTAGATAATACTGCTACCACTTTTTGAACGAATGCATGTCCGAACATGCCAATAAATTGCATTTGTGTCAAAATTTAAAGGTCTTTCTTAAAGTTAATCTAAATTATGCAAGCAAGTAATGGACTGTGATTGATTGTACTTCATCAAAATGCAAGTGTGATTAGTCTGATCTAAACAATTCACGGTTCGACTTCACAAATTAAAAAGTAAGAAACACAAACTGAATAGAATGAATGAAAGCTATTTATCTATACATGTATCAATCATAACTTACTAAGACAAATCAATACATGTCTTACTTCTGCAAACAAATGGTTCACAGGCTGTGAAGACATGCCGGCTGTGCTTAGTTGCTCACAGTAAACACAAGCCATTTGTCCGGAAACCTGCCGAGCAAAATAACCTCTGTGCTTGTGTGCAGTAAGCCATTTGTAAAGATCAAGGAAGTAAAGGGGGAGCCACATAAGTAATGATCCCACTGGAGTCATCAGTTAACTTTATCATTTAATGAAAGGGGCCTGAGCTGATCTGCAGTTCAATTGAAGTTGGGCACACATGCAGAGGAACATACTTCATTAGGCTTGGACAAGGTTTCTGAAGACACACACAAAACCACCAATTCACTGCAATTTCACTGGCAACGGTCAAAAGAAAGTAAGATAATGACTATGCTTACCGTACACGCATTAAAACAGTCAAGTTCCAAAATAGTTTGGTCTTTCAATTTTTCAAACACACCTTTTAATCCTGTTTACAGCTCTAATTCAATCGTTTGCCAAAAGCAGTGTGCCATTGAAACGCTAGGAGGCGATTTTAATCATTTCAGCTGCATGGGTTTATCGTAAACAAGGAAGACAATGCTACATGCTAATAGCTGTTACTGGGAGAAACTAGCTAGTCAGAGGGATGCCAAATGGAGTATTGTTGCCGCTTCTTTTTTTTTTCTTATTTGGGTTTTATGGTCAAAATAGACAAAATGACATGATGGCTTTTATTAGGGCCATTGTAAGTGAACTTATATTTATGAGTTACAATGCATTGGGGAAAAAAAAGACATTTGTGTTATTGTCCCTCAAAAATATTATAAATTATAGTTTAAGTGTTAACATGCGATTTAAAATCTGCTTCAACCAAATTAATTATGTTGCTTTAGTGCGTTTAAACATAGTGAATGTTTGCATGCAGCAACCGTCTTGGAAGCCTGTCTCTTTGCAGTCATTATCAGTTCAGTCAAAGCTTTATTGACATGTTTGCAGCAAATCATTTATCATTCCTTTAGAGTTGAGCTGATTTGACCCAGGCAGCTAAGGATAAGGTTGGTGCACCGGATGAATGAGGAAAAACTTACGTGAACCGAATGAATGATCGACTCGCTTTAAGACTGTTCTCTTCTTTGACAGACAGAAATGTGGTTCAGAAATTATGGGGGAAAAGAATCTAGCCAGAATCAGTCTATTCTGTTTGAAAGTACTTGTTTTATGTTGAAAATGAGACAATCAAAAAATAAGAAAATATATAATAACTTTAGTGGTAGCCCAACGTTGGTTGGCACTTTATTTTATTTTATTGTATTAATCAGTAGAAAGTTTATAAATAACTTGACTAAAATTGTTGAAGTACAATAATAAACAGCATTTTTTTTCACAGTTTATGAACTTACATTCATATTTTGTTGAAGTATTATTCAATAAATATATTTATAAAATAATTTTTGAATTGTTGCTATTTTTAGAATATTTTTTTAAAATCTCACATACCCTTTGGCATACCTCCAGGGGTACGCGAACCCCCATTTGAGAACCACTATCTTAAAGCACCTCTCAGGGCATTTCAGTACCTAACTTCACCTTTATCTTTACTGTTTAAGCCAAAATGCATCTGTTCTCCCTTTTCTGTCCATACACCGTGTCTGTTTGTTAGTACTCTGTGATTGTGCACTGCCGAACAAGCTCCTCGACTCGTAAACCAGCAATGGCACGACGTGACGACGACGGAGGCCTGGGACGGGTACTTTTCAGAGTACTGCGGTACTATACTAATACCGGTATGCCATACAAACCTATTTTCTATGAAATATTTTAATTTCTATAATCTTTTGTCAAAGTATCAGATCAAAAGCCCCAAAAATCAGCTGAGGATCAGAGGCCATAATTTTGATCGGGACATTCCTATTAAAAACATAATTCGTACATGAGTAACATTGTATCGAATACAAATTAACAAAGGTCAACTTTCTAGTAAAAAGTGCCTATTTCAGTTGTACCTGCTACAGTTCCAAAATGCTGAGAGATCAAATTCAGTGTATAAGGTCACAGTGAATGTGTCGAAACAGCATGGAGTAAGAGTGCATTCTTAAAGCCTTAATAGCTCAACGGCTAGACGGAACTTAACCTGCAAGCTTACTGCTTTGGCGGCACAGTTCTCTCCCTGTAGACAGCGGAGTAGGAGGAATGCAGAAAAAAAAATGCAAGCACTGAAGTGGCAACAAGGCAGCACTGTCTGTCAGTGGCAATCCACTTCAGTGGTCCAAAACACAAGAGTCACACAAACATGCGTGTACTTGAAGACATTGCACGCAACAGCTTGGCTGAAAATAAGCCAAGGCCCGGTGACTCAAGAGAGAGAAACATGATGGGACTGAGAGACCGGAAGTTGAGTCAAGAGAGCGAAACAAGACCTTGTTGTTGGATAAACCCCAGTATCAGCTGTGCTTGTGTGTTTAGGCACATGGAAAGTTAACACAGACTTGACACCTGATTTTGTAATACAGTGATGGGCTCACTTTGTCTACAATGAATTGATTAACGTGGACCCTGACTTAAAAAAGTAGAAAAACTTATTCGGGTGTTAAAATTTAGTGGTCAATTGTACGGAATATGTACTGTACTGTGCAATCTACTAATAAAAGTTTCAATCAATCAGTCTTCTACATCAGTGTTTTTCAGCCACTGTGCCGTGAGATACAGTCTGGTGGGCCGTGGGAGATGATCTAATTTCACCTATTTGAGTTAAAAAAAAATGTTTGTAAACCAGTAATTATAGTCTGCAAGAGATGTGTTGTTCTTGAGTGTCGGTGCTGTCTAGAGCACAGCAGAGTAACTGTGTAATACTCTTCCATATTAGGTGGCAGCCGGTAGGTAATTGCTTTGTGATGTCGGAAACAGCGGGAGGCAGTGTGAAGGCGTCTAATGCTTAAACCACAAATTTAAAAAAAAGTGAGTACCCCTAAGAAAAGGCATTGAAGTTAAGGGAAGGCAATGCGGAACGAAACTAAAACTGAACTGGCTACAAAGTAAACAAGACATAGAATGCTGGACGACAGCAAGGACTTACTGTGAAGCAAAGACAACGTCCACAATGTACATCAGAACATGACATGACAAAACAAAAAAGTCCCCACAAATAAGGACAAAAACAACTGAAATATTCTTGATCGCTAAAACTAAGCAGATGCGGAAAATATCGCTCAAAGTATACATGAAACTGATACTGGAAAATACTGAAAAAGGAAAAAAAGACACTAAAATAGGAGCGCAAGACAAGAACTAAAATACTACACACAGGTAAACAGCAAAAAAGTCAAAATAAGTCACGGCATGGTATGACAGGTGGTGACAGTACACCTACTTTGAGAATAGCACTATATTGGTGCATGCTTGGTTATTGTTAAAAGTTGTATCCAACAATTGCGACAACGACTTTTTACTGTCAACGGAGTTTCTTTTTTTAATTATTTCTGCTGGTGGTGTGCCTCCGGATTTTTTCAACATTAAAAATGTGCCTTGGCTCAAAAAAGGTTGAACAACACTGTTCCACATTAACACTTACAGTGCTTCATACTTCCCTCATTGTGTTCAGCACAGACAAAACAAGTAGCTTAAAAACTTGTAAACACATTAAAGGCCTACTGAAACCCACTACTACCGACCACGCAGTCTGATAGTTTATATATCAATGATGAAATATTAACATTGCAACACATGCCAATACGGCCTTTTTAGTTTACTAAATTGCAATTTTAAATTTCCCGGGAGTTTTTTCTTGAAACGTCACGTAATGATGACGTGTATGCGTGACGTCACGGACTGTTAGGAAATATGAGCGCTGCACACACACACACAGCTAAAAGTCGTCTGCTTTAACCGCATAATTACACAGTATTTTGGAGATCTGTGTTGCTGAATCTTTTGCAATTTGTTCAATTAATATTGGAGAAGTCAAAGTAGAAAGATGGAGTTGGGAAGCTTTTGCCTTTAGCCACACAAACACACGGTGATTCCTTGTTTAAAATTTGCGGAGGTGAAACTTTACTATGGATCAGAGCGGTCAAGCAAACATGGATCCCGACCAAATGTCAACCAGCAGGTTCCGGTGAGAAAATTGTGGTAAAAAGTCGCCACTTACCGGAGATCAGCTGAGCTTGCCCCGTCCATAAATCTGCCGTCGACTCCCCTGAGACACTGGCGTCAACACACCCATGGACACACACCTCCGACTATCAGGTACTGTTAAACTCACTAAAACACTAGCAACACAATAGAAAGATAAAGGATTTCCCAGAATTATCCTAGTAAATGTGTCTAAAAATTCTGAATCCGTCCCAAAGCAATCGCGTTTTTTTTAAACTCGTTTTTTTTTTTTTTCTAGTCCGTCGCTATTAAAATCCTCAAACACGAATCTTTCATCCTCGCTCAAATTAATAGGGAAATTGGCGTTTTCTCGGTCCGAATAGCTGTTTTTGTTGGAGGCTCCCATTAAAAACAATGTGAGGATGTGAGGAGCCATCAACATGTAACGTCATCGTCTGCAACTTCCGGTAAAGGCAGGGCTTTTCTGTTAGCACCAAAAGTTGCAAACTTTATCGTCGATGTTCTCTAATAAATCCTTTCAGCAAAAATATGGCAATATCGCGAAATGATCAAGTATGACACATAGAATGGACCTGCTATCCCCGTTTAAATAAGAAAATCTCATTTCAGTAGGCCTTTAACATAACATATTTGTGTGTCTGCAAGCACTCGTGTAGGTTTGTGTCAAGGATAAGGTGTAACACAGAGGAAGTGACAACAAAACAAGGATGTGTAAGAACGGTTAAGACTGACAACTCCTAAGTCGCGCCTCTTTCAAGTCCACACAGATTGTTGTGAAGTTAATGATTCCTTCTCTTCAGGTTTCCTGTTTGAGCTGAGCAACTACACACACTTAGCCATGTAAACAGGACTGCTACTACTTTTACTGATAAAGTCGTATTTCTGCAACGAGTGACATACTTAAGTATGCAAGGAAGCAGGGCTCTAGACCATTTGACGCCCCAAGCAAGAGTGAAGCCCCCACCCTCCCATTAAAGTTTACCCCACCATCCCCAGAGAAAAGTCTATATGCAGCATCACACAGTAATTATTTATTTGACATTTCAAGACTAAAAATGCAATCTGAAGAAAAAATGATACATTTAAATAATATCACTGAGAATAAAACAATAACTTAACACCTCAAGATGTAGTGCAAATGGCATGAGGGTGGAAATTGGGGGAATACTTAAGCCACATTCTCTTATTTTTTTTACCTCATTCACTAAATGTCTGTGGAAATAGTGGTGATGTGAATTTCATCCATCATCTCTTATAGGCAAATTGAAGACTGAGTTTACCTCGTAAGGTCCTTGGCTAAGTAATTCAGATATTAGTGTGTTAGTCAAATGGTGTGGCCAGTCAGCAGGATCAATGGGGGAAGGTTCGATGGATTCACAGGCATCTGTTGAAGCTGAAGATGTGTCTTTAGGTTGTTGCATTGTAACTTTGAGTCTGCTGTAAGCAATAAATATGCACTTTTTTAAACGGCAAAAACAAGGGCGAAGTCTTTCGAGACCCAACTCATGAATAAACTACATACACCACAACATACCAATAATATTGTACCGGTACCAAAATGTGTATCGATACTTTTGGATACTTTTCCAATTAAAAAGAACAAAGAAAAAAAGTCAATTTTGGCTTTATTTTAACAGAAAATGTTACAATACAAAAAAAACATGTTTCCTGTTGCACTCAAATAACAATTTTAACACCCTGGACAAGTCGCCACCTCATCACAGGGCCAACACAGATAGACAGACAACATTCACACTCACATTCACACACTAGGGACCATTTAGTGTTGCCAATCAACCTATTCCCCGGATGCAATGCTTTTGGAGGTGGGAGGAAGCCGGAGTATCAGGACGGAACCCACGCAGTCACGGGGAGGACATGCAAACTCCACACAGAAAGATCCCGAGCCCGGGATTGAACCCAGGACTACTCAGGACCTTCGTATTGTGAGGCAGACGCACTAACCCCTGTAACACCGTGCTGCCCGCACTCAAAGAACAATTTGCAATTTTCCATAATCAAAAATTAGATTACAATACAGTAAAAAAGCTTTATTAACATAATAGTAAATTATTTATGATTTACGGTTGTCAATCCTGGTTTGTGCTTTACGAAAAATACAAATATTAGAAAGTACTAAAAACAAAACTATTGATAAATGTACCCGGATAAGCCATGTAGCAGGTAAAACACACATTTGTTAAAGATAAAACACAAATTGTAGCAATTTCTTACCAAATTCAGTCATTTTACTTGCACTAGTTGATGTTAGATGGACGGTCCTAACTCCGCTAATATATGGCATCAATCCAAGCAGCTGTGAGCGTGTCTACGTATCTACATGTTATGTATCTACCTACATGTTGTATACCTACATGTTTTGTATCTATCTGTATGCGCACAGCAGAGGAGCTGGTTAACTTATGCGAGTAATGTATATGTGTTTGTGAGAATGTCACCGTGTTTTCTGAATGACGTCAGTGAGTGGGTGGACGAGTAAAGAGAGGGAGAGGTAGCGCATGCACTGTGCAGTAGAGTGATAAACGATCCGGTTGTGTGCTACAACACTAATAATATAGCAACCAAAATGTCACAACTCCGCAGCCTCGAATTCTGAGCAGAAAGCATAGCTTAGCAGACCCATTGCAAGGTAAAGTGAAGGGCTAAAGGGTTAATCCTGACAAAAGCATCGACCCTGAAGGGCATGTCTGCCCTGTGCTCCTTGACAACAGTCTGCACCGGAGCCAGACAGCAGGACAGGTGGAACAACTACATTATTACCTGTCACTATTTATAACTACTTGCGCAAGTTTGAATGTTCATTATTTACAGTAAATGTTTACCTAAGTTTAAAGTTAGGGCGGTAATAATAATCGACACATTTGGCGAGGCGCCTCTTAAAGTAACACTTGAAGCGTGGCACTTCTTAGTTTCAAGTGTCACTTTTACCGTTAGTTTAGAAGCCCGAATACCTCCATATTGCGCTTCACGCACCCTATTTATTAACCAGTACAATTGTCGCTTTTTGCCTTTCTTCCTCTACAAGATGTTATTCCTTCTATGCACTTTGTGTGTGCGTTTTGACACACTCAACATCATGCGCCTCGGCTCTGTAATCACCGCCACAGATCAATCAATGTTTATTTATATAGACCTAAATCACAAGTGTCTCAAAGGGCTGCACAAGCCAGAACGTCATCCGCAGTACAGAGCCAACATAAGGGCAAGGAAAAACTCACCCCAGTGGAACGTCGGTGGCGGTTATAACCTTGGAGAGGACCGCATATGTGGGCAACAGATGAAAGAACGGTACCGGTACCTTTCAAAGGTAGTATAGTACTGATTTCAATCAGATAGTATTGCGGTACTTAATTAATACTGGTATACCGTACTACCCTAGTAGGGATGTAACGATAAATGTTATTCATGAAAAAAATCTGGAGGGTTCGTATTAACGTTTCACATTGAAATGATCATGAAACCGTGACTAATAACCGCACACTGATAAACTCACAGGCCAGTGATGCTGTTTTTTTTACTGAAGAAGCAAGGTAGTGCAAACTCGCTAGTTAGCATACATGCTAACATGAATACAAGAAACATTAACATATGTTACCGTTGTGCATGCGTGTTCGAAATAAACACAAACTCAACTCAACTCAAAAAACGACATACCTCAATCTAAACTAACAGACGAAACCGTTTAATGTCTGAGCAACTAAGCTATTCACTTGTGCATATTGAACACAGGCTGGGATCTGTTAGAACAGAGTTTGTGAAATGTTTACTCAAAGAATACAACACAATGTCCAAAACAGGAAGTGAACTGGCGTGACGTCACATAAACTGAAAGTGACAACAACCGGGCTCCATCCACGTTTTAGCGCTTGTCCCTCTCATAATCTTCAAAAAAAAAAAAAAAAAAATCACTAAAACCTACGAAAATGTAAACTGATTAACATATTCAAGCTCTCAAATAACAACAAGATGGCTATTACAAAGCTAGGCTAAGAAAGTATATAGTGTGTCTACTTGATATATTTACAAAATTAAAATAATTCAGTATGTCTTACCTTTTGAGTACATTTAACAATACCACAATAATAAAGATAACTGTGATCATTTTGGTGACGATAACCCTGATGGTAAATGTTCATATTGTCACGTCCCTACACAACAGCATGTCTGAAATTAAATTTGTTGCACTAGCAATCATGCGCACACTAATTCATAGACCACTAAATCAGGAGCAACTTGGTTGCCATGGCAAAGACATTGTAGTTGTAATTTTGAGATTCAATCGCTACACGTAGTTGTCAACTCAAAGCCAAAATACACCTTAGTTACATTGATGATGTAAAGGTTTTGCACTGTAGTAAATCACTTAATTTTTAGATGTGATCTAGACCTGTAGACAGCCTCAGGGAATTAACTTCATGTTTGGAATCAACACAGCATGTTCCAGATAAACAGTTGTTCCGTGTCAAATGAGTGATGTTGTTTTGGCATGGATTAACTGTGAATTATTTCAAGGCTGCAAAACAATGGAGGCACGTTGCAATAATGAAGCCCTGAGATAGGCACATTGTAATTTACCCTAAACTTTACCATAGACTGTATGTCACGGGTTAAATGAGTTATTACAAACCAGTGAAGGAATTAGATCGCTATTAGGGCTCTGTCACTCAAGAAAAGCATGTTAGCATCAACAATGAAATAGGTTAAATTATTATATCTTACCTGGGGTTGGTCATTGATGGAAATCTGACTAATACAGTTCTAATTCTAGTTTCACGTTTCTAATGCGGTTCCCAACAATTTTCAGTTTTGATTCTTTTAAGAGGCAGGGTAAAACATGTACTATGAATTTATTACAAGGTTATTTTAAAAAAATATATAATAATTAATCCTTTGAACTTGAATCTAAATGTTATCAACTTCACTTCTACAGTAGCGCACTTTTACAAAAGTTTCACATTTTTAATGAAAACATTTACACATCCCCTATTGTTTGTGTTAGTGATAGCGCTGTTCTGATCAGGGTTTTATGCTGCCGATTGCAATACCATTCATCCATGAATAAGATCAGTTGGAGCCATCACATGTATTAACTTTCAATTTCTGTATTTATCGAGTGCTATTGACAATGTAACAATGTCTAATATGTCGGTGTTAAAAATGTTTTTTTGTATATTTTGTTTTGTTGTTTGTCTATACAAGGTGCAATCTAGGTGCACAATTTGAAATATTATTGCATTTTTTTTGTTTTTCATGAAGGGGCAGCTGGTTGTATCAGCTCTGTGTTCTTTTTTTTTTTTTACATATATTATATATATATATATACATATGTATATATATATATTCAGTGCGGCAAAAAATTATTTAGTCAGCCACCGATTGTGCAAGTTCTCCCACTTAAATTGATGACATAGGTCTGTAATTTTCATCATAGGTACACTTCAACTGTGAGAGACAGAATGTGAAAAAAAATCAAGGAATTCAGATTGTAGGAATTTTAAGAAATGTATTTTTAAATTATGGTGGAAAATAAGTATTTGGTCAACCATTCAAAGCTCCCACTGATGGAAGGATTTTTTGGCTCAAAATCTCACGATACATGGCTCCATTCATTCTTTCCTTAACACGGATCAATCGTCCTGTCCCCTTAGCAGAAAAACAGCCCCAAAGCATGATGTTTCCACCCCCATGCTTCACAGTAGGTATGGTGTTCTTGGGATGCAACTCAGTATTCTTCTTCGTCCAATACGACGAGTTGAGTTTATACCAAAACGGATACATGGATGATACAGCAGGGGATTGGGAGAATGTCATGTGGTCAGATGAAACCAAAATAGAACTTTTTGGTATAAACTCAACTCGTCGCTTTTGGAGGAAGAAGAAAACTGAGTTGCATCCCAAGAACACCACACCTACTGTGAAGCATGGGGGTGGAAACATCATGCTTTGGGGCTGTTTTTCTGCTGAGGGGGCAGGACGATTGATCCGTGTTAAGGAAAGAATGAATGGGGCCATGTATCGTGAGCTTTTGAGCCAAAACCTCCTTCCATCAGTGAGAGCTTTAAATGGTTGACCAAATACTTATTTTCCACCATAATTTACAAATAAATTCTTTAAAATTCCTACAATGTGAATTCCTGGATTGTTTTTCACATTCTGTCTCTCACAGTTGAAATGTACCTATGATGAAAATTACAGACCTCTGTCATCATTTTAAGTGGGAGAACTTGCACAATCGGTGGCTGACTAAATACTTTTTTGCCCCACTGGATATATATATATATATATATATATATATATATATATATATATACACACACACACACACACACACACACACACACACACACACACACACACACACACACTAACCCCTGTGCCACCGTGTTGCCTGTTTACTTGACTTCTCTTTGATAATGATTACCCAGAAACCAAAATGACTTTATAGTTCGAAACCTAATCCCTTTAAACATTTTAATTATCAGTGGAACAGGCTTCATTTAACCCAGTCATAAATTAAACAGAAAGGAAAGTCCTGAAATGATTCAGTGCTTTATAATCTCAGTGGATCAGGCAAATGTACTTTTCCATCTTATCTGAAAACTGATTAAATACTTGATATAAGAGTTGAGCGTGGTGTTGCGTCTACGAGTGAGACATTCTCGTTCTTCCAACATGGAAGTTACAATTGGAAAGCGTAAAACATATCTTGCTGAGTCATCACATGGATGAAAAGGAGAAAAAAAAAAGGGGGAGTCAAACTCTGAGAATTCCCGCCAGTGAAACCGGGCCAGACCTGCTTTGCTTGCTGCCCTTGCTTCCCGCCTCCCTTCCCTCTGTTTTTTTTTTCCTTATGTCTCTCCTGACTTATCTTTCCAGGCCCTCAGGGAGAGTGACGCCCCTTCTGCATGCTATACCAGTGAAACATTAGCCTCATCTGATACCTTAAACCTGAAAGAGTGTGACCGGTAAAGCAATGAAGGGTACAGTCATCAGTAACACCCACACGCACGGATACACAATGCAGTCACGCAATAGATGCATGCGTCCTCTCGTAACACAGGGAGGCTTGATATCAACCTGTCTGTCACTCCTCCTGACTAAGTGACTAATAGAGATGACTAACACATGAACACACACAGACCAAACACAAACACAACCATCTTGGAGCCGTTTGGGTCGTCACTCCACTCCACAGACACACTGGCGCATAGATAGAAACAGAGAGACAGAGACAGAGAGACACACACACACACACACACACACACACACACACACACACACACACACACACACACACACACACACACACATACACACACACACACAGATTGTCAACACGTTCATCCAACAAACATGTCCACTCTGCAAACATTCTGACACAGCAAACTAACATAACAAAAGACTGTTTGTTATGTATCATCCATCCATCCATTTTCTACCGCTTGTCCCTTTTATCAATGTAAACAAAAAAAGAAAAATGTATCTCGGAATAACCAATACGTAGCAGCTGTTTTTAGAACAAGTATATGCATTTGTAAATAATGTGATTAGCATTTTGTTTGTTCAATGTAAAAAATGCTGCAAACACCATACTGCAAAAACTGATATTATAAATGGATTAAATACCTGAAATCAAAGTCAGCAAAACAATTTGATTGATTGATTTATTGAAACTTTTATTAGTAGATTGCACAGTTCAGTACATATTCCGTACAATTGACCACTAAATGATAACACCCGAATACGTTTTTTAATTTGTTTAAGTCGGGGTCCACGTAAATCAATTCATGGTATTCAATAGTCCGTACTCGTGTTGTCCCGATACAAATATTTTTGTACCGGTACCAAAATTATTTCGATACTTTTCGGTACTTTTCTAAATAAAGGGGACTAGGGCTGGGCGGTATGGCCTTTTTTTGATATCACGATATTTTTAGGCCATATCGCGATATACGATATATATCTCGGTATTTTCCCTTAGCCTTGAATGAACACTTGATACATATAATCACAGCAGGATGATGATTCTATGTGTCTACATTAAAACATTTTTGTTCATACTGCATTAATATATGATTATTTGAAACGTTCATGCAGAGAAGGAAATCACAACTAAGTCAATCTACCAAAACTGTATTGATTAAAGTTATTAGCAGGTGACTTTTCAAATGATGCTACATATTAGCAGTAATGCTATTTTTGGTAGCAACGCTTGTGCCCCACACTTGACAAATTAAAGTTGTCTATTCGACATATTCCCACTTGAAGCCGAACCACCGCCAGACGATGGACCCTGTGCTGTTTTTCTTGGGAATTAATTATTCCTTCATTTGTTACCAGATTCGCACCTTCGCAACACTCCGCTAGCATCATGGCTAACGTTAGCCACGCTGCTACCTCTCTGCTACCTCTCTGCTGGGCAAGTATGTAATGTTTGACGTGACAGTATGTGACGTGTGTAAGAACCTGCGCTTACACTCTGTGAGAAGGAGACAAAAGAAGTAGTGGGTTGAGCCTGTAGTGTAATGCCCACAGCTAAAAGCAACTGTGTGAGAACTTATACTCGAATATTACGATATAGTCATTTTCTATACCGCACAGAGACAAACCCGCGATAAATCGCGTATATCGATATATCGCCCAGCCCTTGAGGGGACCACAAAAAATTGCATTAGTGGCATTGTTTCAACAACAAATATTACAGTATATTAAACATATGGGCCCTGCGATGAGGTGGCGACTTGTCCAGGGTGTACCCTGCCTTCCGCCCGATTGTAGCTGAGATAGGCGCCAGCGCCCCCCGCAACCCCGAAAGGGAATAAGCGGTAGAAAATGGATGGATGGATGGATTAAACATATGTTTCTTATTGCAAGTTTGTCCTTAAATAAAATAGTGAACATACAAGAAAACTTGTCTTTTCGTAGTAAGTAATCAAACAAAGGCTCGTAATTAGTCTGCTGACATATGCAGTAACATATTGTGTCATTTATCATTCTATTATTTTGTCAAATGTATTAAAGACAAGTGGTAGTAAATGAAATATTAATTTACTTGTTCATTTACTGTTAATATCTGCTCACTTTCTCTTTTAACATGTTCTATGTACACTTCTGTTAAAATGTAATAACAATTTATTCTTTTGTTGTTTGATACTTTACATTAGTTTAGGATGATACCACAAATTTGGGTATCAATCCGATACCAAGTCGTTACAGGATCAGACATTGGTCATATTCAAAGTCCTCATGTGTCCAGGGATGTATTTTCTGAGTTTATAAATATACTGTAAATAAATTAAAAAAAAAACGAAAGAAGATGTTGTCATGGCCAGAAATATCGACATAATCATAGAATTTAATACGTGCCTGTACTTGATATCATAACAGTGGATGGTAGGGATAGATCCACCAATGACGTTTGTCCATATTTTGACGCCGGTGAGCTATGGTGTGTAGTGAAGCATGTTTAGCTATTCCTCGTTCTGCAGGGATGATACTTGTAAGAAACGTACTTTATTTGTCGCCATGCAGGAAAGGATTTGTGATTTAGAAGTAGCTAAAACACTGCCGATGGCGGATGGACTTTAGTCGCTTGCTAGCTAGCTATGTCTTAAAGCATTTCTTCCTGAGGGTGTTTCAGTGTTATAACTTCACCTTTATCATTAGCTGTTAAGCAAAAATGCGTCCGATCTCCCTTTTCTGTCTACACACTGTGTCTGCTTGTAAGTACAGGGTTGCAGGGGGGGTGGCAACCGGTACTTTTCAGAGGTGGTATAGTCCTGCATATGATTCATTAGTAACGTGGTACTATACTAATAACTGTATACCGTACAACCCTAGTATGTAGTCAAGAAGCTTTTTTCCCTCCGGGTACTCCGCCTTCCTCCCACTTCCAAAGACATGCACCTGGGTATAGGTTCATTGCCAACACTAAATTGGCCCCAGTGTGTGAATGTGAGTGTGAATCTTGTCTGTCTATCTGTGTTGGCCCTGCGATGAGGTGGCGACTTGTCCAGGGTGTACACCGCCTTCCACCCGAATGCAGCTAGGATAGGCTCCAGCACCCCCTGCAACCCCGAAAGCGACAAGCGATAGAAAAAGGATGGATATTTTCCTTTACTATGCTTATTTTAAGCAACATGTACTAAAATCTGAGCTCCATTAGTTAATAAATGAAACAAAAAAATCTGCCAACAAAACAACAAAAATTGACTCACTAAAAACGCTTTAAACAAGTAAAATGGTATTTTGAAGGGTAATATTTTTTGTTGGCGGATTATTTAGTTGTTGTTTTTTTTTTTTTTAATCATACTGAATTGATGTTAAAACAACCCCTTCTTTTTTTCGGAAAATATTTTAAAAGATAAATGAAAGAAACATTTCTAAATGAACCTTTTTTGAATTCATGTTTTAAATATTAGGAAAATAAGAACTAAAAAGAACTAAGAACTAAAACCAAACCATACCCAAGAGGTAGCGCAATACAGCAAATCAAATATTCACGTTCAGTTAACCATTTAGTTTCCTTATAATTTGGAGAAAGGTTAGCGGTACAGAAAACATGCATACTCCACATACTGTAAATCAGTGGTTCTCAACCTTTTTTCAGTGATGTACCCCCTGTGAGCATTTTTAAAATTCAAGTACCCCTTAATCACAGCAAAGCATTTTTGGTTGAAAAAAAGAGATAAAGAAGTAAAATACAGCACTATGTCAACAGTTTCTGATTCATTAAATTGTATAACAGTACAAAATATTGCTCATTTGGAATGGTCTTTCTTGAACTGTTTGGAAAAAAAGATATAAAAATAACTAAAAACTTGTTGAAAAACAAAGAAATTGTTTAATTATAAATAAAGATTTCTACACATAGGAGTAATCATCAACTTAAAGTGCCCTCTTTGGAGATTGTAATAAAAATCCATCTGGATTCATGAACTTAATGTTAAGCAATTCCTCACAAAAAAGAAATCTTTAACATCAATATTTATGGAACATGTCCACAAAAAAATCTAGCTGTCAACACTGAATATTGCATTTTTGCATTTCTTTTCACAGCTTTTGAACTTACATTCATATTTGTTTGAAGTATTATTCAATAAATATATTTAAAAATGATTTTTGAATTGTTTCCATTTTTTAGAATATTTAAAAAAAATCTCACGTACCCCTTGGCATACATTCAAGTACCCCCAGGGGTACGCTTACCCCCACATGAGAACCACTGCTGTAAATAGTTAATAGAGCTCTCATAGTGTACTTTTACATTTAGATATACAAAAGATTAAACCGTTTTCTACTTTTTGTGAGGCAAAGTTCATGAATATTCATCGCCATGTTTATGACCTCAACCAAAGAGGCTAATGAGCAAAAACAGGAGACTGGAAACTAAATCCTCCAATGTAGATTGAAAGGGGATTGCGGTCTTCCCCAAAGGTCACATTGTAGGTCAAGGTTCAATGTAGCAGTCATCTGCTGGATTACAAATATTAATCACCTGTTGACCTGTCCAGATCATGTGCAAACTAACCACAGGTGCTGCAGCTCCACGCGACTTCTTCCTGGTCTGACAACGCAGGCTGTGACCCAGTATAGCTGCCCCCAGGCTAAATTGGGACCCGAAGCAGAATTTTGTTTGACACTTGCTCGTTACAAAAATAGTTTCACACTTTATTAATTTGAAACTATCTTTATTGGTTTTTAAATTACCTTTAATTTAATGCAAAATAACAATGTTAACAACATAAATTTACGAATCTTATTGCATAATCCCCCCCCACCCCACCCACACACACAAATATAATTATGTCACAAAATCAGTGTTGGGAAAAGCATATGACTCCACTCACCAGTTCAACAGCAAAATACCAACCATAGCATATACTGTATTTTTAGTTCCTTTTATCTCTCAAAAAATATTTTTAGTGTATGTGCACACGCAACCGTTATGCACACTTGTGTCAGCTATTATTGACAGCCTGAACGTCAGCCATCCTATTTGGGCCAAACAGAAACTTCAAAATACTTAACTCCTAATTGTGACATAAATAAATATCCAAATGTTAAATATGTTATATTGAACCAATTTTACTTTCCGGACTATAAGGCACACTTAAAATCCTTTCATTTTCTCATAAATCGACAGTATGCCTTTTTACACAGTGTACCTAATATACTAAATATTTCTGGTCGTGCTTACCGACCTCGAAGCAGTTTTGGTTGGTTCATGGTGTAATTATAAGTGTGACCAGTAGATGGCAGTCACACATGAGAGGTAGGTGTGGACTGCAAGTTAACGCCTGTTCAATAAATTAAGTTCAATAATTTGCACCTTTAAGTGTTGGTGGTTATTATTGAAACACTGTCTTGAAATGAAAAGAGTCAAAATGTACACCTTAGAAAGAGGTTGTCTCCTGCCTTGGGGTAAACATGGATTTCAGAGGTCAGGAACACATAACCTCGAGTGAAACCAATCACCAACCCTGACAGGAACCAAAGAATGCCTGCAAGATCCTCATCCGCCAACCCTCCCCCATCATCAATACCTTCCCCGGTAGCCTAATGGGTAACTTATCCACTAACACAGCCAACTAGCCTTGCGGTTATGCATTCAAACATAACTCTGCGAACAGACAGCACCAATCAATCCTCAGACACTTACATGTGTTTCATCTTCGGCCCCTGTGGTTCCGACACGCTTAATCCAGCAAGAGGAGTTGGGGTGGGGAGGGGAAAGCCACGATCATATAACAAACTATAAAATAACCGTGGAGAATCATCGGACCGTGCTCGCTCCCTCTCTAACTGCTTTATTCCACCATAACAGGATTTTCTCCATACATCATTACATAAGTACTGCACTTCATTATTTGATTTTAATTGATAGAGGAGGATGAAAAAGTTGGCAGACGATGACAAATTAACACATTTAATGAAATAATCACTCTGCTTACATTCTGAATTAGGCATGGAAGAAACACTTCTGTTAATACAAAACTGAATAAATTAGTTCTTATGTCAAGGACAAAAGATGTAATGTAACACTTTTCTTCTGATGATTCTCTGTCCCAAAACAATGGATTTAAACATAATGTGAGATCATTTCAATCCTTTTAAACTCTTTCATTATAAAGTAACTAAAATAGTGCTGCTTTCGACAAAACATTTTCATAGTCGAATCTGATTCGTTAGATTTATGTCACAAAGCAAAACTCAGGGGGATCCCCACTAATAAACAGATTTCATCGGTAACAAAACACAAATGAACACTATAGAGCAGGGGTCCCCAAACGTTTTGACTTGGGGGCTGCATTGGGTTAAAAAAATATATAAAAATATATAAAATATATAAATATATATATATATATATATATATACATATATATATAATATGTATATGTGTGTGTGTGTAAATATATATATATATATATATATATATATATATATATACACACATATATAAAATTAACTTAACAGTCCGGATTCAGGACCATAGCGGGACGAATCCGTAGTTTGAGGACCCCTGCTATAGAAATTGGATGGTTAAGTGAGGTCATGGGCTTGGCCATGGTGCGGTCGGCTTTGGCTCTGGCCAAACGCCGAGAAGATGATCAAACCTGACAATGTATAAAATTCTGCTCAAGTCCTACTGCTCGAAACTTGTCTTTACAGCAAACGTTGCCTGTGTTAAACCGCTCTCATTTTCCCACCCGGAAGTCATTTTCCCCTAACTCTATCGTCTCTATATGACGTAATCACTGGTTGACTTCGTTTTTCTTTGCCTTATTAAGAACAGCTGTGAAATAAGCCACCATGGGGCCAAAGAAAGCTGTAAGTACTGGCCCTTTGATAAAAAGGGTGAGAAGCACCATTAAATTCAAGTTCAAAGGTGGTGTCTTATCTCCCCTCCTTGTCATTTTCGCCAATGAGGGTTTTCAATAAAGGAAAAAGTAATGTTGAATGTAGGGCTTCTGCTATTTTACTAATCAAGTAATCATTAGATAAAATAACCTCAATGTGTATTTTAGGGAAAATTGCAAAAACAAATATTCTGCTTGCCATAACCATCATTCTTTGTTTCAATTGATTGTGTCACAATGGCACATGTTGGCTGATTCAGAGACAGGATGTGGTGTGCAGGACAAATAATTTAACTCTTATAGAACAAAAAAGAAACAGAAACAACATTTTAGTGCAGGGGTCGGGAACCTTTTTGGCTGAGAGAGCCATGAAAGCCAAATATTTTAAAATGTATTTCCGTGAGAGCCGTATAATATTGTTAACCCTGAATACAACTGTCAGGTTCAAACACTGATGACATATTAAACAGACAAGAAGCAAGGAATTAAACAGAAACAGGATTCAGTTTAGCTTAATGAGAAGAAACGCGTAGACCTGTACCCTTGTACAGTGTCGCCCCACGCTCTGACATGAGAATTCTACGCCTCCTCTTTTATTTGGACTTTCCCTGATTACAACAACTAAATGTGTGCATCTCTTGTTCTTTTTAATAACATTGTTATTCTGAAGCTAACCAATGATAAATAAAATACTTTTGACCATTAATGCGACTTCTTGAACAGGTGCGATAGAAACGGATGGATGGATTAAAATGCATAAGAATGTTTTATATTTTGAACTTTATTTTTGACACTGTGATTACTGGCGGACATATTCAATACTTATCGTGTTAAGCAATGTCAGCTAAGATTTATCTGAGAGCCAGACACAGTCATCAATAGAGCCACATCTGGCTCTAAAGCCATAGGTTCCCTACCCCTGTTTCAGTGGAAAGCACGCTGCAGCAGCAGAGTAACACACGCACAATGGAAAAAAAGGAAAATAAACCAGCGCTGGCAAGAAAAACAGGTGAACCTAAACACATTTAATTAGGAAGAGAAAACAGGTGCACTGGCAGGAAACTCAACACAATGTGAATGTGCGACAAAACTAGGAATTCAACTAACCAACAAAAGAAAAACCAAAGCAAGAACACCAGGACAGGAAATGATACAGAGCACAGGAAAATATAGTTGTAATGTTGTAATGTGGTGTCATGACACCACCTTGTCAATCACCATGTGTGCTCTATTGCAGCAGCCCCATATTTAATGTTACGGGCAGCCTTGTGGTTCGAGTCTCCGCCTCATATTAAAGACTATAAAAATGGGACCCGTTCTCTCCCTGATTGACACTCAGCATCAAGGGTTGAAATTGGGGGTTAAATCACCAAAATGATTCCCGGGCGCGGCCACCGCTGCTGCTCACTGCTCCCCTCACCTCCCAGGGGGTGATCAAGGGCAATGAGTCAAAGGCAGAGAATAATTTCACCACACCGAGTGTGTGTGTGTGTGTGTGTGTGTGACAAACATTGATAGGTACTTTAACTTTTTAACTTAACTGCATTACTTAACTGTACTAAACAATTTGTATTAGTTACACTCATTAAACCAGTGGTTCTCAACCTTTTTTCAGTGATGTACCCCTGTGAACATTTTTTTAATTTATGTAACCCCAAATCAGTGCAAAGCATTTTAGGTTGGAAAAAAAGAGATAAAGAAGTAAAATACAGCACTAGGTCATCAGTTTCTGATTTATTAAATTGTATAACAGTGCAAAATATTGCTCATTTCTAGTGGTCTTTCTTGAACTATTTGTAAAAAAAGATTACAAATAACTAAAAACGTGTTGAAAAATAAACAAGTAATTCAATTATAAATAAAGCTTTCTACACATAGAAGTAATCATCAACTTAAAGTGCCCTCTTTGGGGATTGTAATAGATCCATCTGGATTCATGAACTTAATTCTAAACATTTCTTCACAAAAAAATAAATCAATATTTATGGAACATGTCCACAAAAAAATCTAGCTGTAAACACTGAATATTGTATTTTTTCACAGTTTATGAACTTACATTCATATTTTGTTGAAGTATTATTCAATAAATATATTTATAAAAGATTTTTCAATTTTTGCTATTTTTAGAATATTTTTTAAAAATCTCACGTACCCCTTGGCATAGCTTCAAGTACCCCTAGGGGTACACGTACCCCCATTTGAGAACCACTGCATTAAACGATTAATCAAAGCATATGAAGAAAAACCAAAGCTTTTTCTAATCAAATTAATTAATTGAATTTAATTAAAAACATTCCTTTAACTATTTTATTCATGATTTATATGTATCTTGTATTGTTTTCTCATTGTAAAACTATAAATAATCTACATATATTGTGTGTTCATATTTTTAGTTGACTGAATCTGATTATTGGATTGACATTATTTCACATGGGAAAAATTGCGTTGGCTTTTGTACAATTCGGTCTTTGTCAGACCTTCAGAAACACAAAGCAAAATACTGTACCACCTTTGGTGTAGGGGTGAACAGTCATATGGTATTCAAAGTGCTGGAAAACCCCCCCACCAAAAATCTACAGACAGACTGAGAACAAACATACATTCGTCTAACCCCCTTTTTTATTCTGAAGTGCACTAAATGTATACATGTTCTCACGTGTACATGTCCCAGCTTGGGTAATAGAAAGCAACATCAAATTGCTGCCTCACGTTTACAATGGAGTTCAACTGTGAATGATGTCAAAGAGGGAGGTCTGCATGTGCGTCTGCATGTTTTCTGTGATTAGAAAGGCCAGAAGCATTTGACCCTTCACGACCTCTTCAAGGTTGGTGGTACTAAGCTGTTTGTAAAGAAAAAAATATATTTATCTCCTGCTGTGTGTGCCGGATAGATAAACCCTGACCTTGCACATAACTGAACAAGAGCACGGCTGTCTCTTGCTTTGTGGTGAACTTTATTTGGCCTTACAAAGCATTCATTGTTAGAGTCCGTCATATGTGAAGCTCCCAGCCCACACAACTGGCAACTTACACTTGGACACCCAGGGAATCCCCTTTCACTTGGAGTGGAAAATACAAGCCACTTTATGAATCATGTCGTCAAACACTTAAGTTGATATGTCTTGGCAGGTGAGAAAGTTGTAATTTATTCATTGCTGAAGAGAGGAAAATTCATTGTATGTAAAAATCATTTAACAGAGACCTATGGCAAATTGTGTCTTTTCTGACTTAAATCATGTACAAAGTTGGCTACTTGTGTTAAACAACGCAAAGTGTCAAATCAGAGGGTTCATGCATTTTGGCATGAGCTTGCACGTCGTTTTGCAAGAATCCAGTTGCGGAGGTTTTGCGGAGGTTTTGTGACGCCACTGTGAGGTGGACGTACTTAGTAAAGTGTTCAGCCTCTGCTTAAGAATGTGAAGGAATGCAAAAAAAAAAATTAAAAAATATATTATTTTCATCGAATGTTGTGCAACATAAATGATAAGTGGGTTATACTTGTATAGCGCGTTTCTACCTTCAAGGTACTCAAAGCGCTTTGACACTATTTTCACATTCACCCATTCACACACTGATGGCGGGAGCTGCCATGCAAGGCGCTAACCATGACGCATCAGGAGCAAGAGTGAATTGTCTTGCTTAAGGACACAACGGACATGACTAGGTTGGTAGAAGGTGGGGAGTGAACCAAGAACCCTCAGGTTGCTAGCACGGCGACTCTCCCAACCGCACCACATGAAATTATTCTCTGCATTTGACCCATCACCCTTGATCACCCCCTGGGAGGTGAGGGGAGCAGTGGGCAGCAGCGGTCATTTTTGGTGACTCAACAACTAATTCAAACCCTTGATGCTGAGTGCCAAACAGGGAGGTAATGGGTCCCATTTTTATAGTCTTTGGTTTGGTTTAAAGGGGAACATTATCACCAGACCTATGTAAGCGTCAATATATACCTTGATGTTGGAGTTAACCGATTTCAAAACTCTAAAAGGGTGAATTTGGCGATTGAAACGCCTTTCAATTGTTCGCTGTCGGAGCAATGACCTTTCACCCGTGACCTCACAACAGGAAGCAATCCGCCATTTTCTCAAACACATTACACACACACAAATCAAATCAGCTCTGTATTTTTTCGTTTTTTCGACTGTTTTCCGTACCTTGGAGACATCCTGCCTCGTCGGTGTGTTGTCGGAGGGTGTAACTACACGAACAGGGACGGATTCAAGTTGACTTACGTGGAGTGTGCTAATCAGACATATCAATGGTCACGGCATGCTAATCGATGCTAACATGCTATTTAGGCTAGCTGTATGTACATTTTGCATCTTAATGCCTCATTTGTAGCTATATTTGCATCCAGCCTTTCCCCCCACCCACATTTAATGCCAAACAAACACATACCAATCGACGGATTCAAGTTGCACCAGTGGTTTAAAAGATGCAATCGTTATTTAGAAGGCGATCGCCGAATTTGTCCTCGTTGCCGTTGTCTGTCGTGATATGGCTGGATAGCTTCAGTTTATTCTTAAATTTCATTTTCGCTATCTGCCTCCACACTCAAACCATCCGTTTCAATACATGCGTAATCTGTTGAATCGCTTAAACCGCCGAGTCTGAATCCGAGCTAATGTCGCTATATCTTTCTGTTCTATCCGCTATGTTTGTTTGTATTGGCATCACGCAGTGATGTCACAGGAAAATGGACGGGTGGATATAGCGATGGTAAAAATCAGGCACTTTGAAGCAGTTTTTCGGGTTATTGCGTGATGGGTAACATTTTGAAAAAAACTTTGAAAAATAAAATAAGCCACTAGGAACTGATTTTTATTGGTTTTAACCCTTCTGAAATTGTGATAATGTTCCCCTTTAAGCTCACAACCTAACAATCTCAGGGAAGACACTAACTTTAATTTAACTTTAAAAGCAGCTGTTTTTATGCAGCTGTGAATGCATCGAATGTGCAGGCGTACCTATTATTGTGACTGGGTGAATCAACAGGATGTCCCTAAAAAGTTGACATCATTGTTACATAATTGCTTTCAAAATGATACAAATTTTTTGGGACACCCTGCAAATAGTTTTTATGAAGTTTATTTCTGACTGTGTGTGAAAAAAAATTTGTGGTAATGATTTTGAAATATATATTTAAACAGTGTACATTTTTAAAAGATAAATGATGATACTTTTGGAGGGGGCGGGCGTAGTTTCATTTGCATTTTGGGAACGCCTCCGGAATTAACCATCTTGCAGAAACTCCAAAAAACAGGTTATAAAAGTGATTGTGGAGCAAGATTTATGCAAAATATACACCAAAACATATCCAATACATATAATCTAGACCTGTGGTTACCCAACCTCCGGTTTGAGGACTGGTACCGGTCTGTGACGCATTTGCTACTAGTCATTAAATTATTTACAAACGACCGCATTTTCTCCAACTAACTTTTGCCTGTCCCTTTGGACACATCAATAAGCTTGTTCATTGATATATAATAAAACTCCTGATAGGAAGTCGCCATTTGTCCCATCCATCCATCTTCTTCTGCTTATCCAAAGTCTGGTCGCAGGGGCAGCAGCCTAAGCAGGGAAGCCCAAACTTCCCTCTCCCCATCTACATAGACCAGCTCTTCCCGGCGGGTCCTGAGGCGTTCCCAGGCCAGTGGGGAGACATAGTGTCCTGGGTCTTTCCCGTGGTTTCCTACCGCGTTCGGTTAAAATAACCGAACCACTTAATCTGGCTCCTCTCGATGTGGAGGAGCAGTAGATTTACTTTGAGCTCCTCCCCAAGGACTTCACTCATCTCTAAGTGAAAGCCCCGCCATTTGATGGAGGAAACTCATTTTGGCCGCTTGTATCCGTGATATTGTCCTTTCGGTCATAACCCAAAGCTTATGAATATAGGTGAGGATGGGATCGACCAGTAAATTGAGAGCTTTGCCTTCCGGCTTAGCTCATTCTTTACTACAACAGACCGATACAGGGTTTGCATCACTGCACCGATCCACTTGTCAATTTCCAAGATACTCTTACTTCACTCATGAACAAGACTCTGAGGTACTTGAACTCCTCCACTTGGGGCAGGATCTTCTCCCCAACCCGGAGATGGCACTAAACCCTTTTCCGGGCGAGAACCATGAATTCAGACTTGGAGGTGCTGATTTTCACACTGAACAGTGAATCGATTCAGTGAGCGCTGAAGATCTCGGTCAGATGAAGCCGGAACAAGGTCCACTTGGACTCAGTATCCAACGCCTACCCCATAACATGCTCAACGTTCTCCCAGGGGTGGGAATTGGAACTCTCTCCGACAGGAGAGGCGTTTACTATGCGTTTGGACTGAAAGGTCTGTCCAGAATCCTTCTCCCCAACCGGGGCCGACTCACCACTAGGTGGTGATCGGTTGAAAGCTCTCCAACTCTCTTTAGCCGAATGTCTAAAACATGAGACCGCAAATCCGATGATACAAAAACCTGGAGTGTTCAACAATGCTACAAATATTCTCGGACACAAAGTATAATTATTTTCCTTTTTTTGTTTTGGAGCGAACCAACAAGCCTTACATTAAACTACATCACAGTTTCTTCAAAGTTTGCAGTTTTTCAGTTAAATAGGGACTTTTGTCAAGGCTAGAAACAATTACTCATGTTTACATTGATTGTTATGGGGAACTGCTTCACTATACAAACGTTTCAGTTGGTGAACAAAGTTGAAGTTTGCTAGATCGAGGTTCCACTGTACTGTATACTGTATACCATCAACCACCCTGGGACTATCTTGTCGCAAAGAAACAGGCCCATGGTTCTCACTAATTCAGCGTTATGGTGAGTTGTATTTTTCATGTACTTAATGTTGCTGTTTTTATTTGCCACACATGGAAGGCTTGTTCGTGAAAAATAATACTTGCGTTGGTGCAAAAATGGTTGGGGAGCCCTGATCTAGACCAAATGGAAGTGTTTTGTATTGAAATTTAAATCTTTATAGGTCCGCAATACCATGGTTAAGTTAAAATTCAAGAATATATTCAATATTTACCCTATAGCAGGTTTTTGACCCAATAGTTTTCTCCCTTTATCATAGCTAAAAGCTTAATTCTAGAACTAAGTCACAAAGACCAAATACAGATACTGAATTAAAACAAAAATGCATTTGAAATGTTTTAACCAAAGTACAAGGTTCATAGAAAAAGAAATGTCCGCGTTAAAGTGGGTTCAAATAAAATCATGTCTTTAATATACATGTATGCGTCACTATTGGTAATTGGTCTTATATTTGTTAGTTTAAAAAATATCATTTGGAGGCTGCTAAAAATGCACTTCAAGGTCAAAATAAATGATTGTTGCATTTTTCATATGTGGAAAAGCCAAAGAAAAATGCAACCAAAATTAAATAAAAAGTAGTATGTCAAGGGCTGTCCCAAACAAAAATAAAAATATCTGAGCTCGCGCAAACACACTTGGCTTGAACTCTCTTGCCATCAAACACAGAGGGTGTGTGTGTTTTGGCTTGTCCTGGCCTCTCTCTCAGACATAAAGCTGCATCCCAGTTATTACTGCTGCAGCTAAATTGGGCCAACCACTAGATGAGTATCAGCTAAGAGTTCACAAAACCAACATTATGTTTCAGCAACCAAAGGCATCAACACACTGACCATACAAAAATTATATGCAACAAAAAGTCTCACAGAGGGGGAGTCCGCCAGTATAAACAAGATCTTATGACATGATGCATCAAGTGGGGTGAGCATGTGTGTGTGTCTCCTTGGACTATTTGCCACGGTCTTTTAGGATTTTCGGATTAGTGTCACTGTGTTGAATTTCAACTGAACACTAAAATAACAACTGGAGACAGAGCAGAGAGGCCTCTACTAGGCCAAACAATTGCCTAAGCCACAAATCAACACCTACAGACAAGAGAGGATGATAAAAAGGGTACCAGCCTTTAGCAGAAAAAAATTGAACAGTAAAGTCTTCGACTGGAGTGAAACATAGACTGTGACTAATCAGACGTCTGCAAAGTTTAAAGATAGGTATGACAGACAGAAAAAAGTAACAGAATACTGACACAGCGGCAGGAAATGTGAAACCGGACATAAATTCTATTGAGAAATATGGGACTGTAAAAGTGTCAAACATGCTGTACAAAACTCTATAACTAATAACATGTTTCAGACAAACCATAAAGAGCAGGACTGCAAAGAACTGATTTTGTCTCTGCATTACAGAAAATGCTGGAAAGGCAACAACATTTTAGATATTAATTTGGTCTATTGCAGTGTTTTTTAAAGTACCGCTGAGGAATGCAAGGTAACTTCATGGGTTGAGAATAAGTAAGAGACTGTTCCACAACATGCTATGCAAATGTCTGTTATGTTTTTTTTTTAAGGTAAAATACCTGTCTTCTAGTTTCTACAATAAGAGTACCGTATTTTACCGACCATAGGGCACACCGGATTATAAGGCGCACTGCCAATGAGCGGGGCTAGTCAGGTCTATTTTTATACAAAAGGCACACCGGATTATAGGGCGCATTAAAGGGGTCATATATATATATATATATATATGTATATATATATATATATATATATATATATATTTGTTTTTTCCTAAATTGAAAACACTTCCTTGTGGTCTACATAACATGTAAAAGTGGTTCTTTGGTCAAAATGTTGAATAGATTATGTTTTACAGATCAATTTCAAGCCGCTTTCTGACAGTCGCTTGAGGATGCGCCGTTTTGTGCGTGGTCTTATTTACGTGGCTCACCTTCGGCAGCGTCTTTTCGCCATCATCTTTGTTGTAGTGGTGTAGCATGCAAGGATGGTAGTGGAAGAAGTGTTAAAAGATGGAGCTAATTGTTTTAATGACATTCACACTTTACTTTAATCAAAAATGGAGCAGCATCTTCTCATCTGTGGCTCACTAATGCAAAAACAAAGCCGGAAATGTGTCCCGTTAAAAACCGTCTTATCGGAACTCTCTAATAACTAAAGTTCCTTGGATGAATTATGTAAACTCACTACACCGGTAGTTTTTAGCGCTTTCATGGCAAGTTTACTGACAGATATAAGTAAGATATTTACACTATTTTATATTAGAAATGGCAACAGCGGAAGATGAATGTCCCATAACAAAAAGATTCAGAAAATGAAGAAGGTTATCGACTACGTTGTCAGCACGGACTACAGAGGCAGAGCCGCGCAAATTTTCAGGAGTTATGCAGATTTCAAATACAGATTAGCAGGTACCAGAAGGGAAGAAAAGTCGCTATTGCGTAAATTATTCCGTGCATTAGGCGCACCAGGTTAAAAGGTGCACTGTCGAGTTTTGAGAAAATGAAAGGCTTTTAGATGCGCCTTATAGTCCAAAAAATACGGCAAATGCCCAAATTATAATATATAGATATATAGTTTACAACAAAGATTTGTCATGCATGAATATAATACACATTAGGTTGACATGTCAAACATAGTGCCCACCTCAGGGACTGTGTGATGAGCTTCAATTGCTCCAAAGCCACGTTTTAAGTTCAATTGTGAATGAAGAGTTATCTGTTAAGATTTTTCAAGGGTCAGTCTTGCCATTTCCAGGTCTAAACTGGTGGTCAAAGTGTAGCAACTTGTCAGATTACACTCCTTTACATCCTTCTACTAGTAAGGTGAGAAGCATGATTTATGATTCAGAATAAACTTTCATGATCACTAAGGCGAGAAGAGAAAGCAGGTCACCAGTCTATAATGTCAATATAAGCTAGTGATCACAGCGCCGCTATAAATAGTTTGTCTGTGCAAGTGCTTATAATAACAATATCATTAATACTTGGTTAACATTATAGTCACCAAATGTAAATTGAGTTTTGTTGGCGGTTTTTGGATGGGTATTTGTTGGGTTTTATGGGTGGGGGTAGAAGACCTCCTATTGGCTCTATTGTCATGTCTTTCATAAGGATTGTGAGCGATAGGCCAAATAAATAAAAAAGTGCAGGTCCCCTCTAATAAAACCATTGGAGTTGTTAGTAGTACAATCTATTGTACTGTTTTTCAACAATATGTTTTATCAAAGAATTTGTTTTTCCTTTGAAATGGCAAGTTACATGTTAAAAATACGCTGTTTCCGGTGGACGGGGAGGGAAGCATTGATTAATTTGATTTAAATTGATTTCAATGGTTGAAGCTGATTAGAGATATGACTATTTTGGGTCGTAAAACCAATTGGAAAAACTATGACAGAATGAAATGACATTTTTGTCAACAAATACAAACAAAATTGTCAAAAGGAAAAAAAACTAAATGAATAAATACACTCACTGACCGCTTCATTCCGCACTGTACAATGCATAGCACAGAATAGTAAAATGTTCTCCCGCCAATTTTTAACCAGTGTTTGGAATTAGAGGAGCACATCGAGATACTAATGCCTCATCTGACCAGTTTTTAGGATGCAAGCTGTCTCTCTGCTTGTTGTTACTTTAGGTTTCGAGCAAAAATTCAGGTTACGAGCTTCCCCACAGCCAGTTGGCCAAACCCCAAGTTCCGAACATAACATCAAGTCATACTTGCGAGCAATAGCTAAAGATCGAGACAATATTGTTTAAGGAGAAACCAATGAATCCGCCCATGTGGCGATAAAATGCAAAAATTGTCTAAAAGGGCGGCCCCCTCAGCAGTCCTGGCCATTATCTGGCTGGACAGCTCCTTCAAACCACCAGCAGACTGGGGGACGGGAGTCGCTGCGAGGTTACCACGGGTCGCATCATTATGTCAGGAGCGTGGATGCAGCTTTCGCGACATGACCCCAATATGCAGCAGACGAGAGGCAGATGGAAAGTAAAAATAACGTTATTTGACAAAAAAAAAACACACTCATAAGGGAGTGGGAAAATACGCACTAAATAGTGGAGAGAAACAAAAGAAGGCGAGTGCAAACGTAAATTAACAAGACACAGGACTTATTGTGTGCACGGAGCAAAGCAATAAGCATTCAGCATAGCAGAGGAACAGGTAGAGCAGAACAGTGCAATGAGCCAATGCTGTCAGGAGGACAGCGCTAGACTGAAATGAAAGACTGATTGGCAACCGGGTACAGCGTGTCCCGGTTGCCAATCAATACCAGATGTGGGAGCCAATACTCCTTGGACACACAGGGGAAGTAAAACTACAAAATAAGAGAAATGGACAGGAACTTAAACAACACACATATGGGAAAAACTACATAAGTCCAAAACAGTCACAAGGGTGTGATAACATGTTTGTTAATAAAAAGTGTGTTTATTTAAAAAAATGCATGTTCCTCTTAGTTTTTGAGGTACAAGCTGCATCAGAGAACTAATTAAACTCAAGTCTCGAGGTACCACTGTATATTTAGGCCATCTAAAGCAAGTTTTACACCTCCCTTAATTTAAAAAATGTGAAATTCAATCATCTGATGTATCGGTTAACGGAATGTTTTATTCCCTAATATTGGAATCGGCTAGTTCAAGTTCAGCCCTAATGTGAGGCCCATTGTCAGTGCGTGACTTTAACAACAACAACAAAACACCCCACAATCTAAACACCACCGACAGTATTCCATGCCCTCCAAAGTGCAGATGTACAGAGGTTTAATATATGATTTTAATATAGCAAACCAAGATTAAATGTAAATAGCAGTCAATGTCATGTTCCATGTTATATTCAAGCCTATGGCTGGTTGGCCTACATGAAAGAGTAACGTAAATACTTATATCTGGTAATCGCTACAATAAATGGATTTTGTCTGCTTAAGGCAAGCCCCAACATTCAATCTGTAACATCAAAATGAGTGATATAAAAAAAAAATCAAACCAATACAAAGCAGGGTGAACGATAATGTAATATTTGTCAATGATAACACTGGTGAATCACATATACTGTACCTCAGCGCTTATCCAAAAACATGCATGCTTGTCATTTAATTCCAGGGAAAAGCCTTACTTAAGGATAAGAGGTTATCATCTGGCAACAGCAATACCATCCTTGCATATACTAGACACTTTTTACTCTTAAATTATTCAGTAATACCAAGATAGTTGGTCCAGATATGAGGTCAAAAGCCATTTTAAAATGAATCTCTTCATAAAGTATTATCGTGTGATCATATTGATATTTGATGTCTATTGCTACAAGCAAACACAGGAGATTATACATCATACAGTTTGCATTATCTTTTACTTACTGCGAAATGTCAGCGGGCACATTCACTTTGGTTTTATTTTTTCTTTAATATAAAATATTCCATGTGACTGTTGTGCAGATTATTTGTCAAATCTGACATATTACAACTCAGGGTAAAAGATTAATGTTGATGCAATGTATATCAGATTAATGTTGAGCAAACATTCATTTTTATGTGGCAGCTTGCCGTAAAAAAACAAGTACACTGCCCTTTTTTTCCCGTCGGCCTACTGAGGAATTTAGGGTTTCTTTATAAACTTGTGTCTCGTTTAAAAGTTTAAAACCAACTTGTTTTAGCTATTGCTACCTATTTTCATGTATCTGGATCTATATAAACCCCAAACATTTTAAATCGAACCGTGGAGGCATTGTGGAGATATTTATATAACAATAATGCCTTTCTATATTACTTCCTCCGAACGGTTGGTTTGAAATGTGCACAATTGGTGATATCACAAATTGGGAACACTTTCAGCGAATTATCCATGTATAGTATAAATGTACTCAAACTGCCTTGGGTGTGTCCGTCATTTTTCATTAATAAGACGAGCATCTGTAGTTTAAACGACAAAATGCCCAAGATAATTCAATATTTCAAACCTCCAGTCTCATCTGAAGAAGTCAGAAATCCCAGAGGTCAAAAAACAAAAAAGAATACGGACTATATCAGCTGGGGGCGAATGAGGCCCTTTTGGGGGCCCAGGGAGAATCCCCATGAAGTTGAAGATATTTTACAATTTTTAAGATGCTTTGGAAAGCATTTCTTACATGTAAATTCTGTAAAAATGCCAGAAAACCTACCAATGGTTTCTATCTATTAGATCTGGGGTAGCCCAACTCTTTGACTGTGTGGCCACATTTGCCTAAGAAAAAATGAATAAACAAATATCCATCCATCCATCTTCTACCACTTGTCCCTTTCGGGGTCGCAGAGGGTGCTGGAGCCTATCTCAGTTACATTCGGGCAGAAGGCAACGTACACCCTGGAAAAGTCGCTATCTCATCGCAGGGCCAACACAGATGGACAGACAACGTTCACACCCACACTCCATCCATCCATTTTCTACCGCTTATTCCCTTTTGGGGTCGCGGGGGGCGCTGGCGCCTATCTCAGCTACAATTTGGCGGAAGGCGGGGTACACCCTGGACAAGTCGCCAGCTCATCGCAGGGCCAACACAGATGGACAGACAACGTTCACACTCACACTCTATATATATATATATATATATATATATATATATATATATATATATATATATATATATATATTATATATATATATATATATATATATATATATATATATATATATATGTATTGTATATATATATATGTATTGTGAGAGGCGGGGCGTGGTCACGCGCCGCCTGTCGACGGGACATGCACAGGAGCCGGCTGGAAGCAAGATGACAGGTGAGTGGATACCTCAGCTGGAACGAGTTATCTAATCACCTGTCTCTATTTAGCAGCGTTGGTGACTGCAGGGGGGGCTGAAAAGCCAGGCGAGACCACGCGACGGGCGGATGAAGAAAGAGACGCGGAGGCAGAGAAACAGTTCAAAAGGATTGTGAGTGAACCAACTGAAAAGACTTGGTGAATGAACGAAGAGAAGAAATTCTGTCATAACGAAAAAGAAAAGAAAAGACATTGTTGAATGAGAAAAAGAAGAAATATTGTGTGAACAGTCATTAAAAGAATTGTCAACTGGAAGATTTGCTCTGTTTCTTCAGTCCTGAAGAACCCCGCGACACAAACTTGTCACATTGGCACCCAACCAAGCAAGGACCGAGGAAAGATGACGACCACAACCCCTCTGGAGGCGCTGGGAAGAGTGCTGGCGGGGGTGTCGGCAGCAACCCAGCAGCAAATGGAGGCAAGCATGCAACAGACGCAGGTACTGCAAGCACTGGTGAGCCAGACCGGAGGAAAGGAGAAGGAGAAGGGGACCTCCATGCAGAGGATGTCGGAGGGGGAGGATCCGCAAATATTCGTCGATGTATTCGAAACTACAGCGACAGCATGCGACTGGCCGGACACCGAGTGGGGGGTCAAGCTGCTGCCGCTTCTGGCGGGGGGGGGCGCAGCGGGCGGCGGTTAGTCTCCCAGCTCAGGCCCGGGTGCATTTCCCCAGCCCACGCCGGGCAATATTGGACCCCATCGGCAGCCACCCGGAGGACCACCGGCGACGGTTCCGCGCAATGCGCCTGGGCCCCGAGGACCGACCATTTATGCTGGCGCAGCAGCTGCGGGACGCGGCCCTCCGGTGGCTCGAACCCCAGGAGGCCGAGAGCACGATGCTGGAGCGGATCCTGCTGGAGCAGTTCGTGGAGGCAATCCCAGCCAGAACAGCCGCTTGGGTACGGTACCATCGCCCGCAGGATCTGATGGCCGCGGTGACCCTGGCTGAGGACCATCTGGCGGTCCACCGGGAAAGACCCACACCAGCGCCACGGGCGGGCGACAGACCAACAGCAGCAACCTCGAGGGGCCGAGCGGCCCATCCCAGCACCCCGGAGACGAAGCGGGCTGACGCAGGAGGCCGCAGTGGAGCAGGTCGCAGGCGCGGACAGGGACAGGCCCACACACACACACACACACACACACACACACACGCGCACACACACACACACGCACACACACACATCCTTCTCCAGCACCATCGAAGGGGGGGCATGGGGGTTATAATACTTGTCATGTTCCTCCTTCTGTCAAGGATCCCGGCGCTGCGCAAAAGGGGCTTCCCCCGCAGACGGCACCTCGAACGCCAGGGCCGGTGTGCTGGGGGTGTGGCCAACCTGGTCACGTGAGAAGGGACTGCTCACTGATGGAGGTGGGGCAAGTGATACGGGTTGTCGAGCCCCCAGCACCCGCCTGCGACCCAGGGGAGGCATACTGTGTCCCGGTAAGGTTTCAAGGGAGTATATACCGGGCGATGGTGGATTCGGGGTGCAAACAATCCATGATCCACCAAAACCTGGTTCGACCCGGGGCGCTGAGGCAGGCAACACTGGGGCGAATTAGGTGTATCCATGGGGATGTGCACACGTATCCCATTGTTCCAGTAGAAATTTGGCATCGGGGACAAAAGCATAGTGTGAAGGTTGCTGTAAGTGCGCACCTTACGCCACCCATAATATTAGGGACAAATTGGCCGGGGTTTTCACTTCTCGTGACGCAATGTGTGGGGAGGCGTTCACGGACCGTAGGAAAAGGGGCGAGGCGGGGCCTTCCGACACTGTCGAGCGGGAACCGGTGGGGGCTTCGCGGGATGCCCCCCCGGCCTCCTATTGGCATCCTACGGAGGATTTTCCCCTCGAGCAGTCGCGAGACAAAACTTTGCGCGCGGCCTGGGATCAAGTCGACTATATCGACAGTCAGCTAATGCGCCCGGGAGCAGCGCGGGTATTCCCGCATTTCTCCATTATGAGAGATAGGCTGTATAGAGTGACCCGTGACACTCAGACGGGAGAAGAAATCACCCAGTTGCTGGTGCCGAAACGCCACCGGGAAATGGTTTTCCAGGCGGCGCATGCGAACCCAATGGCTGGACATATGGGTTACGACAAAACACTCAATTGGGTAATGGCCCGGTTCTATTGGCCGGGCATTCGGGCAGATGTGCGCCGCTGGTGCGCCGCCTGCCCGGAATGCCAGCTGGTGAATCCAGCGGCCGTCCCAAATGCGCTCTTGCGCCCATTACCACTTATAGAGGTCCCATTCGAAAGAATAGGCATGGACCTCATCGGGCCATTGCACCCGTGCTCACGGGGATATCGCTTTGTGTTAGTCCTAGTGGATTACGCAACGCGCTATCCCGAAGCAGTGCCTCTGCGCTCCATCTCCGCAAGGAGCGTAGCGCAAGCGCTGTTTCAAATGATCTCCCGGGTCGGGATCCCGAAAGAGATCCTGACCGACCAAGGCACGTCCTTTATGTCACGCACATTAAAGGAACTATACGGATTGCTGGGTATCAAAGCGATCCGCACCAGCGTGTATCACCCCCAAACAGATGGGCTGGTGGAACGCTTGAACAAAACGCTAAAAACCATGATCCGTAAGTTCACGCACAATGACAAACCAAATTGGGACAAATGGCTGGATCCCCTCATGTTTGCAATGCGGGAGGTACCCCAGTCCTCCCTAGGTTTTACACAATTCGAGTTGTTGTACGGCAGGAAGCCGCGTGGAGTGCTGGACATAATTAAGAAAAGCTGGGAGGAAGGTCCAAGCTCCAGTAAAACTGAAGTCCAGTACGTTATGGACTTGAGAGCAAAACTCCACACATTGGGGCACTTATCACGGGAGAATTTGCTCCAAGCCCAAGAACGCCAAAAACGCACGTACAACCAGGGAACCCAGCTGCGAAAATTTGCACCGGGAGAAAAAGTCCTTTTATTACTTCCAAGTTCCAGCTCTAAATTACTTGCGCGATGGCAAGGACCCTTTGAGGTCACACGGCAAGTGGGGGATGTGGACTATGAGGTTCGGCGCTCGGACCGGGGCGGAGCCACCCAAATTTACCACCTCAATCTGCTGAAAGCATGGAAGGAGGCGGAGCCTGTTTCCATGGTGACGGTAGTAAGAGAGGAGGAGTTGGGGCCAGAGGTCCCGCGCTCTGCCACTTCCCCTCCCCTCCCCTCCCCTGTGATGATCACCTCACGCTCAAACAGAAAGCGGATGTTGCAGCGCTGCAACAGCGCTTTTCTGATGTGTTCTCCGCGCGGCCCGGCCGCACGAACCTCGTCCAACATCACATCGAGACCAGCCCGGGGGGTTACGGTGCGGACTCGACCATACAGACTTCCCGAGCGCAAAGTAGTTCGGGAAGAATTAAAAAACATGCTGGAACTGGGCGTGATAGAAGAATCCCACAGCGCGTGGTGTAGCCCAATCGTTCTGGTGGGAAAGAAAGATGGCTCCGTACGCTTCTGTGTGGATTACCACAAAGTGAATGAGGTGTCACGTTTTGACGCGTACCCAATGCCCACAAGTAGACAAAAAAGCTGCGATTGCGGCCTGTCCACCCCTCAAGACAAAAAAGGAGGTGAGGCAGTATTTGGGCCTGGCGGGATATTACCGCCGCTTCATTCCACAGTTCGCGGACTTGACCAGCCCACTAACTGACCTCACCCGGGGTCGGCGCGGCCGGACGGATCCCCCGCCTGAAACTGAAGGTGGAGGCCTGTGAGACGCCCCGCCTGTCGACGGGACATGCACAGGAGCCGGCTGGAAGCAAGATGACAGGTGAGTGGATACCTCAGCTGGAACGAGTTATCTAATCACCTGTCTCTATTTAGCAGCGTTGGTGACTGCAGGGGGGGCTGAAAAGCCAGGCGAGACCACGCGAGGGGTGGATGAAGAAAGAGACACGGAGGCAAAGAAACAGTTCAAAAGGATTGTGAGTGAACCAACTGAAAAGACTTGGTGAATGAATGAAAAGAAGAAATTCTGTCATAACGAAAAAGAAAAGAAAAGACATTGTTGAATGAGAAAAAGAAGAAATATTGTGTGAACAGTCATTAAAATAATTGTCAACTGGAAAATCTGCTCTGATTCTTCGGTCCTGAAGAACCCCGCAACACAAACTTGTCACACACACACACACATAATTTTATATATATATATATATATATATATATATATATATATATATATATATATATATATATATATATATATATATATATATATATATTTATATATATATATATATATATATATATATATACAAACCCCGTTTCCATATGAGTTTGGAAATTGTGTTAGATGTAAATATAAACGGAATACAATGATTTGCAAATCCTTTTCAACCCATATTCAATTGAATGCACTACAAAGACAAGATATTTGATGTTCAAACTCATAAACTTTATTTTTAACTTAGAATTTCATGGCTGCAACACGTGCCAAAGTAGTTGGGAAAGGGCATGTTCACCACTGTGTTACATCACTTTTTCTTTTAACAACACTCAATAAACGTTTGGGAACTGAGGAAACTAATTGTTGAAGCTTTAGAAGTGGATTTATTTCTCATTCTTATGTAGAGCTTTTGTCGTTCGACAGTCCCGGGTCTCCGCTGTCATATTTCATATAGGCACCACACATTTTCGATGGGAGACAGGTCTGCACTGCAAGTGGGCCAGGAAAGTACCCGCACTCTTTTACTACGAAACCACGCTGTTGTAACACGTGGCTTGGCATTGTCTTGCTGAAATAAGCAGGGCCGTCCATGATAACGTTGCTTGGATGACAACATATGTTGCTCCAAAACCTGTATGGCCCATTCAGCTTTAATGGTGCCTTCAGAGATGTGTAAGTTACCCATGCCTTGGCCACTAATACACCCCCATACCATCACAGATGCTGGCTTTTGAACTTCGCGCCTAAAACAATCCGGATGGTTATTTTCCTCTTTTTTTCTGGAGGACGCCACGTCCACAGTTTCCAGATATAATTTGAAATGTGGACTTGTCATACCACTGAACACTTTTCCACTTTGCATCAGTCCATCTTAGATGAAATCGGGCCCAGCAAAGCCAGTGGCGTTCCTTGGTGTTGTTGATAAATGGGTTTTGCTTTGCATAGCAGAGTTTTAACTTGCACTTACAGATGTAGCAACCAACTGTAGTTACTGACAGTGGTTTTATGAAGTGTTCCTGAGCCCATGTGGTGATATCCTTTACACACTGATAGCGGTTTTTAATGCAGTACCGCCTGAGGGATCAACGGTCCGTAATATAATCGCTTACGTGCAGAGATTTCTCCAGATTCTCTGAACCTTTTGATGATTTTACGGACCGTAGATGCTAAAATCCCTAAATTCCTTCTAATAGCTCGTTGAGAAATGTTGTTCTAAAACTGTTCGACAATTTGCTAACAAATTGGTGACCCTCGCCCCATCCTTGTTTGTGAATTACTTAGCATTTCATGGAAGCTGCTTTTATACCCAATCATGGCACCCACCTGTTCCCAATTAGCCTGCACACCTGTGGGATGTTCCAAATAAGGGTTTAATGAGAATTTCTCAACTTTATCAGTATTTATTGCCACCTTTCCCAACTTCTTTGTCACGTGTTGCTGGCATCAAATTCTATAGTTTATGATTATTTGCAAAAAAAAAAATGTTTATCAGTTTGAACATCAAATATGTTGTCTTTGTAGCATATTCAACTGAATATGGGTTGAAAATGATTTGCAAATCATTGTATTCCGTTTATATTTACATCTAACACAATTTCCCAACTCATATGGAAACTGGATTTGTATATATATATATATATATATATATATATATATATATATACATATATATAACAAAATTTGAAGTTTCTATAAAGTCAACTTGTATTTTCAGAATATTTGGTAATGTTTGTCATTTCCCTAAATTTGTGAATACTGAATAGAGCCTTCAAATGTGAATATAAAATATTATGTTACAATGTTAATATCATCCTTACTTACCTTGTGTAAATATTGTTTAAAAATATATATTTCACAGTAAATTCCATAAAAATTATTTTCTTTAACACATTTTCTTACGTCTATATATGAAATTATTCAAAATCGACAAACAACCTTTCTTTTTAAAATGCATTACACTGATCAGATTGATTTCAGAGTTCATGATTTAAGAAATTCTAAAAAAATTTAACCAATCAGCATCATCGAAATTTTAGTTGGTAACTCAATACAATGTGTTTTCTTCAAAAACAACCTGTGTTTCGGTAGTGACCAATATTTATTTTGCAATGTTGTATCATATTCCCTCAACCTTATTGCTAAATATTACCTTATAACATGCTTGATCTTGGAAATATTGCAAACACTTTTGTTTTTTGGTCAGTAAAATCATTTTGGAGAAAACTGTTAATATCAGTTGAAAATAGGTACCCACGTGGGTTCAGTATTCAGTGGCAGCATGATGGTGCAGTGGCTAGCGTTTGTGCCTCACAGGGAAAAGGTTATTTGTTACAATTTTCGAGCTTGCCGTCTTTCTGTGTGGAGTTTGAACGTTCTCCCCATGACTGTGTGGGTTCTCCCCAAGTATGCCGGCTTCCTCCCACCTCCAAAAACATACAACTGAGATATATAGGCCCCTCCTCTGCCCCCTGGTCGATAAATCATTGATGACTTCCAACTTTCCTTCTTCCTTTCGTTTCTTATGTCTTCTTCAAATATTGTTGGTGTTAACTGGGTCAGGCTTCACTCTATCTCCATATTCTCTCAAGGTTTCCTTACTTTTTGGGGGGGTTTTGGCATGTTGGTGTCTTGATTCGTTCTCTTTCAACTCTACAATTACAGATGGAAACCAGCATTACACTGAAAACATACTTATTTGCTTTTAATAGATTATTGAAACAATGATATTTCAAAATATTCCCCTAATGTAAGGCTTTGTGATCACAATATTTCAAAATGGTAGTATTTACCTACTTTCTATTTCATTGTGTCACTCCTGAGATGTTGTCATTTGTTTCGGGTGTGACAATTCTAGGTAATTTGACATTAATTAAATAATGCTAGCAAGCATATGGCTACCAACACATCTTTGAAGTGTTGTACACACATAAAAACATGATATGTTGTATAAAAGCTGAACAAGTTTGACAAGTGACTTATCATGCAGCCATGAGGGGCAGTGATGCAATGTCACTTCTTGGTCAAAAATGTAGGGGTGTAACTCTTGTGTTTCGGAAGTGACATAAAAACTCAAGACATGATTTTTTTGAGCACCCTTTTTTAATTTAAAAATTAAACCTACAATAAATCTATGTCTTTCAACCTCCGATTAAACTTAATCATAAATATGTTTTTTTTAAAATACACCATTGAAAAAAAGGAAAAAAAGTGTTTTAAACAGTCTTTTTATTAACTGGAATTCATGGTTCACGATTGGGGACAGCTACTTCTCAATAGAAAGTACCTTATAAAAGATAATGTTGTATTCATTTATCTTATCATTATCTCAATTAATGCCCTAGGTTTTAACAAATCATGACATAAAGTTAGTCAAAATACATGTTTGAATACTTACATGTTTAATTAAACCTTTTTTTTTATTAAGGGACAGCACTTTGCTTTAATTCGGTAGAATCCCACAGATATACATATATATACATAAATATACATATATATACATACACACACACACACATATATATACACACACACACATATATATATATATATATATATATATATATATAGATATATACATATCACTCAAAACAAATGGCTTGTGCAGGTCACTTATGTTCATAATGCACAATAAAAGCAAGACAGCTAAACAAAAAAATAGTAAAGATTTCTGCGGGGCGGGGGTAAAGGAGGTGAAAAAAAATGAATTTGCAAATCCGTCTCTCAAAACAAAGCGTTCTGAAATAGAGCAAAAGAAAAGTGGCTTAAAAATACTGTAGGTCTGTAAAACACAATCTATGCAAATTTTTCACAAAAGAACCACTATTATATATTATGGAGACTACAACCAGGTGTTTTGAATTAGACCAAAAATGTATGATATGACCCCTTTAAATTTGTGAATTTTTAATTTTTTTTAACTTGTTTTTTTATAAAAAAAGATGTTTGGCCATTTTTCCACTTCCAAATCATGTTGCTTTGATTGAACTCCTCACATGTTCTGTACTGACAATCTTTAGAAGCTCCCTGTTGAAATGATTTGGACTAAAAACCTATTGTTACCAAAATGTTCAATTTGAACTGTCACTTTTATTACCTCAAATGCATTTTCATTCTGCAATTTGGGTCATCGTATTGTCAATAAAGGGTGACGGCCTGGTGTGTCCTGCAGCCAAACTAGTTGAAAACCATCTAGATCCCACACATACTACAAATAGATTGCAGTGTTGTGGGAAACACTGAATATGTACCCACTCTTCAACTATAGACGTGTCTGTGATGTATGTTTTTGCTCCCATGATGCACCTGTAGGGTAGTTTGCCTGCCAGCCAGGAGCTGACTGTGTAATGAGCAGATGTTAAAAGACTGCAAACACAATCTACAAAAAAAAACTGCAAGCTACTTTGAGAAAAGCCTCAATTTCAGTGGAACCTCGATTTTACATGTAGCAATGTTTAATCCACACCTTGTGTACCTGTTTTGCAGGCTTTTTGTGCCAGACAGCACATCTATTGTGGGTGGGCTTATCGATCTTTGTGCTCATTCACTTCTTAGCTACTGTGCTAATTGCTACTGTGTGTCCTTTCAAATGTTTTTTTGTTGCCTTTTTATAGCATTTTTCTGGTTTTGTAGCTCAATCTGAGTAGAAAGAAAGCAATGGACAATCAACGTGTGGTTTGAAACATTTAGGAAGTATCGACAGCGTTGTCAACACAACCTCAGCTCTCCATCTCCTGTCCACTGGATTTATTTCTCTGTTCCTAATCATTATAGCTCTTAAAGTTACGGAATTGTGTGATTTTAAACCGTGAGTGCCCCACAGGTCTAGTGTGTGTGCCTAAGTGTGTGCGTGCGTGCATGTGTGTGTCGGCAGGGCGGCTTTAACTGAGGACCATTCAGCTAGTTGTTATCGGTTTGGCTTTTTCATTTAATAAAAAGTTGATTAATCACCCCCTTGTTTTTTTTAACATACAGTGCTGTAGAGGGCAGGGGTGTCAAACATACGGCCCGCGGTCCGGATCAGGCCTGTGAACTGGTTTTATCCGGCCCGCGTGATGAGTTTGCTATGTATAAAAATCAGCTTTTTTTTTTTTTCGAACGAAAGAAACTGCTGTTCTTAATGTGTCGACTAGATGTCACAATAGCAATTCTGTTAGACAAGCAAACGGTTTATACAGGGGCCAAGCAAGAGGTATGCAGTAAAGGGTGACTGTGGCTGCTCTTCCTTGACCAAGAAATGTAAAACCTGCTGTTTTATGTCTTCTGCTTCAAACACAAAAAGTCTCTGTCAAACATGAGAAAAGTGAATTTAACCCTTTTGAATAGTTTCTACCTCCGTTTCCTACGGTTTGTTGAGTTAGCTCTGGATTGATACGTGGACATGTCAAATGATGATACCTAGAAAAGTTTACATGTTGTGTTGTTGTTCAATCCCAGAAAGACTATGACTTAAAGTTTAATCCTGGCTTTGTACATACACTGAGACGAAGTCTAAGCTCATTGTATTTTTGAAGCGCCACCAATTTCCTCAGAATTTTCAACACATTTGAAGTGTTTTGTCCAGAGGATTATTTCTAAATTGTACGTTTTCAGAATGTGCTTTTTCTATTTTTGGCCAAAGTAAAACAAAGAAAACAACCTGAAGTTTTCTTTATTTTTAAGTTATCATGCCATGATTTTACCATTCTGGCCCACTTGGGAATAGATTTTCATCCATGTGGCCCCTGAGCTAAAATGAGTTTGACACCCCTGGTATAGGGCTTTATAGTGTATTCAAAAACATGGACTTTTGTTGAGGCCCGGAACCCATTATCCAATGTATATTGTTTACAAAACTTGTCTATCGAAGAACACTGTTCAAGAACCAATACGTTCGTAAATAAAGATTCCATTGTACTTGATGGAGTCAGTCAAAAAGAGATCAGTGTTAATGCGTTCACAAGATCATTGAAAAGGTTCTCTTGACAATCAATGTTGAAGTACAGCAGAATTGATGCAAGATAAACGATGCGATACGGATGGCAAAAGTTGAAAATCTAACAGACTAAATTTTAAAAAAACAATTGAAAAATGGTTCAGCATCCTGGTTTACCTTTCTTTCAGGAAGTCAACCACTCTTCTGAAGTCATCAATGCAGTATTCTCTCTTCATGTCCATGAGGACGCTGTCTGAGGCGGACTGCACTGGAATGTGAAGGAAGGCATAGACACGGGGATGATTCAATATCTTCGCCATCTCCTGAAGAGGCAGAGGAGAGTCACATTTGTCAAACGTAAGAGAGGGATTTCGTAATGGAAATATAAAAGCAGGCGTAATACGCCCGACACCAACCATATGAGGTGGTAAAATGGGCTTCCATAATTTAAATGGTGAAAAGCAATAAACTTTTTTTATGAGTTATTTAAAAAAAGGCATGATTTGCTTTTTTAATGTTATAGTCCTTGTAAGCTCAATAAACACAGAAATAAAGACAGCTGCAAGATGGGAATAAAATAAAGATGTTGAAAGGCTTTAAAAAGCACCACATCCCAGTGTTTACAGACATGGAATAAATGCTTTGACGGACCTAATCTCTTACTTGATATATTTTACAAAAAACAAGTCACTCACCATCCTCTTCGAAAATAAATAAATACAAAACCGCCCTGAATATTTAAAAAAATAATAGTAAAACAATAAAATAAAATATGTATATATATATATATATATATATATATATATATATATATATATATATATATATATATATATATATATATATATATATATATATCAATGTTTATTTATATAGCCCTAAATCACAAGTGCCTCAAAGGGCTGCACAAACGACATCCTCGGTAGGGCCCATACGTATATTATATTTATATATATATATATATATATATATATATATATATATATATATATATATATATGTATATATATATATATATATATATATACACACACACACACACACATCATCAATCAATCAATCAATGTTTATTTATATAGCCCTAAATCACGAGTGCCTCAAAGGGCTACACAAACGACATCCTTGGTAGGGCCCATACGTATATCATATTTATATATATATATATATATATATATATATATATATACACACACACACATCATCAATCAATCAATCAATGTTTATTTATATAGCCCTAAATCATAAGTGCCTCAAAGGGTTGCACAAACGACATCCTCGGTAGGGCCCATACATACATACATACATACATACATACATATATATATATATACATATATATATAGTGAAAACCAGAAATGATTTTTGTGCTGCAGTTTTCACTTCTTTTTATTTTTTTTTATTTTTTTTTACAAAAATGCTATTTAATATGCCATATTAATTAGGAGTGTTTGCTGGGTTATTACTTTTTTTCTCCCGTTTTTGCACTATAATTTCCACAAGTACTGTGCTGGAGAGACCACAGATGTCAGATTTGTCTGATGGACATAATCAGGCTGGTGTCATTAGCATGCTAATCACCACGAGAAGGAGGGAGAGAAAAGGAGAGGGGAGAAAGAAATGATTTAATGATTTTCTACAAGAATGTGCTGATTGCAGTCCGTCTTCTCATTAAGATCTATTGAAGAACGTTCCCTACTTCATACACAGACACAAACGCGGACGTGCGCATGCACGTGTACACGCATGCACACACGCACACACGCACACACACACGCACACACACACACACGTATGAGGAGAGACCGCTCGGTCGCAGCACACAGCGGGGGGTTGACCACTGCCGGGTCCAAATTAGGAAGAATTAATTTGGTTGGAAAATGGCGCCTGATTGGTGATAGAAATCAGCCTACTGCGAGTGTGCGAGAAAGTGCATGTGAGAGTGGGTTTGAAGAAAAACAATCGGAGGAATGTTTGCTTTAAATGGCGAGTGCGGGAATGAGCAGCAATCAGTGTATTATTTCTAAATCCTCCCAAGCTACTCAGAATGTGTTTTGTCAGAACTAAGTTTTGTGGGAGTAAAGGTGATGCCAGAAGACCAAATGACCCACTCATCTTCATATAGTTTTATTGCACCGTGATGTATAAGAGACAAAATGAGTGGTCTGTGGCATTTGTTGATGTGTGTATACATGTACATATATAAGAAGTGTGCATTATCCTTTGGCAAGGAAATAGGAGAGAGGACGGATTGGGTAGGCCATACTTGAGTTGATCACTACGCTGCACTGTGCATTATACAACTCATTATTAGCAACTCTACATGCCACATGCTGTTTAAATGCTATGGCAAATGCTTTAACAAATACATAAAAAGCATTCCATATTTCAGTGTCTCTATCAAGGTTTCAGAATTCTTGCAGGGTTTCTGCAGGTACAAACACATCTAATGTAATGCTTTTTAATGCCTTTTCAATGCAACTTACAACAACATGAATGCCCATGTTATACTGCAGATGGTCATTATATACACCAGGGGTCACCAACCTTTTTGAAACCAAGAGCTACTTCTTGGGTATTGATTAATGGGAAGGGCTATAAGTTTGATACTCACATAAATAAATTGCCAGAAATAGCCAATTTGCTCAATTTACCTTAAACTGTATGTTATTATTAATAATTCATGATAAATATCTTTGTGGAAACACTGATCATCTTAATAATTTCTCACAAAAAATATATATTATTGATGACATGTTTTAAATAGGTAAAAATCCAATCTGCACTGCATATATGACGAAATGGACCAAGCCATATTTCTAACAAAGACAAATCATTATGTCTTTTAGATTTTCCGTAACACAAATGTTAAAAGAAATTCAAAAGACTTTGAAATAAGATTTACATTTGATTCCACAGATTTTCTAGATTTGCCAGAATAATATTTTTGAATTTTAATCATAATTAGTTTGAATAAATATTTCCCAAATATTCTTTGTCGAAAAAACAGAAGCTAAAATGAAGAATTAAATTAAGATATATTTATTATTCTTTACAATAAAAAAAATAAATTTACTTGAACATTGATTTAAATTGTGAGGAAAGACGAAGAAGGAATTTAAAAGGTAAAAAGGTGTATATATATATATATATTTTTTTTTTTTAAACACAAATATATATATATATGTGTATATATATATATATATATATATATATATATATATATATACATATATATATATTTGTGTTTAAAAGTCATAAAATCATTTTTAAGGTTGTATTTTTTTCTCTAAAATTGTCTTTCTGAAAGTTATAAGAAGCAAAGTAAAAATATAAATGAATTTATTTAAACAAGTGAAGACCAAGTCAAGTCTTTAAAATATTTTCTTGGATTTTCAAATTCTATTTGAGTTTTGTCTCTCTTAGAATTAAAAATGTCGAGCAAAGCGAGACCAGCTTGCTAGTAAATAAATACAATTTAAAAAATAGAGGCAGCTCACTGGTAAGTGCTGCTATTTGAGCTATTTTTAGAACAGGCCAGCGGGCGACTCATCTGGTCCTGACGGGCTACCTTGTGCCCGCGGGCACCGCGTTGGTGACCCCTGGTCTATGGTATGACTCAGCCGGGGTTTGAACTCATGACCTACTAATCTCAGGACGGATAATCTAACTACTAGGCGGCTTTGGATGTCCCTCTGTCTACTTTGTAAGGATGCATGTATCCCATGTATTCTAACATTCGATAATAATTGTATCCTTGGCTGATATAGATTGGCTGATATAGAAAAAAGCAGAAACATGTTTGTGCTTCTCTTGTTTCTTACTTTTGTATTCAAGTTATAATTAAAATGCATTATTAAGCAATAGCAAAAATGCCCTCAAAAAGCAGACAAGTAAAAGAAGTCATTGGCGATCCGATATCGTTATGACATTTGTGTCCAATGTGAGTGGAATTAGAATGTGCAGGTCGCAGTAGGCACACTGGAAATGAAGCTATTCTGTCGCCTTTAGCACTTTTGAACTGAGCTTAGTGAGCTGTCAATTATTTTGACAAGGATACAGTCATGTGTCTGTAGGTCAGCAAGTGATAGCAGTCAGAATCAAAACCATGCCTGTTCCACTTCTAATTTTCTTGCAAACTATGAGTTTACATTTGTCTTCCTTTTAGTATGCAAGCATGCATGCATCAATATGAAAAGCAATATGTTGCATTCTTACGAGATCCCCTATCAATGATGACTCCCAGATGACCGACGTGCGTGCATGTGTGTAGCAGAGGGTGAATGAGGTCTGAACGTGCTCGTTTGAGAAGCAGCACATTGCTGAAGGCAACTGGGGATAATCTATAAGAGGGAGGACTTTTCATTCACATGAGCCATTTATCGTGGGTGTCTAGCAGAGTGCATCCCATCCTCCAATCATTATCCACAACCCTGATATGAATCTCTGTCGTTAGTGACCCCTGCAGAGTGCAGGTCTTTTTAGTGCTCACGGACACTTTAGTAAGTATGTAGTGAAAATGATGCAGTCGTAGCATCACTGTGGGGTAACAATTAAACTTCCTACCTGGGCTGATCAGTGTTTTCCATTAAAATGAATGTGTTGGTATTTTTTTTATCAGTTTAACATCGGCATAACATTGATTTCACTCTCTTGTGTCACTCTTTTCCTTCCATGCCCCACTAAAACTATTGTCCTATTCGCACAAGCTAGACACAAAATCCTTTCATCTTCAGTACATCGCCTCAGATAGACACACAAACCAGAAAGGCTCTATCTTAACGGGCTTAGCTCAACTGATCTGATATCAACCCCCTTCAAATCAGATAGGAGAAAAAGGACCATATGCGTGGTGGTGGGTGGGGGGCGTGGAAAATGATATTTGGTAGGGCTGCGAATCTTTGGGTGTCCCACGATTCGATTTAATATCGATTCTTGGGGTCAACATTCGATAATATATGGATTTTTCCGACTCAACGCAATTCTCGATTCAAAAACAATATTTTTCCGATTCAAAACGATTTTGTATTCATTCAAGCAGAGTAGTATATTTTTTTTAAAAAGCTTTTAGAATTGTAAAGGACAATGTTTTATCAACTGATTGCAATAATGTAAATGTGTTTTAACTATTAAACGAACCAAACATATGACCTATTTTATCTTTGTGAAAACATTGGACACAGTGTGTTGTCAAGCTTATGAGATGCTATGCAAGTGTAAGCCACTGTGACACTATTGTTATTTATTTTATTTTTTTTATAAATGTCTAATGATAATGTAAATGAGGGATTTTTAATCACTGCTATGCTGAAATTATAACTAATATTGATACTGTTGTTGATAATATTCATTTTTGTTTCACTACTTTTGGTTTGTTCTGTGTCGTGTTTGTGTCTCCTCTCAATTGCTCTGTTTATTGCAGTTCGGAGTGTTGCTGGGTCGGGTTTGGTTTTGGAATTGGATTGCATTGTTATGGTATTGCTGTGTAGTGGTTTGTTGGATTGATTTGAAAAAAAAAAACAATATAAAATCGATTTTTTCAAAAACGAGAATCGATTCGTATTCGAATCGATTTTTTCCCACACCCCTAATATTTGGCTATAAAAAGAAAACCTATTCACTATACTAACTTTAATGTATATCTTTTATTTAGGAAACACACCATTCTTCAGTGCTTTTATTCAAAAATCCTGTTTGAGGGTTGTCACTGTACACTGTAAATATGTCAGCTTGGCTCTAATTCTTTCCCAGTATTACCACATATTCAAAATATTTTATTTTAAAATGTGTTTGATCTTTTGGTGAAATAATACACAGATATGCGTATAACATTTGTAAGGGTTACATACAGTAAATGTTGAATTCAAACCATGGAGGCGTGGTGGAGCCATTTATAAAACAATATTGCCTTTTTTAAAACTCTGACAAAGACACAAATGTGCCACCATCCATAAAAGAATGGGTACTATCTAACTCATGCTGTGAATCATACATACTTTGCCACAGGTTGTAATATCTTGGTACACCCGAGGGAGTCTGACATACTCTACAATCTGTTCCCAGGATAATAAAAAGTCAAATCCCAGTTGGTTGGAACTGCATTCAGCAGCAGCCTAAAGAAACTGAGCTTCTTAAGCTATTAGACATTTCAAACACTGCACTTGACTTTCCCTTAAGAATAAAGCCAGCATGTAGCACCTCACACAGTGCAGACACAATCTTTAGATAACATAAAAAAGTCAAGGACATTTGTAGTAAGGAAAATCATATTTTGTAACTTATCTGACTATGTTACTTAAAGTGGACCTATGGTGATTTTCTTCTTTTCTGACTTATAAATGTTACAATATTGGCTACTCGTGTTTAACAATGCCAAAGTGTCAAAACATAAGGTTCATAAATTTGGGCGTGAGCTTACAAGGAGTTTGGGATGCTGCTGCGTTTTGAAGTCTTTAACGGTGTGCATTTTGTGACATCACACATTGACAGATTTACTTATGCGCGCTTTTTAGTATCAACGGCACCAGCTTCTCTCAGCCTCTGCTGTGCCGAGATTGTTAGCTGCAGCCTCCAATGCCATTCCTTCTGGTTTCATCTCCTATAGCCAGTTCTGTGGTCTATAGCAGGGGTTCTTAACCTTTTTGACCTTGGGGCCCACTCAGATATTAACATTGATTTAGTAATATTACTCGTGATTATAATTGTATTCAATAATTATATCTAACCTATGCACGGTTAAACGGTATAAACCTTGTCAAATTATATGAAATCATGTGTCAAAGAGTATGCCAAAGATTAAGATTATTATCAATTCTTAGGTTAGGCTGATTGCAAAAATAAATATTAATGAAATATAATGCAGAAGAAGCGATGTATAAAACTGATGAAGAGTAATACGCGTTTAATTACACAGTGTTAGAAAAAATACATTCAAACAATATAAATAATAATGATATAGAGTACATGTTTTTGAAATAAATTCTCAATTAAATGCAGTTGCAAATGAAAATAGAGCTTCACCACTTTAGTCGTACGTTTTGTGCTCAAGTACATGTGTATGACTTTAGCTCGAGACTTCTTCAGTTTGTTTGATATTCTCATTACTGCCAGAAGTGGTGGAAAAGTGAATTACAATCAATCAATCAATCAATCAATCAATCAATCAATCCCTCTATTGTCATTGTCATAATAACACTTAAGTCATACATGTCAACGAGATTTTGTTTGAGTTTTGTCTAGCGGCAGATAAACTGCATTGATGTGCAGGTTGACCAGCTAAGAAACATATGTTTTGGCAGCCCTATAGGGGGCGCTTTCAACCAAATAGCGGCCTCCAACCCGATGGTTAACAAACAGCGGTCTATAGCAGTGGATCTCAAATGGGGGTACGCGTACCCCTGGGGGTACTTGAAGGTAAGCCAAGGGGTACGTGAGATTTAAAAAAAATATATTCTAAAAATCACAACAATTCAAAAATCCTTTATAAATATATGTATTGAATAATAATTCAACAAAATATGAATGTAAGTTCATAAACTGTGAAAAGAAATGCAACAATGCAATATTCAGTGTTGACAGCCAGATTTTTTTTACTTCTTTATCTCTTTTTTTCAACCAAAAATGCTTTGCTCTGATTAGGGGGTACTTCAATTAAAAGACCAGTTGCTATAGACCAGTGGTTCTCAAACTTTTTTCAGTGATATACCCCCTATGAAATTTTTTTTTAATTCAAGTACCCCCTAATCAGAGAAAAGCATTTTTGGTTGAAAAAAAGAGATAAAGAAGTAAAATACAGCACTATGTCATCAGTTTCTGATTTATTAAGTAGCATAACAGTGCAAAATATTGCTAATTTTTAGTGGTCTTTCTTGAACTATTTGGAAAAAAAGATATAAAAAATAACTAAAAACTTACTGAAACATAAACAAGTGACAATTATAAATAAAGATTTCTACACATAAAAGTAATCATCAACCTAAAGTGCCCTCTTTGGGGATTGTAATAGAGATCCATCTGGATTCATGAACTTAATTCTAAACATTTATTCACAAAAAAAGAAATCTCTAACATCATTATTTATGGAACATGTCCACAAAAAAAATCAAGCTGTCAACACTGAATATTGCATTGTTACATTTCTTTTCACAGTTTATGAACTTATATTCATATTTTGTTGAAGTATTATTCAATTAATATATTTACAAAGGATTTTTGAATTGTTGCTATTCTTAGAATATTTTTTAAAAATCTCATGTACCCCCAGGGATACGCGTCCTCCATTTGAGAACCACTGGTCTATAGAATAAGTACATCCGTGTTGCCTACAACATTTTACACAAGACTGTTATGTCCATCCATCCATTTTCTACCGCTTATTCCCCTTTTTGGGGTCGCGGGGGGCGCTGGCGCCTATCTCAGCTACAATCGGGCGGAAGGCGGGGTACACCCTGGACCAGTCGCCACCTCATCGCAGGGCCAACACAGATAGACAGACAACATTCACACTCACATTCACACAGTAGGGCCAATTTAGTGTTGCCAATCAACCTATCCCCAGGTGCATGTCTTTGGAAGTGGGAGGAAGCCGGCGTACCCGGAGGGAACCCACGCATTCACGGGGAGAACATGCAAACTCCACACAGAAAGATCCCGAGCCTGGATTTGAACCCAGGACTGCAGGACCTTCGTATTGTGAGGCAGACGCACAAACCCCTCTCCCACCGTGAAGCCCAAGACTGTTATGTGAACATGTCAAATAAATGCTCGTAAAAGCAGCTTTTTTGATGCGTGACGCGAAGTGTTGTCTGACGTTCATTTTCAAGATATCTATTTGACAGTGTACATTTTCATAGATCTTTAAGATACATTCTGATAGTTTTAAGAGGGTGGGTGGGTGTGGTTTCTTTGGCAACCTAAACGAAACCTGTATGAAGTTGCTCCGCATCCTCATTTTGTCCAAATCTCCCCAAACTTGTCTCAAACGTTAGTGCTGCAAATATTTTTGTATGTCGTTACGGTTTTTAGGTAAAATTTTAAATACATTTTCTTATTGGTGATCTCATTCATTTGGCTTTTTCACAAATGGCAATATTTTCAAACCTGTTACTGTCAGGGTGACAAAGACAATGTTCGTGTCACCAATACGTCTGCCTTTGATTCATTATGCCATTGTCTCTGTCGCGCATTCTGCGACAGTGAACATTTCAGAAATTACATTAAGAGTGTCCAGGAAACAAACAAAATGTTGGAATAAGTGGCGTACAGCAGGAGGTCATTGTTGGTATGCTAGCGTTTTGATGACCTGTCAAAGAGGGTTTCAACAGTGTCTGAAAAACAAGAAGTTATACCTGACCTTGGGTTTTACACAAAAAAGAGACTTTACCCCTGTTATTAAGGTTGAGTATAGTTGATTTACTTTTTGTACATGGCAGCATAAAGTTGAATGTCAACGTTTGTTTTTGTTACTTTGGGATATTAAGTCTGTTTTTGTTTTGTTTTTAACACACGGGTTTTACAGGTCTTCCATAGCTGAGCTATTAAATGTTCAATGCCACTATCAGTGTTGAGTAGTCATTATGTTGCGATCCGTTACTCGGATCTTTACATATTGTTTATTGTTCCATTGTTGTCTCATTCTCCGTCTGACCCGCTTACTTCCTGTTTAATCAGTCACCTTGGTTACTAATTAGTTCACCTGCTACTCACGGTCCCGCACACCTGCTACAGTTAATCACCTTCACTTTATAAACCTTCCTCTTTTCTTTGTTCAGCCTGGGTTCATATTTTGCTTTCACGCAGCGAGTTACGCCTGCATTTTTCACGTATGTATATTCTCGCTAGCCATTGTTTATTCCAGCTCTCATGTTGTATGTTTTGTTTTTCCCTTTTATATGCCTACATGCCAGTTTAGTTTTCATTATTGGATATCCTAGTTCTCATACTAGCGTTTTTGGTTTGCCTTTTGTTAGCTCCAGTGTTTTTGTTCATTGCTCTTTTTTGTAGAATAAATTTGTTAAATCTTACCTTTGCTGTGTTCTATTTCAACGCATCCTCGAGGGAATTGAACCCAGCACCACGATGCCAAACAGGCGTAATACATTATATATTAAAAAAAAGAACTACCCAGGAATCAAACCCAGGACCTTCAAGCTGTGAGGCATGACCACCACCGTGCTGCCAAATATTGACATGTTTTTGTTAAATGTTAAAACTATAACAGTTACACTGAATATTTTTGCAGCAAAAATAATTTTGGGGAGATTTTGAGAAGGGGGTGGGGGCTGGTTAGGAGTCATAATTTTGTAATAACTTTAAAAACTATAATAGTTGGACCCAAATATTTTGCAGCACAAAAAATTTGGGGACATTTTGACATGGTTGGAGGGCTGGTTGTGAATAATAACACGTAATACCATAAAAATCATATCACCGTAATAACCTAAAAACAATAAAGGAAGGAAAAAAAGTGTGTAACACAAACTAGTGCAAACATAGCACAAACATTTGGGACAAGTTTGGAGAGATTTGGACAAGGTGGCGGGGGGCCAACTTCACATAGGTCTAAATGAAATGCCACTCACATACTGGATACTCAAAGAGTAGGTCATACGTGTGACTATGCAGCAGAATGTATGCAAAATGTACACCAAAGCATATCGAATACATAGTATGTAGAGCAGGGGTGTCAAACTCATTTTCGTGCAGGGGCCGCATGCAGGAAAATCTATTTTCCACGAGGGCCTGAGAAGGTAAAATCATGGCATAATAACTTTAAAAAATAACTACGACAACCTCAGATTGTTTTCTTTGTTTTAATTCAGCCCAAAAGAGAACAAGCACATTCTGAAAATGTACATATCACAAATAAACCTCTTGACAAAACACTTCAAGTCAATGAACTGAGACTTAATCCCAATCTACAGTATCTACAAAACAGTTAAACTTAAAGTCACAGTCCATCTACGATTGATCAAAAACCAAATAAAGCATGAATTAAAACTCCTCTATGTATCAACTACCTTATTCGTCATTTTATCATTTTGTCATATTAATCATGGGGGGAGGGTTGAGTTGATGCCGTCTAGGCATCACGGTGTATCGATAGAAAAATAAAAGCTGTGCAATGTGTGAACAGTTTCAACAAACCAAAAATAAACACAACAATTTTCACACAACTATATAAACGTGCTGTGTCTCATGCAGCATGTTAGGTGCGGTTAGCAATTGTAACCAATTCATTTTACTCCTGTTTGTTTTATGTTGGGTCGAAGGGGAAGAGTCGCTTTGCCGTGCAACTCTTGCTTAGTATATTTGCTAGCTCCGGTATAAACTATTTTTTTACCGAACATAATTGCTATTGCGACATCCAGTGCACACATTTAGAACAACAGTTTATTTAATTTAAAAATGGAGCTCAATTTTACACTTGACAAACTAATCTAAGCGGGGCTGATCTGGCCCGCGGGCCACATGGTGTACAACGCTGATGCAGACCAAAAGGAAGTGCGTCAAGTGTAGATTGGAATCATGATGGTTCACCTCTCAAAGAAGAAAACAAAATTCAGATGAGAAAAAATATATATATTATTTTATACGGTGGCCAAATTCCCTCTAATAAATCTTAAAGATATTTAGTTTTTGCAGTTCAAACATGTGTTAACCAAAAGAAACAATATCTGACATATGATATCCTTTAATTAGCTTACATTAATCAGAGACAATTTTACCTTATTTACATCCAAACAGAAATAATAGCTGAGGTCACAATGATAGGTCCAACAAAACCAAGTAATTGGGCTCACGTTTAAATTCTAAGCCTGAATTAAATGTAACAAAACTCACCATTCAGGTTTTTGTAATAATAAACTACAGAATATGTGAATTGGATCTGTTTTTTTAACACTTGGCTAATTTCGGTAAAAACTATTATACTGTACAGGCCTTTCTCTCTGTTTATGCGAAGGAAAAAAAAAAGGTTTAACATCTGCAAAACAATCCAAATTAGAAACGTCTGTGTTAAAGGCTCTATAAAACGGCGGCAATAAACACTGCCTGAAATCAATGTAAGACTCTACTACACCAAAAATTCCCAAATCAATGCAGACAAATACTACATTTTGGCCTTTTTGAAGCAATTGAAAAATAAAATTAGGCCAATTGCCTTGTTGTCCATTCATTTTTGTGACGATGAGATCACACTGACATGTATATAATTGTTAATAGTTATGTTTTGAGTTTATTTCGAAAAAGCATACAATTACAACATGATACATTAAACTGTCCAGTTTCTCTATTTAACAGGTTTGAAAAGGAGTAGGAAGAAACGGAACTTATTTAATCCTACCCCTTTTCCATTACATAGCAATTGCTGAAACTTTGGTTCACTTCTTGTTCTCAATTTATTCACAATATACTCCATAAATAATAAATAGTAAAGTAAGTTGTATTTAATATAGTGCGATGAAATTAGACTACCAGTAAATTCAGAATGTTTATCATGGTTCTTCTTCTTCTGCTAGCCCTACTATGAACTAAATTCACACATTAACTGTATTCACTTGGCATCCATTGTACCAGTCACCCAGGAGGCGTCCCCACATCTGTGGTCCCCTCCAGGGTTTCTCGTTGTTCCCATTGGGTTGAGTTTTTTTCTTGCCCTGATGTGGGATCTGAGCCACGGATGCCATTGTGGCTTATACAGCCCTTTGAGACATTTGTGATTAAGGGCTATATACTGTAAGTTAACTTTAACTGATTGATTGATTGATTGATTGATTGATTGATTGATTGATTGATTGATTGATTGATTGATTGATTCTTCATACTTTGTAAACACTTTAAGTTTGAACAGATTGTTAAATTGGATCATATTAGTTCACTGTGTGAATTATTTACTTAATCCATTCTATAATTTATGTCCACATACAGATATACTAAGGGTGCATACAAATGTTTTAAATTGCATTTTTTACTGAAGTTGTATTTCTCCTCTTTTGTTAAGAAGAATTGTTGTACATTCTTGGGTAGCAGGTTATATAGTTTGCTTTGTGCATACTTTTAGCTGTTTGCAAATTCACCAAATCGTGGAATTTCAATATTTTATAAAATAAAGGGTTTGAATAGTATCTATAGCCAACATTATGTATTATTCTAACTCAGGCGTGTCAAACTCATTTTAGATCGGGGGCCACATGGAGAAAAATCTACTCCCAAGTGGGCCGGGCTGGTAAAATCCCTGCACGATAACTTAAAAATAAAGACACCTTCAGATTGTTTTCTGTGTTTAAAAATAGAAGAAGCACATACTGAAAATGTACAAATCATATTGTTGTTGTTTTTTTACACTTACATGTTGCGGTTATATGTATTCTATCTTTATTTGTCGTTATTTATATTTTCTGAATGAATGTGAACATGTTCATCAGTCAACTTACTGGTGTTCATTTTCAATCTATCAAGATAAAAAAAATATCAAAATCAAATTACAGTATGCCATGTATGTAGTTTGATCATTTTCCTTGATTGATGTACTAACATCATGTGGATTATTTTGTACATATGTACCATCATCTACAGCAGGGGTCGCCAACTTTTACCACTCAAAGAGCCATTTTGACCCGTTTCACAAAATAAAGAAAACTATGGGAGCCACAAGACTCTTTTGAAATTTAAAATTAAATAACACAGCGTACAAAGTTTTTTTTTGCTTTGTGCTATCTATTAACCAGGGGTCTCAGACACGCGGCCCGCACCTTAATATGGAAATTTAAAATTGGTGCGAGTTTTATTTGAATGCCGCTTGACAACATCTCAATCTTTCCATGAGACTGCCGAGTTTCAGAGCAACCTTTCTCTCGACTGTCTGCTGGTTTTCACCTAAACAAAAATAATAAGGGCGTGATATGATGACAATGTTTTAGCACCCTCCACGACCGTAACAAACAGCTTACCAACTCATTCACATGTTTTATGAGGCTTCTGCAGACACACATAAGCGACTGCAAGGCATACTTACTCAACAGCCATACAGGTTACACTGAGGGTTGTGATATAAACAACTTTAACACTCTTACTAATATGCGTCACACTGTGAACCCACACTAAACAAGAATGACAAAAACATTTCGGAAGAACATCTGTACTCTAACACATTATAAACGCAACATAACCAATACCTAGAATCCATTATACACCCCCGCTAGCACCAAACCCCGCCCCCCGCCAACCCCGCCCATCTCAACCGACGCACGTAGGGGAGGGGGGGCGGGGGGGGGGGGGGGGGTGTATAATAGAGCCTGGAATAGTTAGGGATGCATGGGATTCTGGGTATTTGTTATGTTGCGTTTATAATGTGTTACAGTGCTGATGTTCTCCCGAAATGTGTTTGTCATTCTTGTTTGAAGTGGGTTAACAGTTTGCCGCATATTAGTAAGAGTGCTGAAGTTGTTTATATCACAACCCTCAGTGTAACCTTTATGGCTGTTGAACAACTATGGCTTGCAGTCGCTTGTGCGTTGAGTCAGCAGCCGCACACTAGATGCGGCCGGCCTGCACTCAGATGGCATAGTATTAAATCGGACGCTACGACATGGTCGAGAGGATGTTTAAGGCATTGCCATCACAGCAAGGCCCCAATATAGTTGTCTGGGTGATCCAAGAGCCGCATGCGGCTCCGGAGCCACGGGTTGCCGACCCCTGATCTACAGAGATACAAAGAATTGCTATTGCAACATCCAGTAGACACATGTAGAAGAGCTGTTTCTTTCATTCAAAAATTTCAGGTTAATTTGGATACTTAGCAAATTCATCCCGCGGGCCGGGTGAAACCTGTTCACGGGCCGTACGTTTGACACCCCTGGTCTAAAGGTTTCGTCACTATTTTATAAAAGCACAGCATGTGTGTTGAACAAACAATCATAAATAAAAGCTGTTTGTACTGTTTATCTTCCTGTGAACTTCTAAGATTGTTGAAAAAATGCTTTGGAGAAAGAACATTTGCCGAATAACATATTCCATTCTTCCTTAACGTCACTCAGATCACAGACTGATATCAGCAATTTAATGGACTACACTTAAGGTTACTTCATCAGTGAGAATGTTTTCTCAATAACATTCAAGTGTAATGTGATAAAATTACAACCTGTGAGTTTACCCACGCTCACAGCAGGACAGCGCAAAAACTATCTGCAGCCAACTGGAACAAATAAAAATTGGGCCAATTAAAACAACACTTTCTAGACGAAGAAGAAAGGTGTCTGCACCAAACTGCTCTGAAGCGTGCAGCATACCTCTGCCTTCATCTACTGTGTTTAGTGAGGTGGAGCAAAACAAAGACAGGAAACAGCTGCACATCAACGAGATTTGGCTTGTTAAATTGGTAGATGACAAGCCCCCTGCTAAAGTGTATGTTCTCTTAGTGCCTTTTTAGAGTTAACTTTGCCTATGACTGTCTAGAATCAAATTAAAAGCAATTGGGAGTACCCCGCCTTCCGCCCGATTGTAGCTGAGATAGGCACCAGCGGCCCCCGCGACCCCAAAGGGAATAAGCGGTAGAAAATGGATAAATGGATGGATGGGAAAAACAACCACGGATCCTATGGTCCCTGGAAAATATAGAAATGTACAGCCTTTGTGCAGACAACATTCTATGCAGGAAGGCAGCGCTCACATTCTAAAAGCATCTGAGAATTGTTTTACTGTGGGGCTTCATTTGGTATCGGGTCCCTCACACAATGCTACATTAAGCCGCTAATGTAAAAAGTCCCCCAGAGGCTTCATTAAAAGGAAATGGTCTTGGTGGAATGGCATCCACTGAAAGTGTGTGCTCATCCAGCTTTGCTTGTATGCACATCTTGGTGTGAAGGCAAAAAATGGGAATGTGTTGATGTACAGTTAGGCCCAGACATATTTGTGACACAGGGACACAATCTTCATGATTTGGGCTCTGCATTTGACCACATTGGATTTGAAATGAAACAACTACAATGCCGGACAAACCGATTTAAGAATACTTTTTACCCGAGAGCAATAGTGTCGCTGAACAGAAGATGATAAAAATGACTGTGCATGTATGTGAGCTGTATGCTTGGTATTTTTATGTATTGTAAATAAATAAATGATAAATGGGTTGTACTTGTATAGCGCTTTTCTACCTTCAAGGTACTCAAAGCGCTTTGATACTACTTCCACATTTACCCATTCACACACACATTCACACACTGATGGAGGGAGCTGCCATGCAAGGCGCTAACCAGCACCCATCAGGAGCAAGGGTGAAGTGTCTTGCTCGCGACAGAACGGACGTGACGAGGTTGGTACTAGGTGGGGATTGAACCAGAAACCCTCGGGTTGCGCACGGCCACTCTCCCACTGCGCCACGTCGTCTATTTATCTATGTTCTTATGTTTTTATGTGTTATGAATTTGCACTAAATTCGTTTTTGCATACAATTTTGTTGTACAATGTACAATGACAATAAATTTATGTTCAAATTCAACATAATTAAATTGCAGACTTTAAAGGCCTACTGAAATGAGATTTTCTTATTTAAACGGGGATAGCAGGTCCATTCTGTGTCATACTTGATCATTTCGCGATATTGCCATATTTTTGCTGAAAGGATTTAGTAGAGAACATCCACGATAAAGTTCGCAACTGGAGAAAAGCCCTGCCTCTACCAGAAGTTGCAGACGATGACGTCACATGTTGATGGCTCCTTATATATTCACACTGATTTTAATGGGAGCCTCCAACAAAAACAGTTATTCCGACCGAGAAAACGACAATTTCCCCATCAATTCGAGCGAGGATGAAAGATTGGTGTTTGAGGATATTGATAACGACGGACTAGAAAAAAAAAAAAAAACGTGATAGATATCGCGTTGCATTGAAATTGATTTATATGTTTTTAGAGAAATTTACTAGGATAATTCTGGGAAATCCCTTATCTTTGTATTGTGGTGCTAGTGTTTTAGTGAGTTTAATATTACCTGATAGTCGGAAGGGTGTCTCCACGGGTGTGTTGACGCTCAGTGTCTCAGGGGAGTTGACGGCAGCTATGGACAGCACAAGCTCAGCTTTTCTCCGATAAGAAGCGACTTTTGATCCACAATTTTCTCACCGAAACCTGCTGGTTTACATGTAGTCGGGATCCATGTCTGCTGTGATCCATACTAAAGTTTCACCTCCCGGAATTTTAAACAAGGAATCACCGTGTGTTTGTGTGGCTAAAGGCTAAAGGTTACCAACTCCATCTTTCTACTTTGACTTCTCCAATATTAATTGAACAAATTGTAAAAGATTCAGCATCACAGATGTCCAAAATACTGTGTAATTATGCCGTTAAAGCAGACGACTTTTAGCTGTGTGTGTGTGCAGCGCTCATATTCATAAGAGCCCGTGACGTCACGCGTACACGTCATCATTACGCAACGTTTCCAAGAAAAAAGTCCCTGGAAATTTAAAATTGTAATTTAGTAAACTAAAAAGGCCGTATTGGCATGTGTTGCAATGTTAATATTTCATCATTGATATATAAACTATCAGACTGGTGGTTAGTAGTAGGTTTCTGCAGGCCTTTGAGGTTTAATTAATCGGGTTGAAAAAAAATATATGATTAAACAAGTGGGAATTGTAGCTATTTTTACACAAAATGTTCCTCATGTCAGGGGCTCAAAAGTAATTAGACATACAATCATAACCCTAAGTAAAATGTTACTTTTCAATGTTTTGTTGAGAATCCTTTGCAAGCAATGTCTGCCTTAAGTCTGGAACCCATGGACATCACCAAATGCTGGGTTTCCTCCTTTGTGATGCTTTGTCACGCCTTTACTGCAGCTTGCTTCAGTTGTTGCTTGTTTTTGGGTTGTTCTTCCTTAAGAATGGCCTTGAGCAAGCCAAATTCATGCTTGATCGGGTTGCGATCTGGTGATTTGACTCGGCCATTGCACAATATTCCACGTCTTTGCTTTAAAAAAAACTCCTGGGTTGCTTTTGCACAATTTTTTGGATCATTGTCCATCTGTATTGTGAAGTGTCGTCCAATCAATTTTGCTGCATTTGACTAGGGCTGGGCGTATCGATACCAAGTATTGATAGTATCGATACTTGGTGAGTATCGGTATCGTATCGATACTTCACCAAATTAAGCGAATCACTCCGATTTAAAAAAAAATGTGAGCGAAGCGCAGCGCTCCTCACCACTCCACCCTCCTCCCTAGTGATGGGTCGTTCGCGAACGATTTGTTTGTTTGAACGAATCATTTGAGTGAACGAACTGAATCACTTAATGAAATGATTCGTTCTTTTCTCAGTGCATTTGAGTTCAGCCGCGACTGTGTCATTTGGAGGGATTACAAGACTCACTAATGTCTTAGTGTTTGTGAACAAGGGTCGCCTGAGCAAATAACATAAATATGAACACAATCAACAGATCATTACAAGTGAACGGACAGCCCAGTCCTCTGTGAACGGGGAGGGACCTGAGCCTGCATTATCTATTGAAAATAAAGATGTATTGGTGTTTAATTCATGAATATGATGTTTGATATGTCCTTTTTTTCTATTATTATCATAATCAATTAATAAAGGCAAAAGTACATATTTGTTTTTCAAAAGTTTCGATACCTCGAAGCCCCCCCATCAGATGACGACACTTCCGGTATCGGTATAGGCGATACTGGCCGATATCGGATAAGATCGGTATCGATACCCAAATTTGCGATATTGCCCACCCCTACATTTGACTGAATCTGAGCAGAAAGTATATCCCTATTGACTTAAGAATTCATCCGGCTGCTTCTGACTTGCGTCACATCATCAATAGACACGAGTGATGCAGTACCATTGGAAGACATGCATGCAAATGCCATAAACACACACCATTTAACCGGAATTATATCTCCTGCCACCTCAGAGTTGAACCTGCACGCCTACAGCCGCAGCAACAGTCCAGTGCCAATGTCAGGGCACAACCTCATCCCCCCTTGCTCACGATACTCCGCATACTATGCTCTAATAAAGAGGAGAAACGACAAACCCAACCCTGTGATTCAAAACCACTACAGCTTACGATCAGCCACAGTGGGGGGGGAGCTCAGTAGGAAAATTGAGGAATTGACCAAACAGTTGGATGCCTGTTAGAAGCATATCAGTTCCTGGAGGCTAAAAGTGTGGAGATTAAGAAAGGACCTTAGACAGTGCGGATACCCTACTGGTTCCTCCTGCTGACTCCCCAGCGTTAGTACCAGTCCGGCGCACCCGGCCTGGTCGGCCCGTTCGTGCCCCTGTCCTTTGACCGTTTATTTTTCTTTGTGATGGTGAATTCTGGGGGGACGTGTATAGCGGTTGATTTAATAACATAATTCGTCACACCTGTTACTTGACTTTGTTATCATTATTTACTGTACTGTTCGATTGTGCACATGACAATGTTGTTCTGTGAGCATACATGTAAGCAGTTAGGAGCGGGCGATTCGGTGCGGCCCCTTTAAGTGGCCGTCAGGAGATTCTCCCAAAGGTGGGGGTTTGTTGTTCCCGACATTTTTGAGTGTGTAAGTGTGCATTCTCGCTTGTTCTGGATGAATAAACGACGCACACGTTTTTGTGTGTCAACGATTCTTAAAGTTGTCTTGCTTTCACGCTACAAGCTCAACAGCATTCCATTTAGTATACACGTTCACTTCTGCCGAATTCGGATATAGCATTAACATGGATACATACATTTGAATAAAGAGAGAAAAAGACAGTGTGACTCACACAACAGTAACAAGTAAAAAGCTATTGGGTCAGTATTTGAAATATTTTATGGATCGTAAAGAAACTACATGTTTTCTTGGCAAAGTGTTTTATGTCTCATGTTTAGATTAAGCTTTTTTTTCCCAATTGAAGCAGCTGAAGATCAATCCATCCGTTTTTACTGCTTGTCCCTCTCGGGATCGTGGAGGGAGGCTGGAGCCGATCCCAGCTGCATTTTAAAATAAAGGATAACCATAAAATCATGAGTCATTAGGCTATTGTATTTTTTCTTTCCCTGCATCGACAAAAGATGTAGTGTTTAATCAAAAGGTAATACTGTTGATTTGGGTTTTTTGTGAGCATCAGATTGGCAATAAATGTTGGACTTTGAGTGACTTCTTCTGGACGATACAATACATTATATTACTTTAATTTTTTTTCACTACGGGTGTAACGGTTCTCATTAAACATCAATTTGATTCGATATTGGTGGTTGCTTATATGATTCAGGGACACAATTCTAATCGATTCAGTGGGTTGAAATTAATTCAGAAACTTTTTGGCCAAAAAAATCAAGCAGTGTAACTTTAAAATAACTCCTGGATATTGGACACTACTAGTAAAGTTTCCTATAATCCTGTTATTTCTAGGGAATTATGTAGAAATGAATTATGGATACAAACAAGCAAGTAAACAACAATTAATGGCCAATAAATTTACATTTTGTTTGAGTAAAGTGCAACCAACACTTTAGGTTGAATTAACAACAAATTTTCAACATTCAAGCATTTTTCAATCAAATTACAGTAACTAACTTTTTAACAGTACATTTACCTGCTAAATAAAGTTTACCAACACGACCCATATCTGTCGCCCTGGTGTCGCCGATGAAGGACAGCGTCCCAGCTGTGCAGAAGCATGTATGCCCCCTCATCCCTGTTGATGTTGTTGGCCATTTTTATTTGTATTTTTCAAAAATGATTCTCCTTGGGTGCCATTTGTTGTGATCCTGAAGTTTGTGTGTCGCCGTAACTTGCTCGGCTGTCACTTCCGTTTTGTCGGTTGCGTCTTTTGTGGCCTTTAGTTAGGTTGTGGCTTTATATTGTTGCGTTGTGTCGTTTGTCTTTGTTGTGGCTTTTGTAATCACGCTGTAACTGAAAGTTTTTGTGTTGTAATTATTGATATTGTCTTGTGGCGTTTGTATTTGTTATGACCTTTCTCGACCACCATAGCTATCCACCATTTTTGTTGTGATGTCGTCACAGACGTACAAGTTGACTTAACGTTTAACGTCCTTATTTTAAAAAGTGCTTAACTTCATATGAAGTCTGCTGTATTTAATTTTCTTTTTTTCCCAGTACTGATCAAATTCATTTCTTCCCTTTTAAAACAATCTTGGATCGATACCTATCCTCTGGAATGCAAACTTGCCGAACACAGATCGATACACCTGAAACTTAGAAATATAAATCGATCCATCCATATATCGATCAATCGTTACACCCCTCTTTTTTACGTTAAAAAAAAAAAAAAAAAAAGTTAATTTAAAGTGTGGCAGCTTTTATTTTTGCCACGGTGGGCCGCCACGATCAATTGTATGCAGGGGAAACCCTGAAATATACAAACCCCGTTTCCATATGACTAATTGTGTTAGATGTAAATACAAACGGAATACAATGATTTGCAAATCATTTTCAACCCATATTCAGTTGAATATGCTACAAAGACAACATATTTGATGTTCAAACTGATGAACATTTAATTTTTTTCAAATAATCATTAACTTTAGAATTTGAGGCCAGCAACACGTGACAAAGAAGTTGGGAAAGGTGGGAATAAATACAGATAAAGTTGAGAAATTCTCATCAAAGACTTATTTGGAACATCCCACAGGTGTGCAGGCTAATTGGGAACAGGTGGGTGCCATGATTGGGTATAAAAGCAGCTTCCATAAAATGCTAAGTAATTCACAAACAAGGATGGGGTGAGGGTCACCAATCTGTAAGCAAATTGTCGAAGAGTTTTAGAACAACATTTCTCAACGAGCTATTGCAAGGAATTTAGGGATTTTACCTTCTACGGTCCATGAAATCATCAAAAGCTTCAGAGAATCTGAAGAAATCACTGCACGTAAGCGATGATATTACGGACCGTTAAACCCTCAGGCGGTACTGCATTAAAAACCGACATCGGTGTGTAAAGGAAATCACCACATAGGCTCAGGAACACTTCATAAAACCACTGTCAGTAACAACAGTTGGTTGCTACATCTGTAAGTGCAAGTTAAAACTCTGCTATGCAAATCAAAACCCATTTATCAACAACAGCAAGGAACGCCGCTGGCTTCACTGGGCCCGAGCTCATCTAAGATGGACTGATGCAAAGTGGAAAGACGTTCTGTGGTCTGACGAGTCCACATTTCAAATTATATTTAGAAACTGTGGACGTGGTGTCCTCCGGAACAAAGAGGAACATAACCATCCGGATTATAGGCCCCAAGTTCAAAAGCTAACATCTGAGATAGTATGGGGGTGTATTAGTGCCCAAGGCATGGGTAACTTACACATCTGTGAAGGCACCATTAATGCTGAATGGTCCATACAGGTTTTGGAGCAACATATGTTGTCATCCAAGCAACGTTATCATGTACGCCCCTACTTATTTCAGCAAGACAATGCCAAGGCATGTGTTACAACAGCGTGGTTTCGTAGTAAAAGAGTGCTGGTACTTTACTGGCCCGCCTGTTGTCCAGACCTGTCTCCCATCGAAAATGTGTGTATGAAGCGTAAAATACGAAAGCGGAGACTGTTGAACGACTAAAGCTCTACATAAAACAAGAATGGGAAAGAATTCCACTTTCAAAGCTTCAACAATTAGTTTCTTCAGTTCCCAAAGGTTTATTTAGTGCTGTTAAAAGAAAAGGTGATGTAACACAGTGGTGAACATGCCCTTTCCCAACTACTTTGGCACGTGTTGCAGCCATGAAATGCTAATAATTATTCTTTGCAAAAAAAAAAACAAAGTTTATGAGTTTGAACATCAAATATCTTGTCTTTGTAGTGCATTCAACTGAATATGGGTTGAAAAGGATTTGCTAATCATTTTATTCCATTTATATTTACATCTAACACAATTTCCCAACTCATGGAAACGGGGTTTGTACTATATTTACATACAATTTTACATGTATGTAGTTGTTGGTAGATACGGTTAACATATTAGATCACGTGGTTAAAATGTTATTCTTGAGGTTGAATTGAAATTAATACTTTGTGAGGCCCCGCCTAATTTTACCGTCAGCGGTCTCTATGGGTAAATTGTGTTTGAGACCCCTGATTTAAACAAAGTTTATTCTAGATAATACTAATATTTTACATTTAGAAATTAACTAAATTGAACATGAAACATCAGAATACCCATCTTTTGACCCCTGTGTACGTGTTAAAACATGTATTATATGTTTTTCCCTAAAATCCTAAGGATGTATCCACAGAATACACCCAGGATTTGAGCGCTTTCAGATCAAATGTGGAGATTTGAAGAATTCCTTCATTGTACAATGTGTTAACGACATTATGACTCATTTCCTTAATTGTTTTAAAGCAATAGATTGCTTGAAAGTGATCAAGTTTTTGTTTAATTAGGCAGAGCAAAATGTTAAGTAAACCCTTTATGCATCCACTATTGCACATCACTCAGTGTGGAGTGTGTGAGCGGCATATCTAATAGATCTCTGGTCAAACCTGGAAGAGCTGAGAGGAGAATGTTTAATGGACAAGCGCGATTTCATTCATCTCAGCCTGGCTGATTGCTACGTACGAGGCTACTTTCACACCTCATTTGCTGCTCGCGTGGTCATTTCAATCACACGCAGGCTTGCAAAAGCAAGCCGCACAGGTATCATCACGTGTGCACACAGACAGCTTACACCATCAAAAGATAGACCGGTGCACCTCTGACAGCCATTTAGCAAGTTATAAATAGGTGAATAGGATGGAGAGCCGGGATGAATGATGAAAAAATATGAAGTGCGAGGTGTAAAAATGCCAGAAATGTGAAGAACAAAAATGTGGCATTTTACTTAAAACTACTCTAAAAGGAACCGCTGATTGCTCAACGCAATCAACTAAAATGTCAGAGAGCAGAGGACCATGAGAGTCGACTGGGCCTGTAACTGCTCCAATCAGCAAATGGTACTGAGGTTGTCTGACAGAAAGAAAGAAAAAAAACAGGCAGTATATAGGAGAGGAAATTGCATATTCTTGGGTGTCAGAGGGAGACAGAGCACTGAAAAATGTGTGCAAGTGCGCTCGGATTGGTGAACTTTTCAGGGAAGGGCGAAGAGGTTACGTAGAATTTTCAGTTTCAATCATAGCCATTGGCTATGAAGCTGCTCTACTGCATAAGTGCTGATGTTCTTCAAATGAATAGAGCGCAAAGTGTAATTTGGCCTTCACTTAATACGACAGTAGATCAACGATTGGCCTTGATCACAATATCGTTCGGATTGCAGTCATTACCGCCATTTTAGGGGGAAAAAGAAGAGGATTGAAAAAAAAGATAGTGAAAGAACAATTAGAAAGAGTTAGAACTTGTAAAAGAGAAACAAATATTAAACTTTGACAAATAACCGTAATCCATGATGGGCCGACCTCATATTATTTCTGGCAGACAGCCACAAAAAAATGTGGACCGCCACAAATAGACAAGAACTGTTAAGAACTGTTTCAGTTCATGCACATTTATGCCGTGACTCTTATTTTGAAACATTTTACTCTGAAAGGGTCACTTCCGCGTTCGAATGTACAGAGATGTGGCACCGGTGCTGATTTACACAGTAGTAACCTAACTAAAAAAAGAAGAAGAATATCAGTACCTTATTTCAGTGCTAAGTGACTGCAGATTCAGCCACCTGCAAAAAAAGCTTGGCAGTGTTATTGTACAAGTAACATCTTGTAAGAAACGTAGCGTCCTGTCAGAATTACACAGAGTCAGACGCTCCTTTTAAATTTTATTGTCGACTTTGACAAGGCAACAGTAGCCCCCTTATCGCCGTTAGCACCGCAGCGCTATCTTAGCCAGTAGTCACATCAACAACAAAACAACACTTTCTCATTATGCATGAACGACGGTTACGGCGAGCAATGTTGTAATCAAGAGCAAGGGCTCAGAATTTTGATCATCAAACATTACATCTCGAGTAAGTCTGTTTTTGCAAGTTCTCTATGATCTGTATTGCTCTAATAATTATGACAATTTGTTTTGATATTATCTTTAATTTTTTAGTATATTACTTAGTTATAATTTTATATATATCATTGAAATATTGAAATTACCGAGTGTTTTAACTTCAATGTTACGAAAATGTGCAGGTTTTACATTTTTTAGGTACCAGTTTGGCCACCGTTTAGGCATCAGCACCGTTTTTAAAGTACAGATTTGTTACTAGCAAAATATACCTATCTCAAGTAACAGTGGGGAATTATTTTTCTTTGCAGCTCTTTTGCAAATTAAACCAGAGTGCTGCATTCTTAAACCACATGATATGCAATGTCAAAAAATGCCAGACTCTCTACTGTACATACAGTATAATTATTGTCTTAAAAGTAATGATACACTAGCACTTGTAATACTGAGGAGCAGTTTCGGACATTTCGCCGTTGCGCAATCAACTTTCTGTGTGACTTTTAAGGCATAGTTTTTGTGATTTCATTTGAAGGTTCCACTGAATGAATGAATGTATTTTTTCCGGCAGACAGACATACCGTATTTCCTTGAATTGCCGCCGGGGCGCTAATCAATTTAAAACCTCTTCTCACTCCTGCGCTTACCAAAGGCATGCGGTAAAAGTAAGCATGCGCTAATTATTTTAAAACCTCTTCTCACTCCGGCACTTACCAAAGGTATGCAGTAAAAATTTGAGTGTGATGTAAGCCTGACCATTAAATCCTACTGAATAGCTCTTAATCTTCTTCCCTTTATGCAAATTCAAATTACCGATACAGAAATCAGCCTCCTCAATTTGGAAAATGATGACAATGGAAGTGTCACTCGTGACGTCACGAGTTTGACCAGGCGGTAATATTAAGCATGCGCTAATTATTTTGGGAAGCGAGTTTGACCCGGCAGTAATTCAAGGCAGGCGCATACATTATGCCCTGCGGCAATTCAATGAAATACGGTATATAGCAACACTTCATCACTCTTTGTAATTTGACGGACATGCAACGGCACCCACCGAAAAGGGATACGGGGAAAAAAAGCAAGAATGCTTATCCATGTCTCACCCCTAATTTAGAATCAATTTATATGCTGGTTATATATGTTGGTTATATAGTCCAAGTTTCAAAAGCAGAGTTGATGGATACATGACAATTTCAGAACAAGGATAATATATGATAATGACACATTTTTTTTTTTTTTATGTCAATAGCATTGAACGACCGGTAGATAAGCTCCATATTGCCTGGGTATCTTTCGTCTTCTGAATCCTTGTCTGGTGTGCTATGTCCCTTATTCCACAGTGAGTTCTTTTGCACCTGTGTCCTACAGTTGAGATAGTCCAAACAACAAGCCAAGTTTTTGATAGTTTCCAAACAACACATTTTTTACGGCAAGGTTGAACACTCTTAGGCAGACAATATAATTTCTCCGCTCACATTGTCCCACATTTTCACGGCCGCTATAGATAATGTTTGAGCCTTGAATGTGGAATTTACCATGTTATGTTTGAATTTCAGGACACCCCTGAGTTCATGTGGACCATTACTGAGTGAAAAAAAACTCTGTATGTTTGCAGGTAGAGCCCTCTGAGAGGCCATAAACATAACTTGAAGGCTTATGTATTGGATTATATCATGGAGTTTAAGAAAATTACTCATTATGGACAGATCATTGATATGAGCATTATATGGGACATAATGTATTATTCTAATTTCCTCTATATAAAGACACAACAAGAAACCCAATCTTTTTTTCTATAATGCTTACCTTGCATGGAGTCAAAACAGGGGCTAGAGCCTATCCGAACTGACTCACAGCAAGATGCTGACTACATTCAGGAATGGTCTTAGGTCAATCACATAGCAACTGTAAATAACCGTCTTTTGACCCTTGTATTAGTGTTAAAACATGTATTTCATGTTTTTCCCTTCGATCCTAAGGATGTATCCGCAGAACACACCCAGGATACGTGCAAGTTCAGATCAAATGTGTAGATTGGAAGAAATCAGTAGAAATCGATCCAATACTAATGGCAGTCAACTACAGTGTGCAATTACAATACTAATGTATGTCCCCTCAAATAAGAAAGATAACACCATATTGGCCTTGAAATAATCATACATGAAGCTTCCAAGTAGGTCAAGAAACAATGGAGAAGTGAGTGGGAAATCAAAAAGTGAAGTGAGGGTCGAAGGGCAGTGGGATCAGGGTAAATGGGGGGCAAGAGCAACAAAAGGCAATGATAAGTTAAAGAAGATGACTCTTATCTTTTCTTATGTAGGTTAATTGACTGAGTAATGAAAAAGAAAAGAGATACAATTCAGTGTAATGCATGGACATTAACAATAAAAGGGCTGGTAGCATATGAAATTATTCTTAACATACGCACACAGAGAGCAAGCTTGTGTGTCATCCAAGCATATTCCTAATTATCGGTTAATTGTTATCCCCTATCATTAGGAGGGTGGTTTTTAATTGTAATGTAGCCAAGCAGAAACCTACCTATACATGTGGGGGACAATTAGCCACCTCCATTAACCCCTGGTTAATTACAACCTCCACTGCTACATCCCACAGCTCTGTTCCCACTCGTCTTTACCCCTAGTATCTATCCCCGAGCCTTCATCCAAAGTTTTTTTCTAACACTTATGCCCTCATTTCCAATCATCTTTGGTTGTTTGATTCAAATGCATAAATGTTGTGAAGTTATTTCTCTTTTTTTCTAGGTTAAGATTCCCTGTCTGGAGCCCTCAATGTCCTCCCTTTCTCCCTTTTTAATTTGCTAGTCTACATTTTATAATGAATTTCCTCAGAGATGAACACCTAGAATTGTACAGTATAAAGACTACACAAGAAAGTATAAAGAAAAGAATAACAAGGAGGACCAAAAGTAGCTTCAACTACTTTCAATGTAACCATTTTTTTAGTTATAGATTTGGTTGAATAATTCATAATGATCTTACTTTTACCTAATGTAAACTCAGATCATAATTTTTAATTAAGATGATCATAATATAATAGAACATATTATAAATCAGTCATCATATAGCATCAATAATTATTATTAATTATTCTAATGTGCTGAATTTAATGTATCTTTTTAGACTCATTCCAAAAGGTTTAACAAGATCAAAATATTAATAAAAACTAAACTGAGCTTTACTGGGTTTAAAGTATGGCTGTCAAAAAAACCGAAATAACTCATTTGATTAATCACAAAAAAAAAACATGGCTTTATCACTGCTCCTTTACCTTTACCTAAAAAAAATGGTATGGGTTGTTATACGGTCGGCAACCAGGTCAATTAATACATGTCATCAAGTTCTGAACAAATAAATTATATGCATTCAAGTAAAATATTTAAAAAAATGTTCCTTTATGACATTCTGACAAAATAACTGAATGTGTCCAAAGAGTAGTCTCTTTTTTTTTAATTGATTCAAATTATGCAAAGCCCTGTGACTGACTAATCATCCATTCATTCATTTTCTACCGCTTATTCCCTTTTGGGGTCGCTGGGGGCACTGGCGCCTATCTCAGCTACAATCGGGCGGAAGGCGGAGTACACCCTGGACAAGTCGCCACCTCATCGCAGGGCCAACACAGATAGACAGACAACATTCACACTCACATTCACACACTAGGGCCCATTTGGTGTTGCCAATCAACCTATCCCCAGGTGCGTGTCTTTGGAAGTGTGAGGAAGCCGGAGTACCCGGAGGGAACCCACGCATTCACGGGGAGAACATGCAAACTCCACACAGAAAGATCCTGAGCATGGGATTGAACCCAGGACCGCAGGACCTTCGTATTGTGAGGCAGACGCACTAACCCCTCTGCCACCGTGAAGCCGACTTACTAATCATGATCAATCTTAATAAAATTTAAAAAAGTGATTAAAATCTTTAAAAAAAAAAATAATTTGACAGCAGTAGTTTAAAGATTTCCAGGAAGGACACCAAACCGTCCAATGAGTTGAGTTAAAAAAAAACAACTTGCAGCATATTCCTAAAAACAGCACTGTCATATGTGGTGGATCTTTGACTAGCTTTTTTGGCAGTAGGTTAAAAAAAACTAATAGTGCAACTGATGCTGACAAAAATACTTGCAAAAAAAAAGATTTCCACGCAGAAGATGCTGGTTCTCCGGAATATACAAACTAAAAATAATAGCAAAGGAAGACGTCCAGCCCCCAAAACACTTAAGTCGAATAGAGTTGACCTCGACGCTGCTGACAACCGAATGCATTAAAGGCCTACTGAAATGAGATTTTCTTATTTAAACGGGGATAGCAGGTCCATTCTATGTGTCATACTTGATAATTTCGCAATATTGCCATATTTTTTGCTGAAAGGATTTAGTAGAGAACATCCACGATAAAGTTCCCAACTTTAGGTCGCCAATAAAAAATCCTTGCCTTTACCGGAAGTAGCAGGCGATGTGCGCGTGACGTCACTGGTTGTAGGGCTCCTCACATCCTCACATTGTTTATAATGTGAGCCTCCAGCAGCAAGAGCTATTCCAACCGAGAAAGCGACAATTTCCCCATTAATTTGAGCGAGGATGAAAGATTCGCGGATGAGGATATTGAGAGTAAAGGACTCGGGGAAAAGAAAAAAAAGAAAAAAAGGCGATTGGGACGATAGGGACGGCGTGGCGCAATGGAAGAGTGACCGTGCGCAACCCGAGGGTCCCTGGTTCAAATCCCACCTAGTATCAACGTCATCACGTCCGTTGTGTCCTGATGGGTGCTGGTTGGCGCCTTGCATGGCATCTCCCTCCATCAGTGTGTAAATGTGTGTGTGAATGGGTAAATGTGGAAGTAGTGTCAAAGCGCTTTGAGTACCTTGAAGGTAGAAAAGCGCTATACAAATACAACCCATTTATCATTTATTGCAGATGTTATTACACACATTTACTATGATAATTCTGGAACATCCCTTATCTGCCCATTGTGCTAGTGTTTTAGTGAGATTAAATAGTACCTAAAGTCGGAGGGGTGTGGCCACGGGTACGTGTGTTGACCCAGTGTCTCTGAGGCAAGTCACGCTGCTCGAAGCTCCGCTGATGTTGCCGATGTCGCCGGTAAGAGCAGACTTATTACCACAATTTTCTCACCGAAAACTGCTGATTGACATTTGGCCGGGATCCATGTTCGCTTGACCGCTCTGATCCATAGTAAAGCTTCGCCTTCGGGAATTTTAAACAAGGAAACACCGACTGTGTTTGTGTGGCTAAAGGATAAAAGCTCCCATCTCCATCTTTCTACTTTGACTTCTCCAATATTAATTGAACAAATTGCAAAAGATTCAGCAACACAGATGTCCAGAATACTGTTTAATTATACGATTAAAGCAGACTACTTATAGCTTTGATCGGGCTGGAAAAAAATGTCCGCTACAACCCGAGACGTCAAACGCACGCGTCATCATACGAGTCATCATACCGCGACGTTTTCAACATGACACTTTGCGGGAAATTTAAAATTGCAATTTAGTAAACTAAAAAGGCCGTATTGGCATGTTTTGCAATGTTAATATTTCATCATTGATATATAAACTATCAGACTGCATGGTCGGTAGTAGTGGGTTTCAGTAGGCCTTTAATATACATTTAAAATGGTGCTGTTTGTATGAGGCTGTTGTCTTGTTCTTTACATAAATAATTACAACAAATTAGCAAATTATCAACCTATCCCCCAACACGCCATTCAGCATTTTGGTTTCTGTTTCCTCCTCTTGCTCTTAAAACTACGTTATTTAAAAGCAGAGGCGAGGACGCCTATTGAAACTGGTGAAAACATGATGTGCCATTACTACTCGCAGACATAGACAATGGATTTAGAAATGAATCAAGATAGACAAAGAGAGTGAAAACTTCAAGATTTAAATGATAGTAAGTCAGACTGACAGCCACATAGTGAAGTGTAGACTGAATGAAGAGCAAAAGAGTGGATAACAATGTCCATTGTTCCATTAGGGAAGGCAATAATGACTGATAAAATGAGGCTACTAAAGAGGACACAATGGTCCTTAATTGACTCATTAGAGAAAGAGGAGAATGAACTGCACTAATGAATGGAGATTTGCAGCTATACTGCTTGCTAAGCAAAACAGAAAGGCATTTAGTTTATGAAATCTAGACAAAGCAATATTTGTGCACTGGAAGGGATAACAATAAACCACATGGACAAAACAACGGGGAACCAAAGGCTGTCAACTGGTTAATTGGTTAAAATTTTTGAAATGTCTTGGAATCTATAAGAATATTTCTTGGTACTATTAAGTAGTAGTTGTTTGGGTTTGTCATACCTCGAGGTGTTCCAGGATATACGGCGGGTTGGTCATGCCCAACCTTAGCATTGCCCCTTCAGGGATCTCTGCCACCAGCCTCCACAGCAGGGTTGGCAGGTCAGTCCCGATATCTCGACCATACGCTCCCGTGTCTTCACTGGTTAGCCAGATTTCACACACTCCCTCTGCAATCACAAAAGAAAAACATTTGATAAAACAACTAAAGCCCAGCATGTTTTGACATTTTATTGCATATGGTCCACCCAACATGCTGCTACTACAACTACCAAAATTGTCAGTTCTGCATTACAACGCAATATAGAATGGAATAAAACCTTACTTCAGTGATATTATGGATTTGTACGCCTAAGGGCCGTGTGTTAATGGATATTGTCGATACACAGCTCTGTACTGTGCCACCTATACTTTTAATAAAGTCAGAGGTGAGTTACGTCACATCTTCCTGCTGTGAAGTCCAACTATGAACACACAGATTAGACCATTATCTATCCCATCTGCATTGAAAATGAACCACTACTTACTGTAAATGCATAGATAACCTGACCTTATTGTTGTAACTATCACACGATACCCAAGAGGACACTTTCCTGTGACTACAACTTCTCTTCAGGGAATCACCTGTTTATCATTAATTGGATTTGATAGAACCCCCATTCAGAGCTACAATCTGGAAGACAAATGAACAGGGATAGACATTTGCTCATAATCTATAAGATAGTTAACCAATGTTTTATCATTATTACCTGAACTAATTGCATTACATTAGGTACATTAAAGGAGAATTGCATTTTTCATTTTGCCTCTCGTTCACAATCATTATGAGAGAAATGACATTAAATGATTTTTTTTTTTGCATTCTAAATATTAAATAAGTGCGATCCAATGTCAGCTTACAATGGAGACCATGGGTGCCGCTCTATTCCACCTGAAAAGCCCTTAAGAAACATCCTATCACCTCCACCAACGATGTATATACATGATGTAAATATATATGTAATGTAATAATGGGCACATTTTAATAAGATTTAATATTCAGGGTGTACGCCGCCTTCCACCAGAATGCAGTTGAGATAGGCTCCAGCACTCCCCGCGACCCCAAAAGGGACAAGCGATAGAAAATGGATGGATGGATGGATGTATTTTGATCATTTTCGTGTCAATCTCGCCATGGCTGTCTATATGTGCTAACTTGTCGGAATACGTCCTCAAGACTTCTTCTGTCCAGGTGAGATGCATGATTTATGATCTACAATAAACTTCCAGGAGACAGGAAAGCGAAACACCTCTCCAGTCGATCATGTTTTTTTGTTTTTTTTGTCCTGTCCAGCTTCTCAGGCAAATCATATAGTTGATGTAGATGCCCATATCTGCTGTTCAGATTTACTTTACAAAAGAGAAGTGTAGGATACTTCTCTTGTTGCCTTATTTGAATTTGACTTTATTAAATGTATTCATAATATCATTTGGTGCAGCCGGGCCAGAGCAGGAGGGGATAGAAAGAGAAAAAAAGGAAGACAGAGGGGGAAATTGTGGGGATAAGAGGGGGATTAGACGGAGAGACAAAAACAACAACAGCAAAGGCAACAATAACAACAACAAGTCGATCATGTTGAAATTGTACAAAGGCTTGTGATCACAGCACTGCTATAAATACTTTGTGCTTATAATAACAACACCACTAATAAATAATTAGTTAATATTCAAATTACAAAATGTAAAAGGACTATTGTTGTCGATTTTTGAAAGTTTATTTTTTTGGATATTATGGGCAGAAACAGAGGACTCCCCATTGGCAAAGCTGTAAGCGGACCTCTATTTTTGTTTATTAACAGGTTAGAATGCATCACATTTTTTTTTTAAATTGTCATGTGTTTCATAGTGATTGAGAACTGTAGGCACAATTCCAAAAGAAGTGCAGTTACCCTTTAAATGTCACCATTGCTGGGTTGCAACCATGTGACTTAAGGGGCGTTCATGGTTTGGATAGTGGTTCAGCGCTTTGCCGTGCTCAGGCCAAAGACCCTATTAACATAGGGCACAACAACTAGTCATTCGTCACTCTTCTGGCATAAAACCCTGAGAAACTGTTATGATTTATCTTTATCCTGCCTTCTCCTTTATGTCTGCACCTGTGTAATCAGGGATTCGTCCTCAGCGAGGGGCGGACCTTGAGGCACACCTGCTCGCAAATAGCCCGCCAGTATTTAGGCTCGTCAGTGACAGCTTGGCCTTGCCAGTTAAAGGCCTACTGAAACCCACTACTAACTACCACGCAGTCTGATAGTTTATATATCAATGTTGAAATATTAACATTGCAACACATGCCAATAAGGCCGGTTTAGTTTACTATATTGCAATTTTAAATTTCCCGTGAGGTATCCTGTTGAAAACGTCGCAGAATGATGACGCGTGCGCGTGACGTCACAGACTGTCAGGAAATATTAGCTCAGCACCAGTTACGGCTAAAAGTCGTCTCTTTTCATCGCATAATTACACAGTAATTTGGACATTTGTGTTGCTAAATCTTTTGCAATTTGTTCAATTAATAATGGAGACTATAAAGAACAATGCTGTTGGTGGAAAGCGGTGTATTGCAGCTGTCTTTAGCACCGAGACACAGCCGGTGTTTCTTTGTTTTTAACACAGAGGGGTCAGGCGAACATGTTTCTCTACGTCAACATGCATGTATTTGGATGGGAAAATTGTGATATATATATCTTACCGGAGACATCATTGGATTATTCGTTCTCCTGCAGTAGCTGTTTAAAAGGCAGCTGTGAGTTTCGCTCCTCGGCTTCTCTCTGAGACACTGCGTGTTCACCGCAGCCATCCGACCTCGAGGTATGTCTTTAGAATCTCACTAAAACACTATTAAAACAATAAGCAGATAAGGGATCTTCCAGAATTATCCTAGTAAATGTGTCTAATTACATCTGAAACGCTCACACTGCCGCCGCCTGGAGCCGTCGCTTTTTATTTTATTTTTTTCTAGTCCTTCGCTATCAATATCATCATCCACAAATCTTTAATCCTCGTTCAAATCAATGGGGAAATTGTCGTTTTCTCGGTCCGAATAGCTTTCGCTGCTGGAGGCTCCCATTAAAAACAATGTGAGGACGTGAGGAGCCCTCACCCTTGTGACATCATCATCTGCAACTTCCGTTAAAGGGGAGGTTTTTTTATCAGCACCAAAAAATGCGAACTTTATCGTCGATGTTCTCTACTAAATCCTTTCAGCAAAAATATGGCAATATCGCGAAATGATCAAGTATGACACATAAAATGGACCTGCCATCCCCTTTTAAATAAGAATATCTCATTTCAGTAGGCCTTTAATGTATCCTGAACCTCGCTCGTGCATGCGCCTGCTTCACTTCACCAGACCAGGTACGTTGTTGCTACTTAGTCCTGAATTCCCTAACCTCTTCTGTGTTTGTTTCCTAGCCCCCCTGAGGTAAAGGGTATTCTTTTGGTGGACTCTTGCCCATCTCAGTGCGCCCTGGCCTTTTTCCCCCTGTCGACCTCAGAGGAACCTTTTGTCCAGGTTACATGGAGTGCACTTCTGCCACATCACCCTTAGTTATCCCTTTTTGTTTGAATTAAATATTTTCATTTTTGTAATTCCACCCTGCCTCCCATCTCTGCAAACCCCCCCCTTTGAGCAAGGGGTTAACAGAACCACGGGAACATGTACAATGTGTTGAGGTTTTGAGGTGGTATTGGCTGATAAGCCATGTTCTAAACGCCTGTGGAAATAGCGACAGCCTCTGTATTTGCGAGCATGGTTCATGATAATACTGTGTTATTAAAGCTAAATTCCACCAGTCACATTTATCTCCTGGATCTTCACGACATAAACTGACGTTTACTAATGTTCAGTTTTCAACAATATTTAGCAATATCCAGATACAATATATTAATTTAGTGTATTAATATTCTTTATTGAGGTATTGTTGATGATAAACGTTGAGGCATTGTGATTACACAGTAAACAAAATCAACGCACACATCTATTATATGTGGAAGTTTCCTTATAAAAACAGCTCATATGGAGCATACAAAAAAGTTAAGAAGTATATTTTTGACAGTTTATTTTAAGTTCACACAGACATTCACAAAGTGGTCTGTGGTAACATGACCGTGTTGTTGACTCGGCTCCACTTGATGAGTGACAGGCTTTTAACAGAGCAGAAACTTCCTCTGTGCTTGTGTTTATTTTAACTGTTTAACTTTATGATTGGCTATCTTAGATGCTCTAAAATAACTTTAACCATAATCCCTATAGGAACCATGTCCACAGGCAAGAACAATGCATTTGAATGTATGAGTAAATATACATACATATACATATATATATATATATATATATATATATATATATATATATATATATATATATATATATACACACACACATATAGTGGGGCAAAAAAGTATTTAGTCAGCCACCGATTGTGCAAGTTCTCCCACTTAAAATGATGACAGATGTCTGTAATTTTCATCACAGGTACATTTCAACTGTGAGAGACAGAATGTGAAAAGAAAATTCAGGAATTCACATTGTATGAATTTTAAAGAATTTATTTGTAAATTATGGTGGAAAATAAGTATTTGGTCAACCATTCAAAGCTCTCACTGATGGAAGGAGGTTTTGGCTCAAAATCTCACAATACATGGCCCCATTCATTCTTTCTTTAACACGGATCAATCGTCCTGTCCCCTTAGCAGAAAAACAGCCCCAAAGCATGATGTTTACACTCCCATGCTTCACAGTAGGTATGGTGTTCTTGGGATGCAACTCAGTATTCTTCTTCCTCCAAACACGACGAGTTGAATTTATACCAAAAAGTTCTATTTTGGTTTCATTTTACCACATGACATTCTCCCAATCTTCAGCTGTATCATCCATGTATCCATTTTGGTATAAACTCAACTCGTCGTGTTTGGAGGAAGAAGAATACTGAGTTGCATCCCAAGAACACCATACCTACTGTGAAGCATGGGGGTGGAAACATCATGCTTTGGGGCTGTTTTTCTGCTAAGGGGACAGGACGATCGATCCGTGTTAAGAAAAGAATGAATGGGGCCATGTATCATGAGATTTTGAGCCAAAACCTCCTTCCATCAGTGAGGGCTTTGAATGGTTGACCAAATACTTATTTTCCACAATAATTTACAAATAAATTCTTTAAAATTCCCACAATGTGAATTCCTGTTTTTTTTGTCATATTTTGTCTCTCACAGTTGAAGTGTACCTATGATGAAAATTACAGACCTCTGTCATCATTTTAAGAGGGAGAACTTGCACAATCGGTGGCTGACTAAATACTTTTTTGCCCCACTGTAATATATATATATATACACACACACACATACGCACTCCTTTTTTCCCCAACAGCCTGCAATTGTTTGTGTTTTCCTTTTTTGATTCGTTCCTTTCTCTGCATTTTGAGAGCTGTCTAACCTAAATTCACTCAACACCAGATGTCTTTTGAGACCCTGATGCAACTACTGTATCTCTTGGAAAATCCCGGAACAACTCGTTTTTTTTTTATTTTGGTTAAACTTTTGACACACGCTTCCAAAATGGCTGCACCTATGTTATTTATACCAATTAACAGTAATTATGCAATTTCTTAAACAGTTGAAAACGAAAGGAAAAAAATTAATGTCGGGGTGTTTTTATCAATTTACTATACGAAACAATTACGTTACAAATGTCCATTACAATGGTAAATGGTTGTACTTTCTACTCCTTTTTAAGGAACCCAAAGCGCTCTGACACTATTTCCACATTCGCCCATTCTCACACTGATGGCGGGAGTTGCCATGCAAGGCGCTAACCTGGACCCATCAGGAGCAAGGGTGAAGTGTCTTGCTCAAGGACACAAGGGATGTGACTAGGATGGTAGAAGGTGGGAATTGAACCAGTAACCCTCAGATTGCTGGTGGGGCCACTCTCCCAACTTTGCCATGCCGTCCCCCAAATGTGCATTTACAAGTAAAAAGTTAAGGGTGGTCATTGCATGTTCTTGCCGTCAATGCTGATCAATCTTTTAGGGCACTGCAGCAAGTGACGAGGGTGGTCGCAGCATTTGCCGCGATTAAGTATTCTGTGAAAAAACTATTCAAGTATTGAGTAACTTGTGAGTCATAGGCATCCGTCCGTCAGTAGTGACGATGGGTTGCGCCTGGGGGAGTTCATTCTTTCTTGCAGCGGCGGCTGTGGCTGTACAGCCCCACTCTGGAGTGACAATCTCTGGTGCAGTTGGCGCAGACGTATGGGGAGGGTTCTGACACAGGAGCAGGTCCCACGTCACGCAGTCTCCGCTTTAGTCTCCTCGCCTGCAACAGGGAGATATGCTTCTCCTCGGCATGGCGGGTTCCTGTGGCAACAGTCTGCCTCCAAACGTCGCGGTCTCTTGCTGCTTCCTCCCAGTTGTTGTGGTCGATGTCTGCCAGTTTCATGTCACGTTTGCACACGTCCTTGAAACGCAGTCGGGGGCGACCAAGGGGTCTGGAGCCTGTTGACAATTCGCCGTAAAGGACAGCTCTGGGGAGCCGGCTGGGGTCCATCCTGTGGACATGGCGAAGCCATCTCAGGCGGCGTTGGCTGAGCATGGTGAACAGGTTGGTGGAGGGCGCACGATCTAGGACTTCCATCTTGGGAACTTTGTCCTGCCATGAGATTCCCAGGATGCGGCGAAGACAGCGCAGGTGGAAGCTGTTTAGCTGTTTCTCATGTCTGGTGTAGGTGGTCCAGGCCTCGCTGCCATACATCAGTGTGCTAATGACGCAGGCTTGGTAGACCTGGAGTGTAGTGCGCGTGGATAGCTGGTTGTACGACCATACTCTTTTGGACAGCCTGGCCATCACTGTGGGGGCTCTTGCAAGCCGGATGGAACGTTCTGTGTCAAGTGACAAGTCACTGGAGATTGCGGATCCAAGGTATGTAAAGGTTTTGACACATTCCAGAGTCTGATTGTCGACGGAGATGGAGAGTGGAGTTTCAGCATCTTGGCCCATGACATTGGTCTTCTTTAGATTAATGGTGAGACCAAACTCTTTACAGGCAGATGAAAGCCTGTCCATCAGCCTCTGGAGGCCGGACTCGGTGTGGGATGCTAGAGCTGCATCATCAGCAAAAAGCATTTCCCTCAGGAGGACACTGGTCACCTTGGTCTTGGAGCGCAAACGGGCAAGGTTGAAAAGTTTCCCATCGGCTCTCGTGTGTAGGAGGACACCTTCAGAACATGTGCCGAAAGCAGTAGACAGAACGAGGGAGAAGAAAATTCCAAAGAGGGTTGGCGCAAGAACGCAGCCCTGTTTTACGCCACTGCGGATTGGAAAGGCCTCTGATGTTCCTCCTTCCCAACAGACGGAACCCTGTGTGTTTTCGTGGAATGATCTTATGATGGCCAGGAGTTTTGGGGGGAAGCCAATCTTTGCAAGCAGCTTGAAAAGACCATCTCTGCTGACAAGGTCAAATGCTTTAGTGAGATCAACAAAGGCGAGATATAAGGGTCTCCTCTGTTCCCGGCACTTCTCCTGCAGCTGCCGAAGGGTGAAAATCATGTCCACTGTGGATCTTGCTGCCCTGAAGCCACATTGTGACTCAGGGTAGACACGTTCTGCAAGGAGGTGGAGTCTAGCAAGGGCAACACGAGCAAAGACTTTCCCCACGATGTTAAGCAGGGAGATGTTGCGGTAATTATTACAGTCACTGCGGTCCCCCTTGTTCTTATACAGTGTGACAATCTTGGAGTCACGCAGATCCTGGGGGACGGCTCCATCCTTCCAAAAGAGGCAGAGGAGATCGTGAAGGTGCGGCAGTAACGAAGGTTTCCCAAGTTTTATGACATCAGGTGTTATCCCGTCAGCACCTGGGGTCTTGCCGCATGAAAGGTTATCAATAGCTTTGCTGAGCTCTTCCTACGTGGGTTCCTTGTCGAGCTCCATCATAACAGGCAGGTTTGCAACTCCATTCAGACCCGCCTCTGACACAATGCTCTCCGTGGCATATAACTCCATATAGTGTTCGGCCCATCTTTCCATCTGCTTATTGCGGTCAGTGATCACTTCACCAGTCTTGGCTTTCAGCGGTGCTGTTTTCTTGATGGACGGGCCGGTTGCTTGCTTTATCCCCTCATACATGCCCTTGATATCTCCCGTGTCTGACGCCCTTTGTATGTTTGAGGAGAGCTCGAGCCAGTAGTTGTTGGCACAGCTACGTGCCATTCGCTGGGCTTCGCTCTTGGCCCTTCTCAAGGCGTCAAGGTTCCTCTGTGAGGGGTTTCCCTTGTGCTTGAGGAAAGCGCTACGCTTTGCCTCTATAACTGGCTCCATCACAGCAGCACTAGCCTCAAACCAGTCTGCATTTCTTCTCGTTCTCTTCCCGTATGTTGCAATGGCTTGGTCGTAGATGGTATCAGGCAAGCAATTCCATTTGTCCACAGCACTTTGCCTGATTGATGGTCCACAGAGTGCTTGGTCAAAGGAGGTGAGGAAGCGTTGTGTGACAGCAGGGTTGGTATAACGGCTGGCATTAATGCGTGGACGGGCCTTCTGCTTGGTGTGATAGATCAGTTTTGGTCGTAGCTTGACCTTGCTGACGACTAGTGAATGGTCCGTGTCGCAGTCAGCACTGTGAAACGTCCTTGTGAGAAGCACGCCGTTAAGGGCCTCTCGTCTCGTGATGATGAGGCCGAGCTGGTGCCAATGTTTAGATCTGGGGTGTCTCCAGGATACCCGGAGCAGAGTCTTAGTCTGGAAGAAGGTGTTCGTGATGCAGAGCTTGTGGTAGCAGCACAGCTCTAGCAGACGTCCATTTTCGTTCATACTACCCGCTCCAAAGTGACCATGGCAGTCTTGCCAGGATTTGTTGTCAGCACCTACCCTGGCATTGAAGTCTCCCAGAAGTAGCAGATGCTCATTTTTCGGGATGGTGTTGACAGCCGCGTCGAGCTCCTCGTAGAACTTGTCTTTTTACTCTGGTGGTGAGTAGAGGGTAGAGTACAGGTTTGCTGCTCCGCTGCTGGTAGAAAGGCGGATTACAAGGATCCGCTCAGACCCTCCTGTCGGTGGGTCCATCATGGGAAGCAGAGTGTTATTCACTGCAAATCCCACACCATATTCCCGAGATTCCTCTGCACTCTTTCCCTGCCAGAAGAAAGTATAGTGCTTTTCCTTCAGAGAGCCAAAGTCAGCAAGACGTGTCTCTTGGAGCGCAGCAATGTCGACATTGAGTCGGTGGAGCTCACGGTCAATGATAGCGGTCTTGCGCGAGTCGCTAATGAGATCAAGGCTGTCCAAGAGCCCTGTGCGCATTGTTCTGACATTCCAGCTTGATACTCGAAGAGCTGGTATCTTCGTTTTCTTTTTCACAGTTTTCGCTTTTTTTCTGATCATCTTTGGGGCATTTGTTGACGTTTGCTAGTCGTGCTTTACCCCATTCCCCGCCGGCTCTGGCAGGTTGGCACCTAATTGACCGAGGGCTGCCCGGCTTGAGGCGGGCGGTGGCCAAATCATTAGTCAATGATTCCTCCCACCGTCGAAGCTGGCGCCAATCGAGTGGAACTTAAGACTGCCAGCTTCCGTGTTGTTTCCTCCCTTTTGGGGGGAGGCTGGAGTGACCTCTCCGTGGCGCAAGCCTGGGCAGAAAAGTATGGAGATCTTGAGTTGCCCGGACATCAAGATCCCCCTCTCGGCCGTGTCGATGTGGCCCAGAGGAAAGCAAGGCAATTCATCTGGCATCGGCTTGGCTGCAGGAGCTGCCGGCAGGGGGTCAGCAATGACACCCAGTCGCCTCAGGGGCTCCACTCCTGATTTTCTGTCTGGGTTTTCTCCCGTAGCCTTTCCTTCTCCCAAAGGTACCACAAGGCAGCGGGTGGGGGTGGGGGGATGACAACTATTCAACTATTTAACCCATGGATGGGGCAGTGGTTGGCGGATGCCAGGGCGTGTCCACACACCGGTGGGCCTGCACACCTCGCCTCTGGGGCCCACTGCTGCTCCGAGATCCCCTACAGTTTGGCCTGAGACTGCGAAGTCCCAGTTACCGTGTGTGGCCGCAAGGAGGCACTGTAGGAGTCTTGGTGGGGGAGAGGCTGTGTACCGGCAAGAGGAGGCTTACGCGCTCGGCTCCTCTTTTCACCCGCCGTAAGGAGGGCTAGCCGGTGGCAGTAGCTGAAAGCAGACAGTAGCAGGCAGAAGCAGCATGCAACATGCAAAATGCGCTAACTACAAGCACTTCTACGCAGTGCTACTGCACTGACGCATCATACACACCCTGTTTGTACAAACACACACTTGTGAGTAACTTCTGATTAATTTAGTACCTTTTTTTCAATGGTTCTTGGACTACAATTGTATTTGATGTGAGCGTGCCTTTGTAAAACATAAAATTCATATACATGTACAATCTATTGCAACATGTTTCATCTAGTTACAAATGGATTTCTTGTTGGCTGAAATGTGAACATTTCTACAGACACAATTGTAATTGGACCCCCACCATAATTTCCCCCCCGCCCATCTCCTACGTGCTACTGTGATTGGATAGATTCCTAACTTGTCCCATCCGCCTAAAGACAAAATTAAATATGGTTGGATTTTGTTTACCCCAAAGGGAATAAGCGGTAGAAAATGGATGGATGGGTGGATGGATTTTGTTTAGGGTCAGCACGGTGGCAGACGGGTTAGTGCATCTGCTTCACAATATGAAGGTCCTGAGTAGTCCTGAGTTCAATCCCGGGCTCAGGATCTTTGTGTGTGGAGTTTGCATGTTCTCCCCGTGACTGCGTGGGTTCCCCCCGGGTACTCCGGCTTCCTCCCACCTCCAAAGACATGCACCTGGGGACAGGTTGATTGTCAACACTAAAAATTGGCCCTAGTGTGTGAATGTGAGTGTGAATGTTGTCTGTCTATCTGTGTTGGCCCTGGGATGAGGTGGCGACTTGTTCAGGGTGTACCCCGCCTACCGCCCGAATGCAGCTGAGATAGGCTCCAGCGACCCCAAAAGGGACAATCGGTACGAAATGGATGGATGAACGGATTTTGTTCAAGTCAACATTTTTGTCTCGTTTATATTTTTGTAGACTAAATTGTCAATTAATTTGGTCATTGTTTTCATCAATGTGCATTTGTTGTGATTTGTTAGCATCCTATTTTAGTCAGGGAAAATATGTTGTTGACAATAACTAAGACAAACATTTTTAGTCAACAACTAACACTGCCACCAGCTTGCTAGTCCGATCAAGGAAAAAGGCCAAACTCGGGTTTAATTAGCGGAATGCAATCAAACGTCACTAAAGCTAACATTGGATTGGCAAATCAGAGTTATGTGACAGTGCCTGCCAGAAGAAGGCTCGCTGACAAATGACGATCACAAAAACAGGGAAAATGTAGCATGTAACTACCCACCTTTGCTGACAAGCAAAATAAAGAATGAACTTTGAGAGAGAAAAAAATGTTTATTCCAAAAAAAACCTACTGAAACAGAAGCGAAAACCATGTCCCATTTATTATTCTGCAAGTTTACAGTAGGTAAACCTTGTACCATGCCTGTATGTCACACCCTTAGATACAAGCAGCAAAATCAACATTACTGTGACAGCCCAACTTCCAGGGGCTTAAAAAGAGAAACTTGCATCTAAAATGTTTACTAAAGATGTCTTCAACAATCAAAAAGAGGCTTCTTGATGTGAAAAAAACGTTTCATTTGAATGTAATCTGCACGTAAAATTCTGATGCTGATAGCCAGTCGTTGTATTGGCTGTAATGTAAATTAAGGACAAGTAAATATCCATCCATCCATCCATCTTCTTCCGCTTATCCGAGTTCGGGTCGCGGGGGCAGCAGCCTAAGCAGGGAAGCCCAGACTTCCCTCTTCCGAGCCTCTGATTGGGGCAGTTCGCTCCCTGTACGATCAGTGTCAGAGCTTGGTACGCATTGCCGGCAGTAAGTCGGACATGTTTCCAGTGAGGGTTGGACTCCGCCAAGGCTGCCCTTCGTCACTGATTCTGTTCATAACTTTTATGGACAGAATTTCTAGGCGCAGTCAAGGCGTTGAGGAGTTCCGGTTTGGTGGCCGCGGGATCAGGTTTCTGCTTTTTGCAGATGATGTGGTCCTGATTGCTTCATCTGGCCGGGATTTTCAGCTCTCCCTGGATCGGTTTGCAGCCGAGTGTGAAGCGACTGGAATGAGAATCAGCACCTCCAAGTCCTAGTCCATGGTTCTCGCCCGCAAAAGGGTGGAGTGCCATCTCCGGATTGGGGAGGAGACCCTGCCCAAAGTGGAGGAGTTCAAGTACCTCGGAGTCTTGTTCACGAGTGAGGGAAGAGTGGATCATGAGATCGACAGGCGGATCGGTGCGGCGTCTTCAGTAATGCGGACATTTTATCGATCCGTTGGGGTGAAGAAGGAGCTGAGCCGGAAGTCAAAGCTCTCAATTTACCGGTCGATCTACGTTCCCATCCTCACCCATGGTCATGAACTTTGAGTCATGACTGAAAGGACAACATCACGAGTACAAGCGGCCGAAATGAGTTTCCTCTGCCGGGTGGCGGGACTCTCCCTTAGAGATAGGGTGAGAAGCTCTGTCATCCAGGAGGAGCTCAAAGTAAAGCCGTAAAGTAAATATGGTAAATAAAATTACTAAGTGTGGCTATATTTAAGTGTTTAACAGTTTAAGCCAAAGTGATACATTTAAAAAGTTGATCGGCCCTCACTATAATTACAGCAAGTAGTTTGCTTGTCATTGAATGTTTGCTCCAAGGCTGACAGAAGCTCATCACCTAGCTCATCACAGTCACTTACAAGAATTAAATTAACCAACCGCCTTATAAGCATGCATTCCAGGAAAGTGAAGGTCACAAACAGCAACAGGGGACTTATTTGGCTTCATGCTAAATTAGAGCAACATTCTCTGCTACAGCTTAATGAGCGAACTGTCATTTAGCTGCAGGTCAGGAAATAGTTGATTGTCTGCCTCAGCTATGTGTTAGGAGATATCCTGGATCATGAGGCAAATCTAAATACATTTACACTCGCAGGAGCGCAGTGGCCCGCACAAGTACACACACGCAAACACACAACTGTCATTATCATTAGCCGAGTGGAGTTGGACAGAAAGATGCATGTGGTCATTCCGAGAGTGGAAACAGTGTTGGGCTAATTGGAGACTTTGAGGGTGTGTGTTACAGTTAAAGGGTGCATTTAAAGGTGTGCATGGGCCAGCAAAGATTAAAAACAGTGACATAATTGTAAAGATTAAAATAGTTTTCAAGGCCCATCATTATTGACAATAGGCTACATTAATGACTTCTGCAGCCACCCACACCTAAAACTCATCTATCCATCATATATAATCAGATACAAACTATAATACACAGAGAGAGAGAGAGAGAGAGAGACAGAGAGAGAGAGAGCGCACATTGAGTGAGCATTTGCTTCATTATGCAATTAATTGAAAACCGTTCACCTTGGTCTAACAATCAAAATACCCTGGTTCATTAAATGCACTTAATTGCTTCCTAAAGGTATTAATATAAATTTTAGTTTCAGCAGCGTCTGTGAAACTGTTCTAAAGAGACAACACCTAGAGGTCAAGCGTAATGAAGAAAACATCAGCTACAACCAATGAGTAATGAGTAACTATTGTAAACTATGTTGTTTGTTGCTAGTTCTTTACATTTTTACAACAAGATGGTTGACTTTAAGCTATCAGGTGAACAGAGGGGTCACCCACACTGGAGCATTGGCATAAACATCGTGTTAGAGAGATACAGAGAGGGGATGGAACATGAGTACAACATTGCTAGTACCTATTTCTTAACAATACCATGTGATATTGCATGTATTTTTGTTAAGTATGAGCCATATTTCTCCATGATTATTGAGATCCTGACAAAAACGTTTTCCAATACTACATGGGGAAACTATGCCCACGCAAAAAATAAATAGCTGTCACTTGAAAGGGTCATATTATATTTTTTTCTTACATTCAAAACACTTCCCTCAGGTCTAAATAACATGCATTGCTGGTTATTGGGTAAAAATTTTGGATAGATTATAATTTACAAACCATTTTCAAGACGTTTTGTGGGCCGGACTTATTTACGTGGCTCTCCTTCGACTGAGTCTTCTTCCCGCAAGCCATGCTGTAGTTTTCAGCAATTTCATATCAAGTCTACTGACAGATATAAGTTAAAACTATATGCTTCTTTTTATTAGAAATGGCAACAGTGGAGAATGCATGTGCATGTACAAGCTAGTCTGCCCCACAACAATAAAGAAAAAGAAGGAGCTTATGGACTACAGCGTCAGGCAACAATGATGGACTCACTCAAAAGTCTTCTGCTGACTTCAAAGTGGGACAAACGTCACACATTGGGCAAATATAACTTTGGCTTGTTTGGAGGAAGTATGAAAAAAGGCAAGAGTGTTTCATAAATATCTCTGCTATGCCTCCATGTTTTGATTTCAAATTTACAGGATTTATTCAAATCCCAAATCCACAAAAACAGATACCAACATGTAAGCAAAGTTGATTTTGCATAAAAGGTCTCCTTTAACTCAGAATACTATTTTGTAGATGACATATTCTAAATGTTAATGAAACACCAAAGATACCTTCCTTCGCAAGGGATGCATTTTCAGGGAGACAACTGCATTTCTGTATTCCTTGTTGAACACGTGTCGGAGGTGCATGTAGTCTAGGACGGTACATGTCTTGCCAGAACACCGGCTCAAATTTAAGAGTAAGAGTAAACAGCAATACTATTGATACATAGTATAGTATCAGTATAAATACATTACTAAAGTGATTAAATCATTATTTTTCTTTTTGCTACTTATTACAAAGTAGTTTTTAGGTGGTTTTCTTTATTGTTTGCAAACTCAGGCAGGAAGTCTCAGGACACAGGAAGGCCTTGAGGGCAAAACCCACACAATTTCAATGAGAATCCATAATAGTTTTTGCTTTTACTCAAATGTGCACTTATTTCAGAAAAAAAAATGATATGCAGCATTCGTTACAACAAATTGAAAGCATCATCTGATTGACAACAATACTAGATACAAAATCTAAATGTAATAAAATAAGCTTCATAAAAATGTGTTTGTGATTTTACTTAAGTTACTTAGCATAAAACATTGTCAGTTCTATAATCTATTGTCAAACTATCGAAATTGGATGGGAGGACAAAAATGTCGTTCGGGACATCCCTAGTAGTCCTGACACTTATTACAACAAGCCAAAGATGCCTAACAAAACAAGCACTCTTGTTTTCGTCAATGTGTTTGTACATGGACAAATGAATGACTGAATCCGAATCACAGTTGCTGCTGTTGACCTATTTTAAGAAGACAAATGAATAACTATCTTAAAAATAATGGTAGATTTTGTGTTTGTTTCCATTTCCAAAAAACTCACAAGTGTGTACATGTATTTGGATTCAAATAAATCAGCTTGGATGCCAAGGTCTTACCCTTTCTTGCATCAGTTACATCCAAATATTTCTGTAGCTACAACAAAAATATGTCACAGCTCTGTCCCAGTTATTTGCGAGTCTCTCAAAATAAATGTCCCAAACTGCTTTAAATGGTCGTAAGAGCTAAATAAGTTCATTTTAAACCAACATTCCAGTGTGTAATTTCACATGCTGATGCCAAGCCAGCAGACTTCAGTATTGTCCGATATTAAAATGTTTCAAGTTCCTGTTGTTGTTCCAGTTAATTATGCTTTGAAGGAAGGAGCGGCAATGGAAGACTCCCAATAACCTCCCCAGTAATTTGCCCTTTCTGCTTGACCCATAGTCTCTTGCGCAGTATCACGCCAATCATGTTATTGTTGGCAAAAGATGTGGCCGTTTTAACTGGAAAAGTTGGCTTGGGCTCCCTCATCTGTCTGCACACATATATACACATGCAGTACTGAACATACACAGCTGTTTCCTCTGGGTTTAGTATGTGCGCAGTGGAGGGAGTGGCCACAAACGGTATCAGGGGGTTCATTGTTTATGTATGATCTTTTAATAAACAGATGAAATTTGGGGGAGAAAAGACCATCTGGTCTTTGTGCTTGTTGAAGTTAAGTTCCGCAATCAACACATTGATTATGCTCGAATCAGAAGAATAATAATGGGAACTAGGTATAGTTTAAAAAGTGTAGAAACAGAGTTTTTTTTCTTTGTGTTATGCATAACAATCAGAGGTGGGTAGAGTAGCCAGAAATTGTACTCAAGTAAGAGTACTGTTACTTTGGAGATTTATTACTCAAGTAAAAGTAAGGAGTACTCACACAAATATTTACTTGAGTATAAGTAAAAAGTATGTTGTGAAAAAACTACTCAAGTACTGAGTAACTGATGAGTAACCTCATTACGGCAACAAATAATGCACAAAAACATAAAAATAGCAATGAACTAATTCAGAGCCAGGAATATCTCTTAAGCAACTAAAACAATAATATATATTAAATAATAGTACATTAAAATACAATTTTAAAAATGGCCCATTGAGCCACAACAACTTAACAGCACCATAGGCTCAGTCAGGTGCGTCGCAAGACATATTTCACTGGGGCACGTGCCCCACTGTTGATCTGCAGTGCCCCAGTAAAAATTTCGCCAATAAAAAAAAAACGCTTCAGAGTTTTAAGTCTACATAACATAGACAACAGCGCACATACTACTTAGTATGGTAATTGATTGCTACTGTATTCACTCCACGAAACAGCGAGCACATGGCTACTTAATATGGTAATTTATTCACGTGTGGATCGAGACTTCGGTTGAGAGAGAGAGAGAGAGAGAGAGAGAGAGAGAGAGAGAGAGAGAGAGAGAGAGAGAGAGAGAGAGAGAGAGAGAGAGAGAGAGAGAGAGAGAGAGGGGGGGGGGGGGGATTCGAATCACTGCGTGAGGTAGGTGACGTTAGCCAACAACGATTTGTTAATTACAATATTTTGATTTGACTAAAACTGTAACTCCTAGATGGATTTAAGAAAGTTATTCGCCCGCAGCAGAGAAGAAGCGAGGAATGAGAGATGTATGTGAAGTCCTAGCTAGCTATGCAACATCATTGTCTTAAGTTGATGCTAAGTTAGCTAACGTTATTCCTTGTATCAAGACAAACATTTATTTGCTGTACGAGCTGTCGGGGGAATTTCCATTGAACATGAAACATAATGTTGGTTATTGTCTGCTGGTTCTGCATCAATAATGATTTGGAGTAAGCATGTGTGAGTTGAGTGCTTCTCAAATGGTTTTATCTTCATGAAGAAAAAATGTTTTCCATTTCATCAAGTCGTGAGCCAATTTTTAAATCATTCAAGTTTATTTCACAGAAAAACAGCACAGTAGACTTGTCTTGTTAATCGGTGTGACTTTGACTAAAATAATCTTGTTTTGTCACCAGGAAAATGGCTACAGCTAAAGCATCTGGTTTTATTTCCAGAAAAAATAGTAACATTTCTGTATTTGTTTTCAGAAAGATGGCTGAAAATATCGGGTTTTGTTGCCCAATTTAGATTTTTTTTAAATATATTTCCATGTCTGTTCTGAGTCCTCCTCCAACTTGTTAGTCGGTTTGCCTTTTGCTAAAATACTCACTAATAGTCACTAGAAAAAAGGCTAACATAATCTGGTTTTGTTGCCACAATTTGATTTTTTTCTCCCTAAACTTTTTTTTTTTCATGCACACATCTGACTGCGACTCACTGAAAATGACACACAATCCACTTTTATGTCACGACCCACCAGTTGGGAACCACTGGTCAACTGTATAACAGTTACTGTAATATTTCCATGTCTGTCCAAAATGTTAGACCACTTTGCAAAAATGAAAACGAGACGTTACAGTTTACTTCTCAGAAAATGATTCCCTGAACTGACACACAACAGTTGTTCATTTATTCTACTACTGTGGCTTTATTGTTTTGTGTATATTTTATAGTTTTGTGTATCTGAAATAGGATTAGCCACATTGCCATAAATGGAAATTAAATAATATAAAAGAACCCAGACATGTAGGGGTGCTTTATTTTTTGTTTTACTTTTGTAGATGTTAAATTTGCAGATGATTACTGCAATATGTATTTCAAAAAGATTCATTGCTCTTCCTTTTTGCTTTTACCAGTAGCAGTTTAGAAGTCTGGAGTAAAAAAGTGCACAAGTAGGTCAAATGCATTAGTTAATTTCAGGTGGTTAATCAAAGATCCATACAACATAATCAGATATGATTTCATAGTTTAAAGCACTATTTATGTATTTTTTATGATAAATAAGTGCTAAAAATGATTTTGCTTGCGCGCTTTGCATGCTCACATGAATTATTTGTGCCCCAGGTGTGCCCCAGTACAGTATTAGGTCTAGTGACGCCCCTGGGCTCAGTAGGCATTAATTGATTTGATTGATTGATTGATTGAAACTTTTATTAGTAGATTGCACAGTACAGTACATATTCCGTACAATTGACCACTAAATGGTAACACCCCAATAAGTTTTTCAACGTTCATCAATTACTTAATAAGTGACCAAGTCGAGGTGATCTACCTCATATATACATATATATATATATACACACACATATCATATATATATATATATATATATATATACATTTATATATACAGTATTTAATTTATATTTGTTTATTTTGCCGTTTTTGTTGACATGTTAAAGGTGTTTTAATGGATATACATGCATGTTTAACATATAGATTCCTATCTTTCATGAAGACAAGAATATAAGTTGGTGTATTACCTGATTCTGATGACTTGCATTGATTGGAATCAGACAGTATTGCCGATAACGTCCACGTTTTCAAATGGAGGAAGAAAAAAAAGTTCCTCTTTTCTGTCTAATACCACATGAAAGTCGTTGGTTTTTGGCATCTTATTTGTCCAGCTTCCATATTCGTTTTCATACACTTTACAAGAAATACATTGGCGGCAAACTCCGTAGCTTGCTAGATTGTTTGCGCTGGCTTTTGGAGACTCTTATTTTGTTGGCGCAGGCGCGATGGAGCAGCACTTTTATTGTGAAGACAGGAAATGTGTGATCTGTCTTTAGGCTTTTGACGGGAAGTAAAAAAAAGTGTCTTTTTTCTTTTACACTTTTGATTGATTGATTGAAACTTTTATCAGTAGATTGCACTGTACAGTACATATTCCGTACAATTGACCACTAAATGGTAACACCTCAATAAGTTTTTTAACTTGTTTAAGTCGGGTCATGTGACCGCCTGGCTCTGTTTGATTGGTCCAACGTCACCAGTGACTGCATGTGATTGGTGAAAGGCAGGCATGCGTATCCTACTTTGAAGCCTCGTCATTAACCAAAACAAACATTAACAGATCCATAAAAAAAAGTAGCGAGTAGCGAGCTGAATGTAGATAAATGGAACGGAGTAAAAGTAGCCTCTCTTCTCTATAAATATACTGGAGTAAAAGTAAAAGTATGTTGCATAAACACTACTTGTAGAAGTACAATTTATCCCAAAAGTTACTCAAGTAAATGTAACGGAGTAAATGTAACGCGTTACTACCTACCTCTGATAACAATTACAAATGACTACAATACGACAAATGACTGAACATGCTTTTACATGCCTGCCAGGCTATTAGTTGACAATGTCACTTTATAAAGATGCTACCACATGCCTGCAAACATATTGCTTATATTATTGGGTCGTTTTTTGAACAAACTTCAAATTACAATTTGTCTGTCTATTGCTTCTATTTCGTCACGTGAAAACCGGTGGTGGTCAACCAAGCTAAGATAACTGTTGTAGAGCAAGCAGTGTCCAAACTATCTGTGTACAAAACAGGCTTAAATATTACTGCAAAAAGCAGATATGAGCAAAAAAAAAATCTAACTGCAATTGAATAGACCCAATCCTTGATATCAAGTGATATCAAAGATTGTACGTCGGTCGCGTTCTCAGAAATACACAACATACACAACAAAACAAATGGAAATTTGGAAAAGCATGGAGGTCTACAACTTCTTTGTGTGTGGCTGGGGTAAATAAATTGGAATGAAAACTCTTACTTTAGCAAGGTTGCATTTCATGATTTAACTCATGTCAACTGCCATGTTTGTATCTGTTGCAAGTGCCGTTTACGAGTCGAGCATTTTTCTCCGTCTTAATCAAAATACAACTAAAGATGTCAACGTTATGTATGCGCTGAAAGCTTATTTTAGGAAAGTTGCCTTTAGTTTGCTTTTTTTTATTCATACTCGCCAAGTTGGAACTTTTTGAAACACTTATAGCAAACGTGTTTAAAAATACAAATGTCAAAATAATATTTAATGTCAAGTTTATTGTCAATTCTTCACATGTACAAGACATACAAGAAATCAAAATTATGTTTTCAGCACAGTCCCACTGACGGTTCAGCGAACTTCCGGCACCCCTTAAACTCTTGCATCCTTTAACTGTGTTCCCTTGGACTAGAGTGTGAGTTGCTTTTCTCATATTTTCCTAAAATCTTGCACTATTTCGCAATTTTTGATTACCTCTCAAAGAACTCTGAATAAACATTTATCAATCAATCAATCAATCAATCAATCAATGTTCATTTATATATCCCTAATTCACTAGTGTCTCAAAGGGCTGCACAAACCACAACACAAACCACTACGACATCCTCGGTAGGCCCTTATCCTTTTCACGATTTGAGAAATTCACAAGCGTAGGGCATTTTATTTTTCGAGAAACGCTAAATGGGGCCTTGTACCCATTGAGAACAGAGCTTGACCACCCCACATATTTATTGGGCGTGACGTAAAATCCAAACCATAATTGGGTTACAAATGAAAGTACTGGAAAAAAAAGTATTGCGGTTGAGTTGAACATACAGTAGTACCTCATCGTATGAGTAATTTGAGATGCGAGTGGACTCTCAGCATCTTGTTATGCTTTATGTTGCAAGTGTAATTTGAGTAACGAGCATTTTGTCACAGGCTTGTGGATGTGAGCAAAAATAGTCAATATATTGTTACACTCTAGATACACGAGAAACAAACATAGGTTTTGATTTGACAGTTGACAGGCGGGTTTGAGCGCCATCTGGAGATCGACAAAATCATGCCTTCCAACCATCAGAACTAAAAAACAAACCAAAAAAAGCGAAGGAGAGAGGAGGCAGCCAACCAAATTAGAGAAACAAACCATTACAAATATGTCCCACTGTTAGCAGCCTACCGGGCGAGTCATAATCCGCATCACACAAGCTGCAGCCAGTGTCCGAGGGATGCAGTCACGAACGACCAAAGGAAGAACATTTGTAAATATAAATATTGTGAGGCTGAAGATGCTGTCTTTGACGTGTTTCAATCAGTGTTAATTTTGTTAAACTTAAAAATGTTTGTCTTCGTTATCGTCAACGACCTAGTTTCCCTTGACAGAATTAGGACAATAATGAATGACAACAAAAGCACATTGACAAAAACAATGACTAAATTTTGTCAACAAATTAAAATCAGTCAAATATGTTGAGGGCGACCAAATACAATCATATTTAATTTTGTCTTAGGCGGGTGGAAGAAAATATCCAATAACAGTAGCATGAGGAAAAAGAGTGGAAGGGAAAGCACAAAGGGAATTCTACCGAAACTAGCATCTTTGTAAGGGAAACGGTTTGGATTTTTCACCCAGAAAACAAGACGCAATACGAGACATTAATACAGTATGTCTTCTACACCGGGAAAAAAGAGAAGAGAAGATATATGGACGCACTTCACCATTGCCATATAATGAGAGAAGCATTCCGTAGTAAACATCGACAAAGTCTACTGAATGCAGAAAAATGTCACTTTCTTTTTAAGTACCACTGTACTAAAAAAAAACCCCACAAAGGAACAGTCGACATACATTAAGTATTATGCACAATCTGCAGTAAGAAGTTTCCTTTTCGCCGAAAGACTTCCAGCAGAAAATGTTCTTATAATAACACAAAAGGATCAACAGGTTCACAATGATGAAGTGTGTTTTTTGTTAACATTAATTATGATGTTAAAGGTACTTCATAAAGACGTTAAGAGCATAATCGTCCATTCTTTTTTGAGTCTCTTGGCTCATGCAAAATGAAACACAAAGAGAAAAAAATTATTCTATGTGACCATAATTGGATCTACATCAAACCAGTGATTAACCTGATTAAAGATCTTAACAGTTCAATAGCATTACTGTTTTGATCAATTCTCAGTTAAAAACAGAGTGGTGCCGATAGCCACTGAAAAGATAACGATGTTGGAAGACAAACATTTAAAATGAAAATGGATCATGCCACTATGGTTGAACTTACAAGCTAAACAAGCCACTTTTTCAGCAAGTGAAAACAATTGGAAACAAGGGTGGGCAGAAGAATACTGGTACTTTTCCTGCACACATTTGCTATTTACTTAACTTTGGCACCGCTTCCTAAAGAAAGCAAAACAATGGATGGAAAGGAGACAGGTGATGAGATACTAAATATGGGGAAACAAAAATCAAGTCTAGCTATCAGCCTTCTCTGTTCAAAAGAGAAGCAGAAACACAAAACAAGAACTTATAACAGCAGAGGAAACAGCTGTGTGTGGGCTTGTCGTTGGGACTAATATAGCGTAGTGGAGGTACAATGTATGTGGATATACACTTAACATCAGGTACACTTACACAATCTCATAAGATCCGCTGAAAGAACAGTTGTATTTTCGCTTAAATGGACACGAAGGTAACTACAGGAGAAGTAAAAGATGATTTGAAGAACTGCGACACATCCGATTGATTCAAGTGATTGGGAGATCAAGTAAAAGCCATTGCTGAAAGCTGAAAGGGTCTTAATCATAAGGCAGCAGCACAATATCAAACAATCAATGTTCATTTATATAGCCCTAAATCACTATTGTCTCAAAGGGCTGCACAAACCACAACACAAACCACTACGACATCCTCAGTAGGCCCACATAAGGGCAAGGAAAACTCTCACCCAGTGGGACGTCGGTGACCAATGATGACTATGGGAACCATTTTCAACATCTCCAACAAGTTTCCTGTCATGCTTGTTTCTATTGGTATGTACACTGGTTGTGATTCATTCAAATACCACACAAATGTATGCAGTAGAAAACTAATGACCAAAGTTTAAATAGCTCTCTTGCATCTCCTTTTTTAACATGGCTAACAAAAGTGTGTTGAATGAAAACCTCAGACATTACTTTGCAAGTATTTTAGTTACTTTAAGGCAATATTTTGGTACTATCTAGTCCCGCTGGGAATTTGCAATGTCGCCAATTCACACAAATTCAACCATTTTGCGCTAAACGCATTGCAACTTTGTCAATTGCCCTCAAATTCCCCTCACATCACCTTCATTTTTGCCAATCGAATTGGTCTCTGAGCAGAGTTCAAACAACAGCGTATAACACTATATTAACTATTTACTGATCAATAGTGTCGTTAACAATAAACCAATGCGACCTGATATCCGGTTCGAGAAGTAACGGTTTGGCTATGCCGGATACAGCCCCCACAAAAGATAAGGCGCAGGTGAATCCTTAAGTTAATCAAGTATAAACTAATACACCGGTTATTGCGCCAAACTTTGTCTTTAATGGCCTAATGAAACCCACTACTACCCACCACGCAGTCTGATAGTTTATATATCAATGATGAAATATTAACATTGCAACACATGCCAATACGGCCTTTTTAGTTTACTAAATTGCAATTTTAAATTTCCTGGGAGTTTCGTCTTGAAAACGTCGTGTAATGATGACGTGTACACGCGACGTCACAGGTTTTTAGGAAGTGTGAGCGCTACACGCACACACAGCTAAAAGTCGTCTGATTTAACGGCATAATTACACAGTATTTTGGACATCTGTGTTGCTGAATCTTTTGCAATTTGTTCAATTAATATTGGAGAAGTCACAGTAGAAAGATGGAGTTGGGAAGCTTTAGCGTTTAGCCACACAAACACACGGTGATTACTTGTTTAAAATTCCCAGAGGTGAAAATTTACTATGGATCAAGCGAACATAAATCCAGACCAAATGTCAACCAGCAGGTTTCGGTGAGAAAATTGTGGTTAAAAAGTCAGTTCTTACCGGATAAAAGCTGAGATTGTGCCGTCCATAGTTGCCGCTGACTCTCCTGAGACACTGCGTGTCAACACTTGGCCGTGGACACACCCCTCCGACTATCAGGTACTATTAAACTCACTAAAACACTAGCAACACAATAGAAAGATAAGGGATTTCCCAGAATTATCCTAGTAAATGTGTTTAAAAACATCGGAATACGTCCCAATGCTATCGCGTTTTTTTTGTTGTTTTTTTTCTAGTCCGTCGCTATCAATATCCTCAACACGAATCTTTCATATTCGTTCAAATTAATGGGGAAATTGTCGTTTTCTCGGTCCGAATAACTGTTTTTTTGGAGACTCCCATTAAAATCAATGTGAATATATGAGGAGCCATCAAAATGTGACGTCATCGTCTGCGACTTCCGGTAAAGGCGAGGGTTTTTAAGGAAGTACCAAAAGTTGCAAACTTTATCGTAGATTTTCTCTACTAAATCCTTTCAGCAAAAATATGGCAATATCGCAAAATGATCATGTATGACATAGAATGGACCTGCTATTCCCGTTTAAATAAGAAAATCTAATTTCAGTAGGCCTTTAAAATGACACGAGAGCCCAGGTTGTCTGTGAAAAGAGTCACATGCTTCTTAGGTTACTTAAGTCAGTGGTTCTCAACCTTTTTTTCAGTGATGTACCCCCTGTGAACATTTTTTAAATTCAAGTACCCCCTAATCAGAGAAAAGCATTTTTGGTTAAAAAAAAAGAGATAAAGAAGTAAAATACAGCACTATGTCATTAGTTTCTAATTTATTAAATTATATAACAGTGCAAAATATTGCTAATTTTTTGTGGTCTTTCTTGAACTATTTGGAAAAAAAGATATAAAAATAACTAATAACTTGTTGAAAAATTAACAACTGATTCAATTATAAATAAAGATTTCTACACATAGAAGTAATCATCAACTTAAAGTGCCCTCTTTGGTGATTGTAATAGAGATCCATCTGGATTCATGAACTTCATTCTAAACATTTCCTCACAAAAAAATAAATCTTTAACATCAATATTTATGGAACATGTCCACAAAAAATCTAGCTGTCAACACTGAATATTGAATTGTTGTATTTCTTTTCACAGTTTATGAACTTACATTCATATTTTGTTGAAGTATTATTCAATAAATATATTTATAAAGGATTTTTGAATTGTTGCTATTTTTAGAATATTTAAAAAAAAAAAAATCTCACGTACCCCTTGGCATACATTCAGCTACCCCCAGAGGTAAGCGTACCCCCATTTGAGAACCACTGACTTAAGTAACTGGAGATGAGTATAGATGCAGAGACATGGACCGGGTGTTGCACGAAACTAGCAATTAGTCGACAGTTTAACTTTAAAACAATGCAAGAGTCCCGGCTGCCCGCCAAATAATTAGCCATAAGATACACAACGTCTCCGTGTTGAACCGTCCGTCAATATCAGGGGTCCCCAAACTTTTTGACTCGGGGGCCGCATTGAGTTACAAAAAATATATACATATATTTATATAAAAACAAAAACAAGTCGCATGTCCAGTTGTCCACTGATGTTTAAAAACTCTACACTCGGAGTGTATACTACTTTGCCCCAAAGATTTTGCCATTTGTTTTCCCTCGTGCAGTAATTGACTGAAAGGGTGTCTTGTTATCAACGGGAAAACGCATTTTTAGACAATACGATGCCTGTGCGGCTAGGAGACCATGAGACTAACAAGAGGTAAAAAATGGATTGGATTGGCTAGAAAGGACAGATTAAAAAAATATTAATAATAATAAAATAATAATAAATGAAACTTATATTTTTTTATTCAGGCCTACCCGCGGGCCGGATTTTGGACGCTGGCGGCCCGTATCTGGCCCACGGGCTGTAGTTTGGGGACCCCTGGTCAATGTTGTAACATTCCAAGTAATGGCGGCTGAGACAGATTTTTAGACTTAGACTTAGACAAACTTTATTGATCCACAAGGGAAATTATTCCCAGTTTGTCCTTTATTTTACAAAATGCAATATTCTCTTACAACAGGCTCAATCTCTGCGTCTTGCTCTTTTCTCCAGCAACAATACTTTTACCTTTCAACTCCACAACACACGTCACTTCATCCTTGTCCCAGAAGACCCTCCTCCCTAGAGTCAAGCCTTTTCCTAGAACCCGTAAGCGTCTGTGACGACAATGACTTGACTCGTGGAAAATAAATATATTTGACATGTGACATGTTTTTTCTTTAACATATTTGGGGACATATGTTATGTTTTAAAAGTTGGAAAATACTGGAAGATTGTCACTTTTATATATATATATATATATATATATATATATATATATATACATATATATATATATATATATATATATTTATACAAACCCCGTTTCCATTTGAGTTGGGAAATTGTGTTAGATACAATGATTTATTTGCAAATCATTTTCAATCCATATTCAGTTGAATATGCTACAAAGACAACATATTTCAATCAATCAATCAATCAATGTTTACTTTCAAACTGATAAACATTTTTTTGCTTGCAAATAATCATTAACTTTAGAATTTGATGCCAGCAACATGTGACAATGAAGTTGGGAAAGGTGGCAATAAATACTGATAAAGTTGAGGAAAGCTCATCAAACACTTGTTTGGAACATTCCACAGGTGTGCAGGCTAATTGTGAACAGGTGGGTGCCATGATTGGGTATAAAAGCAGCTTCCATGAAAGGCTAAGTAATTCACAAACAAGGATGGGGTGAGGGTCACCACTTTGTGAACAAATTGTCGAACACTTTTAGAACAACATTTCTCAATGAGCTATTGTAAGGAATTTAGGGATTTTACCATCATCAAAAGGTTCAGAGAATCTGGAGAAATCACTGCACGTAAGCGATGATATTACGGACCTTTGAACCCTCAGGTGGTACTGCACCAAAAACTGATATCAGTGTGTAAAGAATATCACCACATGGGCTCAGGAACACTTCATAAAACCACTGTCAGTAACTACAGTTGGTCGCTACATATGTAAGTGCAAGTTAAAACTCTACTATGCAAAGCAAAACCCATTTATCAACAATACCCAGAAACACCGCCGGGTTCGCTGGGCCCGAGATTATCTATGATGGACTGATGCAAAGTGGAAAAGTGTTCTGTGGTCTGACGAGTCCACATTTCAAATTATATTTGGAAACTGTGGATGTGGTGTCCTCCGGAACAAAGAGGAAAATAACCATCCGGATTGTTATAGGCGCACAGTTCGAAAGCCAGCATCTGTGATGGTATGGGGGTGTATTATTGCCCAAGGCATGGGTAACTTACACATCTGTGAAGGCACCATTAATGTTGAATGGTCCATACAAATTTTGGAGCAACATATGTTGTCATCCAAGCAACGTTATCATGGACGCTCCAGTTTATTTAAGCATGACAATGTCAAGCCACGTGTTAGTTACAACAGCGTGGCTTCGTAGTAAAAGAGTGCGGGTACTTTCCTGGCCCGCCTGTCCAGACCTGTCTTCCATCGAAAATGTGTGGCGCATTATGAAGCGTAAAATACAACTGAAGCTCAACACAAAACAAGAATGGGAAAGAATTCCACTTTCAAAGCTTCAACAATTAGTTTCCTCAGTTCCCAAACATTTATTGAGTGTTGTTAAAAGAAAGGGTAATGTAACACAGTGGTGAACATGCCCTTTCCCAACTACTTTGGCACATGTTGCAGCCATGAAATTCTAAGTTAATTATTATTTGCACAAAAAAATAAAGTTAATGAGTTTGAACATCAAATATATTGTCTTTGTAGTGCATTCAATTGAATGTGGGTTGAAAAGGATTTGCAAATCATTGTTTTCCGTTTATGTTTAAATCTAACACAATTTCCCAACTCATATGGAAACTCGGTTTGTGTATATATATGTATATATATTTGAAGCTAAATGTGCCTAAGGGTGTTCTCATCCATCAGGTTATTGTTATTCTCATAGCATTCACTTGATCAGTTGTCCTAGAAGACATATGCGAGTACTTTTCATCAGTGCATGCTCATAGACTGGACAGAACTAGTCTGAGCGCTTGGTGCCAAGGACCAAACTATGTATCCTTTAACATGAGGAAGAGCGTGCGCACTGGAAGGAAAACTGATTGTCTTTTGTGGCATAAAAAACAAAGTCTCCTTCAACAAACGTTACCCATTGAATGGAATCGTTCATACACTGTATTGAATCTTATTGAATTGTTCGTACACTAAATCGAATCGCAATGAATCGTAAGTTTTATAAATAAATTGTTTTTCAATCGCATCATAAACCGTGTATCAAGGTGCGAATTGAATTGTCAATCACGAAGAGATTTACATCCCAACTGTCAAAAAAGTACAATTGTTGACTTACTTCCGGTTACCGTCTACAGCGCTAAGCCGTCTGGGTAATTTAGTATAAAAATATTTGGCAAGACACCGGCTTACTTCTTTGTTTTATATATTTATTTAACTTTAATTTATCTACGGTAATGCAATTAATAACAGATTATAACTTTTATTGCCAAACTAGCAGAGGCAACATTTACATGTTATATTTACTGACATAAATGTGTGCTATACACCATTCTCAACAGTTAGCAAATGTTCTTAACATGCATACATAAATTATAGTTTAAGATGGACAAACCGTTTTTTTAAACGTAAAACACAGAGAATGTCTGCAACTTGTGGACCACAAAGCAGAAAATAAGAGAGGTGATATTTATTTCTATAATTACAATTAAATGTTCATATAATTAGTGATAAATAATTATAACAGTTCAGAAATTTGACAATGAGCTCTGGGTATGTGCTTTTACTGGCATCTAGAGTCTACTTTTAGGTCTGTGTGGTATATAATGAGTAAAAAAACAACGCAGTGTTTGTTTTTACAATTTTTGTTGAAATAATGTAGTTTTTAAGGTTAAGGTTACAAGAAATCCTTAAAACATTGATAACAAATTCATCAAATCTCAAGTGGATTCAATATTATTTGTACAAAATAAGCCTTAAAACACTATTTTAGGAAATTCATTTTACAATAGTTAAGTATCGTTCCTTATCATAAGTAATTGAGAAAACAAAAGAGAAACATTTAATGAGCATTTATTCCGCAATCTATTCAACTTAATATTCTGATCCACCCTTCCTTAGAAAACATAACGCTTATGAGTAGAATTTATGTATTTTATTTATTTTTTAAATAAATAAAAGACAATTTGCATTGGTTGAGGCCCAAATATTGATTGACCTAAACAGACTTTACCATTAATTAACCTCTTGCACACTTACATGAATAATAAATGCATGTTAACTTTGAGTGCATGACTTTAAACAAGTAGTATCGTTGTATTGTACATTAGGGAACATTCTATATACTGTACCTCTGTACATATTGTTTATCCAATTTCAATCTGCTGCCACTGGCTACAAACTTTAGTTCAGATCACAGATTACGCGGGCATGAAAATGATCCCATTAAACTGCAGTAAAAACCTATTTTCCGTGGCACGAATCAACCACTTGCTATGCACGTTATAAAACATACAGTACCATTGAGGGCGAGTTAGCATGACGAATGAGGAAACAAAACATGGCTCAATCCATTGCGGTGCTTTGTATTTTTAATCAACTCAAATATAGTGACAGCGTAAACACGAATACTGTATATGTGGTCTTTAGGCTGGTATATGTTCAATTATAAACTCACACGCACTCACATATCAGAGCGGATTAAAACATGCTTAGCTGTGGGTTTGCTTTGTGTTGTGGAAAACAAGGATTTGATACAGTATAATAGGATAAGCATTATAATCTATAATCTAATAAACATTACCACTCACGCAACCAGTAAGAAAGTGCATGACCTCATGAACAGCAATAAGAGCTAAGTTACATCCTTTGCGCTTATTAGATTAACAGATCTAGTGGCTTGTATACAGTTTGTTTTGTGTCTGTAATTTGAAGCATTTCGATCAAACAAAATCTGGGATCAAACTCAAGCGTTAGTATGGCCGGCCCCTGGGATAAACACTCAACACAACTAAGGGGACCACATAATCATGGCGACCTGTCACTTCAGTAGCTGATCATCAATGGGATTTTCATGTTCTGCTGGTATTTGCTTTTTTGTATTTAGATTCATGAATACAATTAAACACCGTTTAAGCTAAAGTTTTTCATTCAGTGGTGAGTCAACATGTCCTTTATAACGGTTTGTTTGGTTTAGCAGCATCATGTAGATATGTAAGCCCATTGCCCTCGCCCATTACATTTGTAATATTAAAGACCGAAATGGGACCATAAACATAATCTTGTTTAGGGCCACAAAAAGTCTTGTGAGTTAGCACATATTTTAGTTCAATAGGTAAACATTGGTTAAGCATTAATAGTTAAAGACCAATTAAGTTATAATTATTTAAATACCCCATTGCAGAATAGTCAATGTAGTGAGGGGAAAGAACAAGTTGCTCCCCTTGGTTTGACCCGTGTCACCTCTTGACTCATCGATAACCATGGAGACGATAATTAGACAGAATATAAATATGCACAAACACACATCTGCCAAAATGCAAATAGAAAGGAGGATAAACATAGCACAAAGATCAATACTTTCACCCAAGTGCATATTCACATTGTTCGCTCACAAAAATGTACTCAAAAACCGAGCTAAAGTCAGAATATCAATTAAATAGTTTAAAAATTATTTACAGTAAAAAAATTTAATTACAGACCTAACTTAAAGGCCTACCGAAACCCACTACTACCGACCACGCAGTCTGATAGTTTATATATCAATGATAAAATATTAACATTGCAACACATGCCAATACGGCCGGTTTAGTTTACTAAATTGCAATTTAAAATTTCCCGGGAAGTTTCGTGTTGAAAATGTTGCGAAATGATGAAGCGTGCGCGTGACGTCACAGACTGTAGAGGACATATTAGCGCAGCACCATTTGCGGCTAAAAGTTGTCTCTTTTCATCGCGCAATTAAACAGTATTCTGGAGATCTGTGTTGCTGAATCTTTTCCAATTTGTTCAATTAATAATGGAGAAGTCAAAGTAGAAGGATGGAGTTGGGAAGCTTTAGCCTTTGGACACACAAACACACGGTGATTCCTTGTTTAAAATTACCAGAGGTGAAGCTTTACTATGGATCAGAGCGGGCAAGCGAACATGGTTCCCGACACTTGTCAACCGGCAGGTTTCGGTGAGAAAATTGTGGTAAAAAGTCGCCTCTTACCGGAAATCAGCTGAGCTTGTGCCGTCCATGCAGCTGCCGTCGACTTCCCTCAGAGACTGAACTCAAGACACCCATGGACACACCCCTCCAACTATCAGGTACTATTTAATCTCACTAAAACACTAGCAACACAATAGAAAGATAAGGGATTTCCGAGAATTATCCTAGTAAATGTGTCTAAAAACATCTGAATCTGTCCCAATGCAATCGCCTTTTCTTTTTTTTTACTTTATTTATTTATTTTTTTCTAGTCCTTTGCTATCAATATCATCATCCACAAATCTTCCCTCCTCGCTCAAATTAATGGGGAAATTGTTTTCTTGGTCCGAATAGCTCTTGCTGCTTGAGGCTCCCATTATAAACAATGTGAGGACGTGAGGAGCCCTCACCCTTGTGACGTCATCGTCTGCGACTTCCAGTACAGGCAAGGCTTTTTTATTAGCACTAAAAGTTGCAAACTTTATCGTGGATGTTCTCTACTAAATCCTTTCAGCAAAAATATGGCAATATCGCGAAATGATCAAGTATGACACATAGAATGGACCTGCTATCCCCGTTTAAATAAGAAAATCTCATTTCAGTAGGCCTTTAACTACTGGTATTTTCATGCAGCTTTTTATTTGAAATAGATTTGAACAAAAAAATAACAAAACGGGGATGGCTAATCACTGATTAATCAGATAGTGAAATTACTTATTATGACAGATCTTTAAAAGGTAACTGGTGGTTCAAGCTTTTCTTCAAGGGTATGAAAACGTGAAGGGCCGGGAGTTGAACTCGAACCATCCAAATGATAGCCTGTCATGTATGTGTCTAAAGTGTGCTGATATGAGAATAAAGTTCCTTGACCATACTGGCTATTCAGTATGGTTAAAGTGTCAATCAGTGACAACAGAATGTACGCTGTAAAGCCACTTGTGTTCAGTGTCAACATGAAGGGACTTACTGTACCTATTTGGTGCATACAATTAGTTTACCTCTGACTCTTTATAGAAGTTATTAAGGGTGACCTGCTCAGTGGCCTTGTGGTTAGTGTCCACCCTGAGATAGGTAGGTCGTGAATTCAAACCCCGGCCGAGTCATACCAAAGACTATAAAAATCAGACCCATTGGATCCCTGCTTGGCATTCAGCATCAAAATAATTGGAGGTTAAATCACCAACAGGATTCGCGGGCGCAGCCACCGCTGCTGCTCACTGCTCCCACAGGGTGATCATGGAGATGGGTCAAATGCAGGGGACAAATTTCACCACACCTAGTGTGTGTGTATTACAATTATTGGTACTTTAACTTAAAATGGTTGGTAAAACGTTGTCTGTTCGTTTACTTTAAAAGGGACCCATGATGATATGTACATGTATCTACATTTAAAACACTCCTCCTCCTGGCTGAGCCCTTTACGGTATGTCCAAATAAGTATATACACCTCGCTGTCACATTACAAAGTAACCAGACTCCAAAAAACATGTACACAGAGGGGTCCAAAACTGAAAAGACGAAAGCAACCAAAGATCCCCTTTGAGTTTTACAATGGAAATCCATTATTTCCGAAACGAAAAGTAGTTTTAAAATATGAAAATATAACATAAATACAGTAGTTCCCATTGAAAGATGCAAACATAGACATGTAATATATCAGATGAGAAGCTGTGTAATGATATGCGTTCTACCACATTAATTTGAATAAAATTGTCAAGAAATGATTAATTTCTTAATCACACATGGAGAGAACGCACGTCTCATACATAAGCTAGGCAATATGTTTGTGCTGTGCCATTGACTTGAAGGCCGTCCGACCTTCAATCACATTAGTCCCACCCCCATCCAGACCTTACAGCTTCTCTGCCCTTACTGGAAAGCACTTCATCCACTTCTGGATGGAGACTGGACGAGAAGGCCAGATGTCAACAACAGTATTTTGATCAAACAAATAAACAAATAAGTTCAAACAGTGTGCAGGCTATTGCAAAGGCCATTTGTCATTGTCAACATTAACGATGCTGCATGAGCTAGTGTTAGGCTTCTTGACAACAATTTAACTCATGCAACATTGTTTCTTTACAGCATATGATAAATATTTTTGATGCAATGCCATTACTGGTTTGAACAACAAATCAAGCTAAATGTCAGACTATTTAAAGGGGACCTATGATTATAATAATTTAGCGTTGTTGTCTGTGTATCTGTGTTGGCCCTCGGATGAGGTGGCAACTTGTCCAGGGTGTACACCGCCTTCCGCTCGAATGCATCTGGGATAGGCTCCAACCACCCGCAACCCTGATAGGGACAAGCGGTAGAAAATGGAAGGGTGGATACTTTCTTGGGGTCTAGATTATATGTATTGGATATGATTTGGTGTAAGTTCTGCTTAAATTTTGCTCCAAAGTCCTTTCTATTACCCGTTTTTTGAGTCTGTCCGACAATAGACGTCAAAACGTAGTATAGATTCACCCGGTCACATTAGGTACACTTACGAACAAGCTCCATCGATTCAGACTTTGCATAAAAAGGCTGATTTTAACAGGGATTTCAAGTTTATTCACAATACCATATAACAATTTCAATAGTAGTGAATATCATCAATTAAAGATGTTGTTACGTGAAAAGGTCCCCTAAATAAGCTAGAAGAAGCTTTTGACAGGGGGTCCAAAGGACAGTATATATACATGGAATGAGGAAATATGAAACATGGTAGCAAGCACAAAAACAAAAAAAACAACAACAACGCTATATGATAAACACAAGATAATAGTACTAAAGCAAGCATACACATATATACATACATTCATTCAACCATGCAAAACCCAACAGTAGTCTACCCCACATGAGGCATTTAAGATAGGTGGTTAATAGATAGGGTGGCAGTTTCTCTTTGAAGTTGGAGAATGGATACAGCATCTTGAGGCTCTCATTAAGCTGGTTCCAAATATTTGGTCCCCTGCATACAACACTTCGAGCGGTACAGGCCAGTAAACGATGTTTGCCTAATATCAGATCTAAGTTACGAGTGTTGTGGGCATGCTGGGGATGGCAGATAGGAACCAAGGTACAGAGCCTAAGATTCAGCCTGTAAATGACTTGATAGGTTAAACAAGCATTTTGATAAATATTGATCTCTGTCAGTCTTAAGAGATGATATTTATGGAATAGATGTCGAGTGGGGGCATTAAACTTTTTACGTGACTGCATGTTGCCACGATTAGATGAAAATAACACTTTACCCTACCTTGTTTTGCTTCCTCATAGCCTGAGAGCTTGACTTAATTTCTCGGTAGGAGCTTCCACCTCGCAATGACGTCACACAGTGGGCAGACTGCAATACCCCACAAACTGAGCATTCGAAACTGCATGCAAGCTAACGCCCAAATGCATGAACCTTAAGGTCTGACGCTATGACATTTTTTAACGAGTATCCAACATTTTGACATTCATAAATCAACAAAGACTAAATTCATTATAGGTACTAGAGATGTCCAAAAATATCAGACTGCCGATATTATCGTTTTATAAATGCTTTAAAATGTAATATCGGAAATGATCAGTATCTGTTTCTGAAAGTAAAATTCATGACTTTTTAAAACGCCGCTGTACGGAGTGGTACACGGACGTAGGGAGAAGTACAGAGTGCCAATAAACCTTAAAGACACTTCCTTTGTGTGCCGGCCCTGTCACATAATTATTTATGGCTTTTCACACACACAAGTGAATGCAAAGCATACTTGGTCAACAGCCATACAGGTCACACTGAGTGAGGGTGGCCATATAAACAACTTTAACACTGTTTCAAATATGTGCTACACTGTGAACCCACATCAAACAAGAATGATAAACACATTTCGGGAGAACATCTGCACCGTAACACAACATAAACACAACAGAACAAATACCCAGAACCCATTGCAGCACTAACTCTTCCGGGACGCTACAATATACAACACCCGCTACCCTCTACAAAACCCCGCCCACCTCAACCTCCTCATTCCCTCTCAGGAAGAGCATGTCCCAAATTCCAAGCTGCTGTTTTGAGACATGTTAAGAAAAATAATGCACTTTGTGACTTCAATAATAAATATGGCAGTGCCATGTTGGCATTTTTTTCCATAACTTCATTTGATTTATTTTGGAAAAACTTTTTACATTGTTTAATTCATACAGCGGGGCATCACAACAAAATTAGGCATATTAATGTGGTAATTCCACGACTGTATATATCAGTATCGGTTGATATCGAAATCGGAAATTAAGAGTTGGAATATCAGCAAGAAAGCCATTATCTCTAATAGGTACTCTTTGAAAATGTTAGTTTCTGACGGCTCAGAAGATCATCGGCCACCCTCTCCTCTCACTGATGGACATCTACACCTCCCGCTGCCTCAACAGAGTCAGTGCCATCATCAAGGACAGCACCCAGCCCGGCTCTGACCTGTTCCACCTGCTGCCCTCTGGGAAGCGCTACAGGTGCATTAAAACCAAGACAAACAGGCTAAAGAACAGTTTCTTCCCCAGGACCATAACCACCCTGAACGGACTGCTTCTATATTGTTTATATTTTTATATACTCTGGAATGCCCTCCCGGTAACAGTTCGAGATGCCACCTCAGTAGAAGCATTTAAGTCTCACCTTAAAACTCATTTGTATACTCTAGCCTTTAAATAGACTCCCTTTTTAGACCAGTTGATCTGCCGTTTCTTTTCTTTTTCTTCTATGTCCCACTCTCCCTTGTGGAGGGGGTCCGGTCCGATCCGGTGGCCATGTACTGCTTGCCTGTGTATCGGCTGGGGACATCTCTGCGCTGCTGATCCGCCTCCGCTTGGGATGGTTTCCTGCTGGCTCCGCTGTGAACGGGACTCTCGCTGCTGTGTTGAATCCGCTTTGGACTGGACTCTCGCGACTGTGTTGGATCCATTGTGGATTGAACTTTCACAGTATCATGTTAGACCCGCTCGACATCCATTGCTTTCCTCCTCTCCAAGGTTCTCATAGTCATCATTGTCACCGACGTCCCACTGGGTCATTATTGTCACCGATGTCCCACTGGGTGTGAGTTTTCCTTGCCCTTATGTGGGCCTACCGAGGATGTCGTGGTGGTTTGTGCGGCCCTTTGAGACACTAGTGATTTAGGGCTATATAAGTAAACATTGATTGATTGATATATTTACACATTGTTTTCTTTCATGCACACATCGCACTGTATGGAATGGCCTCAATCTCGTTACCCTGTGTAATGACAATAAAGCTGATTCTGATTCTGAAACCACGCTCCACCTTCTCCAAAAATATCACAATTTATCTTTTGAAAATGTACACTGTTTATATATGTATATATTTTGAAGTCACCGCATTTTTTTTCCAGACACGGCCGACAATAGACGTCAAAAACATAGTATAGATTCACCCGGTTAGGTACATTAGGTACACTTACACAAAAGCTCCATCGATTCAGACTTTGCATAAAAAGGCTGATTTTAACAGAATTTCAAGTTCAAGTTTTTGCACAATACCATATAACAATTTCTGCCGGATACATTTCTTACCTTCTCAATAAGAAGACTTAGCTAAAAATAATCACGCATATTTTAAGGATGATTACTAATTTTTGATTCAATAAGACAATGAAGCTGTATATTTAACAATATGAAGATACAAATCACTGTCTTTAGCCAGGCAACAACCATCCTAATACATTTTCAAGCAGATACACAAACGCCACACACAGAGTTGAACTTCCATAATTAAACAGCTTAATTTAGAGTTGCAAGTGTTGATGCGGCACGTGGGCAGCCTGGCAGGTAGCATCATCCTCGCGGATTAAACCAACACGCACTTGTATTATGCAAATATTCCCTCTCAGGCATGTTTACATTAAAAAGCATGAATGTATGTGAGCATGTGCACGGGTGCACGGGTGCACGCTCGCATGCGGACGTACGTGCATATGCGCGACATTATTGAAGAGCTTACACAATCCTTTAAACAACAACATGTCAGCTTTAACCTACTTTCACAGAGTTTCCAAACTACAGGCATGACCTTCTGTGCACGCCTGCACATGAGATAAAGTGCCTGGGTACATCAAAGCTTTTACTGGTGTGTTTGTGAGCATGTGCGCACATGCAATGTAAAGTATGTAAGGGGAAAACGTGCCATATAATATATGGGTCAGACATATTGTATGGATATATCAGAAGTAATTGGCAGAGGGGTTCTAGTGCGGAGCTTGCATATGTGTGTGTGTGTGTGTGTGTGTGTGTGTGTGTGTGTGTGTGTGTGTGTGTGTGTGTGTGTATATGTGTTTGCATTTGCGGGTGTGGATAAAAATGTATAGGGAGTTTCGAAATTGATGTTTTAAATTTCACTTTCATCTTTTCTTATGTGTGTGTGTGTGTGTGTGTGTTCAAGACGGACTTATCTTGTGAAGTTTCACAAGCAGATGGACAACCACATAAGAGGAAAGTGGATCTGTAGGGACAAGAGCAGCCCTTTTCATCACCGGGAGCTCCAAGGTATGGGTAATTCCTGTGAACTCACAGTGGAGAAATAGTGTACTAATGGACAGAAAAAATAGTGGATAAATGTGCAAATGAACTGACGCATTGTCATATTTTTGTTCCAGTCCAGACAGTAGCAGTTTAGTTTTCTCACTTATCTCCTCCAACTGGCTGCAGTGTGCTGAAGTTTAAAGGAATTTTTGAAGAACATTGTGGAACACCCACATGTAAACAGTTGCTGCAATCTTATGGAATGATAGAAGTGGATAAAACGTAAACATCTATGAATAATGAATTAAAGTAATGCCAGTAGCTGGCGATTACATAAAGCGGCACAACACAGGAAAAAGTATTGAGACAACTTTTTAGAAGCATCTTGTTGAACGTCCTTTTCTGTTCTGGTATGAAATTGGTCCAGAGTCGAGTGGAAGAGTCTGTATCGGTCTGCCCAATATATATATATATATATATATATATATATATATATATATATATATATATATATATATAAATAAAAGTCACCATTTTTTTTCCCCAGATACGGACGAAAATAAACGTCAATAACATAGTATAGATTCACCTGGTCCCAACATTAGGTACACCTACACGCGCGCCTAGCATTTCTACAGCTAAGAAAATATATGATTTATAGTTAATTATGACAATTTTGCGGAAATTCGTTCATCACAGTCATGTCCGGAGCCAATTAACAGCGCTAAACGAGGGACAACTGTATCAGTAACAGCTGGGACATGGAGAAAAGCAAGATTAAATAAACACGCTACTTCTTCCTACTCTATTTCGGACATGTTGAGTTGTGTAATAGTAAACGTGTGACTTTCCTGGCTTAATGTGATTTCTCGAACATGTTCCAAATAAATTCTATTTGGCAAAAATTTATTGAGAATCTGTACGTAATGTAGATCACATTAATAACTGAATAAAGCAATTGTATTGAAATGTATCAACTAGGGTTGTACGATATACCGGTATTAGTATAGTACCGCGATACTAATGAATCACATTCGGTACTATACCGCCTCTGAAAAGTACCAGTCCGCCACCCACCTCCCCCCCACACCCTGTTGTCGTCACGGTGTGTCATTGCTTGTTTACGAGTAGAGAAGCATGTTCCGCAGTGCACAACCACGCAGTACTTACAAGCAGACCCGGTGTGGAGACAGAAAAGGGAGAACGGACACATTTTTGCTTAAAAGATAACAATAAAGATGAAGTTATAACACCGAAACGCCCACCGGAAGAGGTGCTTTAAGACATTGTTAGTTAGCTAGCGGCTAACATTCATTTGCAGTCGGCATTGTTTTAGCTACTTCTAAATCACTAATCCTTGCCTCCATGGCGACAAATGAAGTAAGTTTTTTACAAGTATCAACCCTGTAGGACGAGGAATAACTAAATGTGCTTCACTACACACCGTAGCTCACCAGCGTCAAAATGAAAACAAACGCCGTTGGTTGATCTACACCTGACATCCACTGTAATGATACCAAGTACAAGAGTGTATCTAGTCGATACTACTATGATTACGTCAATATTTTTTGGCATCACAACATCTTCTTTTTTTTTTTTTAATGAATATTTTGTTTATAAACTCAGGAAATATGTCCCTGGACACATGAAGACTTTGAATATGACCAATGTATAATCTTGTAACGGCTTGGTATTGGATTGATACCCAAATTTGTGGTATCATCCAAAATTAATGTAAAGTATCAAACAACAGAAGAATAAATGATTATTACATTTTAACAGAATTGTAGATAGCACATGTTAAAAGAGAAAATTAACAGATATTTGTTATGATCCGCTGCCCGGATCATATCTTATTCTAGTTTTGTTCCGTTTTTGTATCATATTCTGTTAGTGTTTGACTTCCTTAGTTCCTGTTTGTTCTGTCACCATGGTTGCTTATTAGTTTCACCTGCCCCTTACTTTTGACGTGCACCTGCCTTGTGATTATGTTCCATATTTAAGCCTGCCTTTTCTGTTCATTCATCCTGGCTTCCTAGTTTGTGTTACACGCAGTTTGTGTTTCGCAACAGTAACGACTCTGATTCCCATGTTTTCACTTGCTAACTTTCGCGCCATGCTTTTGTTTTCCTCTAGCTCTCATGCTAGTAGTTTTTGTTTTGCCTGTTGTGCCTAGTGCAAGTTTTTCTGTTTCTTAGTCTGTTTTATTTTTTAATAAATCGGTATTTCTTACCTCCACGCTGTGTCCGAGCCCGACTGCATCCTCGAAAGAACGAACCTGCATCACCATGCCAGCCAAGCGTTACAATATTAACAGTAAATGAACAAGTAGATTAATAATTCATTTTTTACCACTTGTCCTTAGTAATTTTGACAAAAATATTACAATGGAAAATGACACCATATGTTACTGTAGACATCAGTAGCTAAATTAGGAGCCTTTGTTTGCTTCCATTCATCCATCCATTTTCTAATGCTTGTCCCTTTTGGGGTCGCTGGAGCTTATCTCAGCTGCATTTAAGCGGTAGGCGGCGTACACCCTGGACAAGTCGCCACCTCATCATAATCACAGGGCCAACACAGATAGACAGACAACATTCACACTCACATTCACACACTAGGGCCAATTTAGTGTTGCCAATCAACCTATCCCCAGGTGCATGTCTTTGGAGGTGGGAGGAAGCCGGAGTACCCAGAGGGAACCCACGCAGTCACGGGGAGAACATGCAAACTCCACACAGAAAGATCCCAAACTCAGGACTACTCAGGACCTTTGTATTGTGAGGCAGATGCACTAACCCCTGTTCCACCGTGCTGCCCCCTTTGTTTGCTTACTTACTAATAAAAGACAAGTTGTCTGGTATGTTCACTATTTTTATTTAAGGACAAACTTGCAATAAGAAACATATGTTTAATGTACCCCAAGATTTTGTTAAAATAAAGCCAATAATGCAATTTTTTGTGGTCCCCTATATTTAAAAAGTACCAAAAAGTATTGAAATAATTTTGGTACCGGTACCAAAACATTGGTATCGGGACAACACTAGTATCAACTAATTCCTTTAATTAAACCTACTAAAACCGATACTTGTTTTTTACTGGGATAGATCATGTATGAACTGCAATCCATCAAACATGAATTATCCACACTTGACCTTAATGTCAGTGTGTCAGTATAATCAACTTGTACAATGCGTCATTAAGAGCACATAAGTTGAAGCCAAGGGGAGGACGGATGTCGATGGGGTGCATTGGATTAGAGGACGGAGAGGCTGAGACGCAGCGAGTGTCAGAGGGTCTTAGAGTGGAAGGAAGCTGTAGGGGGCAGATCACGTCTCGGTATGCTTCACAGAACCCGAGCACAGGGAGGCACAGGGAGCAGCACGTACACACCCTCACTCACAGACATATGGAAATGACTTTCTATTAAAAAGTCATTGAGGTGGTAATAGTTAATATCGGCTGTCAAAGAAGTCAAGGCAATGGACGACACACATGTACAGACACACACACTTGGGCCCAGTATTCCGATTAATCAGCCATAATAAGGTTTAACTTTAATTCAAGGCTGTCGACCTAATTTCTGTTCATATTGTGTAAGGCTGTGTGCGCACGCTGGCCTGTGTGCTTGTTCAGGGACTAATTTGATAAATAATAATATGTCTGGTCAGTATTTATGCTAATGTAATCATGACCCACCGGCAGGCATCATGTTTGTGTTTGTTAATTCGCTTAGCCACAGTGTGTGTGTGTGTGCTTGTGTGTGGGTTACTGTGGCAAATTCTGCTGAATTCCACTTGCATCCTGTGCGTACAATATATTGTGTGTGTTATATAGCGCGGACTTTAGAAATTTGCATGGCATTATCGTGTAATGTATTTGTGATAACACACAGTGTGTATATGATAATTTCCACTATGCTCCCCTAACATAGTTTTAATCATGTAAATATTGGAAGTTCTATGTAAATGTTAAGTTTTTATGTAAACATGCAAGAAAGTCTGTGTTGTTGCCCAGGGCTAATGACTTAATGAATTTGGTTTGCTGCCCAAGTGTAACGACTGAATGCAGTTTTATCAGAAGCGAATATTGCTTTTTAAACACTGTTAAGACAAATACAGTGTTTAAAGTAATCCCTTGTTATTGCTGATAACTGGTTGCTGGCCTGACCTTGGTCAAGGAATTTCCATAAAGTAGGAATTATTCATTATAAAATATACATGTCAACCTTCCAAATACGCTTTTTAAGATTATGATAGCCCTCTAAGCATAAAATAACACCCTTCAGTCACTTTTACACTTACATGTTTAAATCCTATATAGTAATGTTGTGCGAAGCTGAGCCAATCAGTGGGCTCGATACTGAACAGCACCGCCTGACTGGCTTTGTCTCATCTAATGGCCAATATGACTGTAGTATTGATATCTTTAGTTAATTTGGAAAATGCTTAGTTTAGACCAAAAGTACATAGAATAGGCTTATTTTGAAGCATGATTTGGCAAAGAATAACTGTAAATAAATTGTGATTGTTTATTTGCATGACGAGTTTCTTGCACTACAAAAAGTCAGTGTTCAAAAACAAGAAAAAGAAAATACAAAAATGAGGGGTATTTTACTTGAACTAAGCAAAATTATCTGCCAATAGAACAAGAAAATCTGGCTTGTCAAGACTTTCCAAAAACAAGTTAAAATTAGCTAACCTCAATGAACCCAAAAAAACCTTAAAATAAGTATATTCTTACTAATAAGTGCACTTTTCTTGGTAGAAAAAAAGTAGCGGGGGAGATGTATATTGGAGCGTCCTGGAGGAGTTAGTGCTGCAAGGGGTTCTGGGTATTTGTTCTGTTGTGTTTATGTTGTGTTACGGTGCGGATGTTCTCCCAAAATGTGTTTGTCATTCTTGATTTGGTCTGCGACTTGTCCAGGGTATATGCAGCCTTCCGCCCGATTGTAGCTGAGATAGGCACCAGCACCCTCCGCCACCCCAAAGGGAATAAGCGGTAGGAAATGGATGGATGTATGGATTCTTGTTTGGTGTGGGTTCACAGTGTGGCGCATATTTGTAGCAGTGTTAAAGTTGTTTATGTGGCCACCCTCAGTGTGACCTGTATAGCAGTTGAGCAAGTATGCCTTGTATTCACTTGTGTGTTTGAAATGCCGTGGATATTATGTGATTTCGCCGGCACACAATGGCAGCGCATTTACAGTAAGGTTTATTGGCGCTCCGTACTTCTCCCTACGTCCGTGTATCACCCCATACAGCGCCGTTTTAAAAAGTCATAGATTTTACTTTTTTAAACCGATACCGATTATTTCCGATATCACATTTTAAAGCATATATCGGCCAATAAAGAGTTGACATTTTAGTTTCAAGCATGTTTTACTCAATATAGGTCATAAAATCTCAGCAACAAGCTGTAATATCTTACTCAGATAATTTAGGACCTAAACCCTTAAAACAAACAAAACACTCCAACATAAAATCTGCTTAATGAGAAGAACTATCTTATCAGACAGAAAATAAGCAAATATCACCCTTATTTGAGATATTTAATCTTACTTAGATTTCAGTTTTTGCAGTGTAGGGCTGCACAAAAATGTTTTAAATTTTAATGACCGTATTTTTTGGACCATAGGGTACACTGGATTATAAAGCGTACTGCAGATAAGCGGGTCTATTCAGGTCTATTTCCATACAAAAGGTACAAAAGGATTATAAGGCACATTAAAGGGGTCATATTAGGATTTTTTTTTTTTCACATTTAAAACACTTCCTTGTGGTCTACATAACATGTAATGGTGGTTCTCTTGTCAAAATATTGCATAGATGATGTTTTACAGACCATATTCAAGTCGCTTTCTGACTTTCTCTTACTCTTCAGGACGTGAGCCGTCTTATTTAGGTGTCTCAACTTCGACAGCGTCTTCTCTCCGCCATCTTTGTTGCACTGGTAGTTTTAACATTTCCATAGCATGTCTCCTGACCAATATAAGTTAAATTGCATAGAAAATGAATGGATGGATATAGTGTACCATATTTTACAGCTAATTTACTTTACGCACCAGTATATTAGCCGCACCCACTAAATTTTAGGGGGGAAAAAATATGTTTCCATATATTAGCCTTACCGGACTATAAACCACATATACACACGTTGTCAAATTAGTTATTTACACAAAAAGACTGTAAATACCTTAAAGGCCTACTGAAATGAGATTTTCTTATTTAAACGGGGATAGCAGGTCCATTCGATGTGTCATACTTGATCATTTCGTGATATTGCCATATTTTTGCTGAAAGGACTTAGTAGAGAACATCCACGATAAAGTTCGCAACTTTTGGTGCTAAGAGAAAAGCCCTGCCTCTACCGGAAGTCGCAGACGATGACATCACATGTTGATGGCTCCTCATATATTCACATTGTTTTTAATGGGAGCCTCCAAAAAAAAGTGCTATTCGGACCGAGAAAACGACAATTTCCCCATTAATATGAGCGAGGATGAAAGATTTGTGTTTAAGGATATTGACAGCGACGGACTAGGGAAAAAAAAAAAACGGGATTGCATTGGGACGGATTCAGATGTTTTTAGACACATTTACTAGGTTAATTCTGGGAAATCTCAGGGGAGTCGACGGCAGCTATGGACGGCACAAGCTCAGCTTTTCGACGGTAAGAACTGACTTTTTTTTTTTAAATTCTCACCGAAACCTGCTGGTTGACATGTGGTCGGGATCCATGTTCTTTTGACCATAGGAAAGTTTTACCTTCAGGAATTTTAAACAAGGAATCACCGTGTGTTTGTGTGGCTAAAGGCTAAAGCTTCCCAACTCCATCTTTCTACTGTGACTTCTCCAATATTAATTGAACAAATTGCAAAAGATTCAACAACACAGATGTCCAAAAAACTGTATAATTATGCCGTTAAAGCAGACGTCATTTAGCTGTGTGTGTGTGCAGCGCTCATACTTCCTAAAAACCTGTGACGTCTTGCGTACACGTCATCAATACACGCCGTTTCGAAGACGAAACTCCCGGGAAATTTAAAATTGTAATTTACTGAACTAAAAAGGCCGTATTGGCATGTGTTGCAATGTTTCAGTAGGCCTTTAATTAATTCCAAACAGTGTCTGTAACACGGCAATAAAAACTGCTGATCAAACAATATACAATCATTGCTATGGATCCACTAGCTGCGCAAGTCAGCTCTTCAATCAACTAAACCGACTCAATAACTCCACGGTGAGGTTTTGGTAAGTTTACTGAATAATTTTTGAAACTAAAACAATACAAAGACAATGTCATTGTGAGATAATAATACTAACACAAAACCTCGTAAACCTATTAGCATAATAGCTTTTTGATTGATTGATACTTTTATTAGTAGATTGCACAGTTCAGTACATATTCCGTACAATTGACCACTAAATGGTAACACCCGAATAAGTTTTTCAACTTGTTTAAGTCGGGGTCCACGTTAATCAATTCATAGTAAGCTAATGCTTACAACGCTAACGTCATTACATTACGATGGCACCTGCAAATATGCATGAAATCATCCCAACAGACATCACACACGGGCCAATCTTGTAAGTATAAACAGTTGTAGTTATTACTCTAAGATTTACAAATGTTGCCTGGAGTTAAAAAATGAAGAATTCATGAGAGTAGAAACGCTAAGGATGGCTAGAACATTGCCCAGCACTGCACTTCTGGTTAAAAGCACTACCAGTAAATTGAAGGTCACTGCAGCACCTGCAGTGAGCGAACTCGTCCAAAAGATGGCGCAATAGCACATACAATAAAACACATTCTGAGTAATTTTGCTTAGAGTTTTTTTTTTACTGTTTTTCTTATTCAATTATCCATCCATCCATCCATTTCTACCGCTTATTCCCTTTGGGGGTGCTGGTGCCTATCTCAGCTACAATCGGGCGGGAGGCGGCATACACCCTGGACAAGTCGCCCCCCCCATCGCAGTGCCAACACAGATAGACAGACAACATTCACACTCACATTCACACACTAAGGGACAATTTAGTGTTGCCAATCAACTTATCCCCAGGTGCATGTCTTTGGAGGTGGGAGGAAGCCGGAGTACCCGGAGGGAACCCATGCAGTCACAGGGAGGACATGCAAACTCCACACAGAAAAATCCAGAGCCCAAAATTGAACCTTGGACTACTCAGGACCTTTGTATTGTGAGGCAGACGCACTAACCCCTCTTCAACCGTGCTGCCCTTATTCAATCAATCAAACTTAAATTATAATGGGATTTTCATACATAGTTAAAAACAATACCCTGATGACCTGGACACCCCGATATCACATACGCATGCACGCACGGACACAAATGCCACACACAAACACACATATGCAACTATATGAACAAATTAATGCATGCCTGAATACAGAGGAGACATGTGAGTAAACACTATCATGGGAGCCATCTGTACCAGGAGGTCATCAGACCATGACCACGAAGGGCGCCGACACAAAGCGCCCCCACAGCACGGCCGATAACCCCTGAGGCAGATGGCTCCCTTTAAGGAACGTTGGAAAGTAAAAATAATAGAACCTGTAAAATAGTACGAAACATGAGTAACGATAAAGGATAAAATACAAGTAGGCCATATGAAGATAAAAAAAATTTAAATGATGATAAATCAATGAAAAAAAATATACATATATATATATATATATATATATATATATATATATATATATATATATATATATATATATATATATATATATATATATATATATATGTATATATATAATAGGGCTGGGCAACGATTAAAAATTTTAATCGAAGTTAATCGCACTATTTCTCTGATTAATCGTGATTAACTGCATTGTATACGCAAAGCCCAATAATGAATTCAAAAGTAGTGTGTAGTGCACCTTTATTGGAATATTCTCCCACATGAACAAAAGCGCCAAAACATTTGTTGTGCAAACACAATTTAAATCAGTCCTTGTTAAACAGTAGCAGTTAAATAGCATATTTTATGAAAATCAACTCAAAAAATGTAAATACAAACATTTAAGCTTATTACTACCACTGCCAGGGTATTTAAGTTATCCTGTTTGTTATGGAAAATAAATATAACCTACATACAAATCTCTGAGCCACAATCATAACATCTGAACAGGCAATTTCTGAGGTAACAGCAGAAACATCTATTTTATCAGGGATCTTATGTTTAAAAAAACCTATATTATAAGTAGTGGGCTGTTTTAGGGAATTTTTGATCAAATTATCTGTAGTAGCAATATTATAATGTTGTGTTTATTCTGCGTTGTGCACTTAAAATAATTATGACCATATCTAGGAATTGATATGATGTGAATTTTCTGATTGTTTGCTTGGTGCTTTGATAAACTGAACGCATATACATGGTACTATATTGTGATGGTATGAGCCAGGGAATAAAAGAACTACCCTACCCAGCATGCAACAGGAGTGACGAGCATGCGCGGTAGCCCGGTATAAGTTGTGTCGCCATGACGGCATCTTGTATGTTGTGATATGCACGCTCTGAAAGCAAACGTTAAGAACTCAGCCAACACTCCTCGTCTGCTTTATTGATAAATAGACAGACAACACGTATACTCCGCTGCTTCACAGGCCGCTGGATGTAGCCGGCAAAGTATTCCCATGCTAGCTAGCCGGTCTAGCAAGCACGCGTCATTCAGTCCAAAACGGCCCGATCTATCCACATCCAGAATTGTCTGCCGGTCATAAGTGATCCCGGAGTGACCGCGCTGTAAGCCAGCCATGAAATTTGCAGAATTGTCCGGTATTTTTGCCAAATGTTCCATCTTTACCAAGAGCCCCTAGACGCCGGGCGACGCCATCTTGTTAAGAAAAGGCGTTAACAAAATAAAAGCATGTAAACAACATACGCAAATGTGCGATAACATAATTGTTGGCGTTAATAGATTGATGAGTTAACTCATAATTAACGCATTAATTTGCCCACCCCTAATATATATATGTATGTATATATATGTATGTATATATATATATATATATATACATTAAATATATAATAAATAGAACTAAATACAATATTGCATAACTAATCCATAACTGTATGTTACTTTAAATTAGAAATGGCAACAGTGGGGGATACATTCCATACAACAAGAAGAAGCTTATTTAATTAGGCAGGGACAACAAACAGATTTTCAGGACTTATGCAGATCCCAAATACACATCAGCAGGTACCAATAGGTAAGAAGATCTGGCTTTGCAAAAAACTGTGAAACATACTACCAGATAATATGTCTCTTAAAAGGTGCCGTTTTGACATCCTTGTACACACCGAGGGCCGTCGTATGGGGGGGGGGGGGGGGGGAGAACAGTGGTGACAAATCCAGCCCGCTAGGGCCCACACACAGCCCCCAGTATCACCTATGACAAAAAGATTATAAATACCCTGGACTAAGACATAGTTGTACGAATCAATCTGAATTAAAACAAAGCCAAAGGACATTAAGTGTTATAATTGTAATCATTTCAATAACCCTGGACCTTTCTAAAAAAATGGTTTGGTCCACATTAAGGTTGTCCTGATACGAATATTTTGGTACTGGTTCTGGTAACAAAATGTACTTTGACACTTTTAAAATTCTTAAAAATAAAAGGGACCACAAAAATTGCCATTATTGGCTTTATTTTAACAAAAAATCTTATGGTACATAACTCATAAGCTTTCTATTGCAATAAAGGAACAATTTTGGCATTAAATAAAAATTGTGAACATACGAGACAACTTGTCTTTTAGTAGTAAATGAGCAAACAAAGCCTCCTAATTTAACTGCTGACATATGCAGTAAAATATTATATTATTTCTCAATCTATTATTTTGTCAAAAGTATGAGCGGCAAGCAGTAGAACATTTCTTATTAATTTATTTGTTAACTTACTGTTAATATCTGCTCATTTTTAAAGAAAATGTTCTATCTACACTTCTGGTAAAATGTAATAAACACATATTCTTCTGATGTTTGGATATTTTACATAATTTTTGGATGATACCACAAATGTGTGTATCGATCCAATATCAAGTAGTCGCAGTATCATACATTGGTCACAATTAAAGTGCTCATGTGTCCGGGGATGTATTTCCTGAGTTTATAAATATAATAACAATTAAAAAAAGGAAAATAAAAATCCTGTGATGATAAAACAAATATTGATGTAATCATTGTAGTATCGACTAGATACGGCTCTTGTACTTGGTATCGTTACAATCAATATCTGTGTAGACCCACCTGTTTGTTTACATTCATGAGAGCTAGATTTTTGTTCAAATAAAGCCAAAAATGCCATTTCTGCGGTACCCTATATTTAGAAAAGTATCAAAAAGTTTCAAAATATATTTTGGTATCCGTACCAAAGTACTGGTATCGAGATAACCAGAGTTTGTAGATATATTTTGAGCTCATTTAATTTCCTTTACTTACATCCTCTGTGTATTTAAATTTTATTCCCATGTCAAACGACAAATTATCTGTATGTAATATTGGCTGCATTCCTAACAGTTGTTTGTGTTCCATGTTGTTCCAGACCACAGCAAATGTGACTCAGCTTGCGAAGATTGTAATAAAACCATTAGAAGAAGTATGGTTTCTTTTAACTTGGACACAAACATCTATGCCTTTGGCCAGTAACTTCCAGGAGTTATCTCACCCTCTGATGCATTTTACTAATATTTCCCAGTGCTGTAAAATGTGTAGAATAAATATTATTATTATTACCATAACAATGCAATCCAATTACAAAACCGAACCTGACCCAGCAACACTCAGAACTGCAATAAACAGAGCAATTGAGAGGAGACACAAACACGACACAGAACAAACCAAAAGTAGTGAAACAAAAATGATTATCAACAACAGTATCAATATTAGTTATAATTTCAGCATAGCATTGATTAAAAATCCATCACTGACATTATCATTAGACATTTATAAAAAATAAAAATAAAGAACAATTGTCACAGTGGCTTACACTAGCATCGCATCTCATAAGCTTGACAACACACTGTGTCCAATATTTTCACAAAGATAAAATAAGTCATATTTTTGGTTAAAACACATTTACATTATTCCAATCAGTTGATAAAACATTGTCCTTTACAATTATAAAAGCTTTTTACAAAAATCTACTACTCTGCTTGCATGTCAGCAGACTGGGGTAGATACTGCTGAAATCCTATGTATTGAATGAATAGAGAATCCTTTTAAATCGGGAAAAAGTCATTTTTGAATCGAGAATCGTGTTGAATTGAAAAAAAATCGATTTTGAATCGAATCGTGACCCCAAGAATCGATATTGAAACGGATCGTGGGACACCCAAAGATTGGCAGCCCTAATATCTAATAATATAGACACTTACATCATGAGTACCTTCATTACAACATTTATATTAAGCTTTTAATTTTTTGCAGTTCCAGACATGTTTTTTGTATTTTTTTGGCGAATATGGCTCTTTCAACATTTGCCCTAGTCTATGGGTCGGCGACCCAAAATGTTGAAAGAGTCATATTGGACCACAAATACAAAAAAGTAGTCTGCCTGGAGCCGCAAAAATTAAAAGACTTATATAAGTGTTATAATGATGGCAACATATGATGTAAGTAGCTAATTAGCTATATTAGCCTAGAATCAAGATGACTATGTGTCGCAGGCTGACGCAAATCTTCGGTGACAGAAATGTTCAATTGTAATATTTATTCTACAAATTGTTACAAAATTGGAAAACATGAGTAAAACTAGTCTGTCTTAGAATGCCAAAGGTATAGATGTGTGAGTCCAAGTTAAAGGAAATGGCAGGAGGTCTTCTTCTAATGGATTTATTACAATCATTGCAAGCTGGGTAACATTTGCTGTGGTCTGGAACGACATGGTACACAAACAACTGTCAGAAATGCAGCCTATGTTACATACAGATAATGTGTCGTGGAACATGGAAAAAATAAACTAAATACACAGAGGACATAAGTAAAGGAATTTAACTATACCTAAAGGCATAATTATGCAATATGTAATGTACATACAGCTAGCCTAAATAGCATGCTAGCATCGATTAGCTTGCAGTCATGCAGTGACCAGATGTGCCTGATTAGCACTCCAACAAATCAATAACACCATCAAAGCTCACCTTTGTGCATTCACGCACAGTATAAAACATTTGATGGACAAAATGAGACCGAGGAGGAGTGGCAAAAAAACAAGTTTTTCTGTGGCAGCGTCGGAAAAAGTTGGACATGTAATAAAACTGTTGAGTCGCAGTCCATACAAACGTGAGTTTAAGGGCCGCTGAAATTAGTAGGACAAAACGGCGCTCGCCAAATACTCTCAAGCTTGAACACAAACCTATTAAACAGTGGGCTTTTTAACAATTAAGAAGGTTTGTGTCGTGTTTGTGCGTCTACAGAAACCATACTGCAACAAAAAACATACATTTTCGAAAAAGCTCCATGGAGCCACCAGGGCGCTGCTTAAGAGCCACATGTGGAAACTCTAGAGCCGCGGGTTGCTGACCCCCGGAGAAAGGAGACTAGAAGGTAAGGAGAAAGTGGGTGGGCACACTTACAAACAGACCATCTCATCAGCAAGGGAGAGTTTTGCCCTAACCGACACACGCAACAGGGGGTCAGAAGGAATCAAAGAGCTGGGTTTTCTCCGGCATGACAGCTGCGAGGAGAGGCCATCTTGTCAGGCAGAAACACTCAACAGCTTATTCAGCTGAAAACTGAAGTGACATCAACTGGTGCTGGAGAGCAAGTCAAACATGACAGCCCGGTTACAAATGCATAAACAAGCAAAATTACGCTACACTGCAGAATACACAAGTCCAGCACAACATATTCACTTACAAGGTTGGCATTTTGCACCAGTTTGAACCGACTGATAAACCCTGTTTAAATGACAACATTTAGATTTCAGAAAGCAAATCTGAAATCGAAACTAATATTTTATGTATCGTCGTATATTTTTCAAGTTACAAAACTGTGCTGGATATTTTTCCATGATGAAATGTATGAGTTAAAAGGGTAGTTTGCAATCTTAGCGCGGATCCCGAGAGGCGCCAATTTTTTCCCGTGTTTAAACATTATATCATGTCCTCTCGCGGCTTTTCGTACACAATGACGTGACATGAACACGAGCACGCACATTAGCTATGTGTGTTTTTCGCTAACGTTAGCTATCATTAAATGTACAGACTGTCGTAACAGCAACATGTCTGTCAATTGTTATTTGCCAGTCACATTTTTTCAGGCCACCGAGCAATTTTTATTCAATATAATTATTAATTGAGAAAAAGAAACATTTTAAAAACTTTTTTTAAAAAACACTAACAGTGACATAAGCGGTAGTCCATCTAGTCGTATTCTTCCGCTTATCCGAGGTCTGGTCAAGGGGGCAGCAGCCTAAGCAGGGAATCCCAGACTTCCCTAAGTGGTAGTGTTCTTGTTAAAACAAAAAATTGTAAGGCTGTCACAAATAACAAAATAGCTTGTAATTAATCACAAAAAATTATCGCATTATTTGTGTATGAAGACAGATTAATCAGGTCATTTATTTTGAAAGGTGGTGCAGGTTGTTATAACTGTCAGTGATCAGACCATTGCATACGCCAGTGCAAAAATGAATGAAGAAACTCCGACTGATAAGCTCACTGGCAAATTTCCCTTCAGAGTACACCGCGAAGACGCTTTAGATAAAATTTACCACATTTTTTGCAAATACATAATGTGCATTTCGGGCTGCAGCTATAGTTTATTTTAGTCATTGAATAATCTGTTGATTCGCTTGTTCCATAAATCAAGAAATTGGATTAAACATTTCATAGCCTCAATACATAGTAGTTTAAAGAAACATATTTTCTCTGCTTACCATAACCTTCTTTCTTTTTTCCAATAAATGCACATTGTCAACATTGAAATTGCATTTGTGTGCAATAATTTAGAAAATTTTAAATAAAAGTTCCACTACACAGATCACGGAACCACACACCACTGCTCTCATGTGCATTTTAATAGACTGATTAAATGATTCATTGAAGCAACAGAATATACATCTTTGTCAAAATATTAATCTGTTTAATTGATAAATTGCAGCGTTACGTACATTTCCATAAAACATTAAAAAAAGGTGTATGTATGACATTCTGACAATTGCTTTGCGTCAAAAAACTGAGGTCCATTTTCAAATTATTTTTAAAGTACCAATGATTGTCACGCACACACACACACACACACTAGGTGTGGCGAAATGTGTCCTCTGCATGTGACCCATCCCCTTGTTCACCCCTGGGAGATGAGGGGAGCAGTGCGCAGCAGCGATGGCCGCACCGGGGAATCATTTTTGGGGATTTAACCCCCAATTCCAACCCTAATGGGAGGTAATGGGTCTATTACCTCATAACCGAGCAATCTCAGGGCAAACACTCTAACTACTTGGCCCCTGAGTAGGTCAAACCTAATTCTACATTATGCAATTAAGTTACCGTGATTATTAAAAAAATCACAAGTGTGATTAATTGAATTTAAAAACTTCACTGTTTGACACCACCATTGTTTTTAGCTCAATTTAATTTTGAAACAGTTTATCTTCAATAACGACTCTTTAAAATTCAACCGAAAAAAATGAAGAGAAAAACTAGCTAATTCGAATCTTTTTGAAAAAATTAAAAATAGAATTTACGGAACATTATTAGTAATTTTTCCTGATTAAGATTAATTTTAGAATTTTGATGACATGTTTTAAATAGGTTAAAAACCAATCTGCCTTTTGTGAGAATATATAACAAATTGGACCAAGCTATATTTCTAACAAAGACAAATCATTATTTCTTCTAGATTTTCCAAAACAAAAATTTTAAAAGAAATTCAAAAGACTTTGAAATAAGATTTAAATTGTGTTCTACAGATTTTCTATATTTGCCAGAATAATATTTTTGAATTTTAATCATAAGTTTGAAGAAATATTTCACAAATATTCTTTGTCGAAAAAACAGAAACTAAAATCGAAAATTTAATTAAAATGTATTTATTATTCTTTACAATAATAAATAAAAAATACTTGAACATTGATTTAAATTGTCAGGAAAGAAGAAGAAGGAATTTAAAAGGTAAAAAGGTATATGTGTTTAAAAATCGTAAAATCATTTTTAAGGTTGTATTTTATCTCTAAAATTGTTTTTCTGAAAGTTATAAGAAGCAAAGTAAAAAAATAAATTAATTTATTTAATCAAGTGAAGACCGACTCTTTAAAATATTTTCTTGGATTTTCAAGTTCTATTTGAGTTTTGTCTCTCTTAGAATTAAAAATATCGAGCAAAGCCAGACCAGCTTGCTAGTAAATAAATAAAATTAAAAAAATAGAGGCAGCTCATTGGTAAGTGCTGCTATTTGGACAATTTTTAGAACAGGCCAGCGGGCTACTCATCTGGTCCTTACGGGCTATCTGGTTCCCGCGGGCACCGGGTTGGTGATCCCTGAGCTACAGCATATAGGCCTAAACAGGACATTCTTAAATCATTCGTGCAAATCTGCTGCCATACATGAAAAAAAATGCATTCTTCACAAAACGCACACATACAAAATCTTTAACAGAGGCAGTCCAGACAGACACAGTTTCATGTCCTGACATGCACCAACATGTCCTGACATGCACTAACATGCCCTGACATGCACTAACATGTCCTAACATGCACCCAGCCTGAAAGTCCGTGAGAGTTTATAAAGGCATGACATATTTTTAATCTGTTTTTACCCAATACATTAATTACAGATGATAATATGTATCTATAGACTTAACCCTTTTATTTACTAATTTTACTATCATGGTATGGCATGAGTTTATTTCAATTGGTGGTGTGATATAACAGCCAGCTTCGCCCATTTTGTAAATAAAAGTTTTTGTATTTAACGTAAAGTGACATGGCAATATCAACACTAAATGATCCGTATGTCACAGAAACATAGCATATTGAATTATAAAAGCAAAAAATATATAAAAAAGCAATGTTGTATTAAACTTTATGCTTAAAAATGATGAAATCAATAAAAAATGCCAACTCAAAAATAGATACTATTCACATTTCTTTGGCAGTTTATTTGGTTCTTAAGTAAGTAATGTATTTGATTTTTGTACACATTACTGCAGACAAACAAATACATGTGTGAACATCTTGTTGGTAAAATAATAATTTTTCTAGAAACATTTATTTGATATATTTATTTAGGCTTATGTGAATTTCTACTTTTGCAATGTTTGTACATATTTATATGATAGGCTTTTGGTTTGACTTGTCATTTCAAACTGAAAAAGATAGAAAAGCGCAATTGCTTTTTTTCTTAAGTTTTTTCAGTTGCACATTTTTTTTTTTTTATTAAATCAACATAAAAAATATACAAGATACACTTTCAATTAGTGCATCAAGCCCCCCCCCCCAAAAAAAATCAAAAATAAACTTCACTCCCCCATCCACACCCACTCACACAAAAAAGGGTTGTTTCTTTCTGCTACCAAAATTCTGGTTCCCACAATATATATAACACAGTCTGTAACGGACACATTCCCGGAACACACATGATTGTGTGTGCCGCCGGTCCACTAACATTATCATTAATTACTATTTTTTATGTAATTGTTTTATATTATTTTACTTTCTTTTTTATCCAAAAAAAAAGTTTTTATTTTTATTTATCTTATCTTATTTTATTTATAAACTATTAAAAAAAAGGACCTTATCTTCACCAGACCAGGTTGTTAAGGAAATTAAACTTGTTTAAAAGGTTTTTAAAACCAGGTCCAGTCCAGATAATGTCCAAGTCGGGCTCAGCAACACACACCCTCATTCATGTACTACAAAAAAAATTGGGAAACAACAGTTTGCATATAATTAATAAACAAAGTTAAATTTTCATAAAAAGCATTTGTGTATAGTCCATATTATGTCCAAGTCAGACTCAAAACACAACTTCATTTTGTACACTCAAAAATAATAAATGATAAATGGGTTGTACTTGTATAGCGCTTTTCTACCTTCAAGGTACTCAAAGCGCTTTGACACTACTTCCACATTTACCCATTCACACACACATTCACACACTGATGGAGGGAGCTGCCATGCAAGGCACCAACCAGCACCCATCAGGAGCAAGGGTGAAGTGTCTTGCTCAGGACACAACGGACGTGACAAGGTTGGTACTAGGTGGGATTTGAACCAGGGACCCTCGGGTTGCGCACGGCCACTCTTACACTGCGCCACGCCGTCCAACAGATAGCATATATGTTGCTGTTGTTGCATATCTATAAACATAATTACATTTTCACAATAAGCCTTTAAGGATTTCCCATCTTGCACATCTTTGCCAATAATTGTTTAAACAAAAGTTAAGGTGTAAAAAAACAGTTTCTTGATGTAAAATTGCCTACGTAGATAGTAGATGGTTTATTTTTGCTGTGAGGCAAGGACAGCAAAGCAATGTACCACCGGAAGCTTAGAAAGTGAGCAATTGAGTTAAAAGAGTGGAGTGGAACATTTCCTGGAGGACTTGCTCAATAGTTCCTCGCATTTTCAAGCATTTATTTACGCAAGTATTAATGCGGTTATGGGTGTCTGCATGAGCTGTCGCCCCGGTAGCCCATTTGTGTCACCCACCACTAGGCGCTTGGGGGCTCTGGCCATGGGTGGCCCGTTATGTGAGAACTGGTCCCTGCAGGGGGTGTGAAAAAAAACTCCAGATGATAAAAAAATACAAATCATGAGGAGGACACACAAAAACAAGCAAGAACGCACACGCAAACACACACTCAGACACCCCCTGAGACCAAAGTCATTTCTATAAAATGCTTGAAAACATATGTAAACATGACACGATATTATCAACTATGCACATAAAACAAATACAAAATACTGAAAATTCCACAAAGGCCCATCTACTTAAATACATCACTTACATAACACAATTATCTCCTATCATAAATGAAACATTTATTTAACCTGTGAAATGCTGTGCCTACAATACCAAGTCCTATTTTTAAGTGGATTGTATTGACTTGTCTTGGCAGTTTCCTGTCGCCGTATTCGTAACTTGTGGATTGTCAAGGTTTTTGACAGATGAAGACTGCATCGAACATTAAACCTTCAGGCTCACATGTTATTTATAATCGTGGTGATATGCAAGTGAGCTATACAGATGTCTGCTTTTACTTAAGTACATGCAGCTGTACAGTGACATTGGCTCAGAATCCAAACATAATACACAGATATTTTATTTAAAGGACTGGAATCATTAGCTTTAATGCTTTTGGTTAACATTGCTTACAAATTAGATTTTTTATTTATTTATTTAATGTCGAGTTTGGCTTTTTGGTTCACTAATTGGTAGAAAAAGGAAGTCTACTCTGTAATCTTGTTATGCCCCAGGCCAAAGTCTCTATAGTGTTGTTAAGCACTGGTAAACAATAAGAAAGAAAATCTAAATTATTACTATTGAATTATTCCGCCCATGTGCAACTGAGATAGGCTCCAGTACCCCCTGCCACCCAGTAAGGGACAATCAGTAGAAAATGAATGGATGGCTATAGTGTACCATATTTTACAGCTAACATACTTTATGCACCAGTATAATAGGCCGCAGTCACAAAATTTTAGGGGGAAAAAAATATGTTTCCATATATTAGCCTTAGGAGAGTTGTTCACGAGTGGGGGAAGAGTGGATCGTGAGATCGACAGGTGGATCCGTGCGGCGTCTTCAGTAATGCGGACGTTGTACAGATCTTTTGTGGTGAAGAAGGAGCTGAGCCGGAAGGCAAAGCTCTCAATTTATCGGTCGATCTATGTTCCCATCTTCACCTATAGTCATGAGCTTTGGGTCATGACCAAAAGGATAAGATCATGGGTACAAGTGGCCGAAATGAGTTTCCTCCGCCAGGTGGCGGGGCTCTCCCTTAGAGATAGGGTGAGAAGCTCTGTCATCTGGGAGGAACTCAAAGTAAAGCCAATGCTCCTCCACATCGACAGGAGCCAGATGAGGTGGTTCGGGCATCTGCTCAGGATGCCACCCGAACGCCTCCCTAGGGAGGTGTTTAGGGCACGTCCAACCGGTAGGATACCACGGGGAAGACCCAGGACATGTTGGGAAGACTATGTCTCCCGGCTGGCCTGGGAATGCCTCGGGATCCCCCGGGAGGAGCTAGACGAAGTGGCTGGGGAGAGGGAAGTCTGGGCTTCCCTGCTTAGACCTGACCTCGGATAAGCGGAAGATGGATGGATGGATGGATATTAGCCTTACCGGACTATAAGCCACAGATACATACGTTGTCAAATGAGTTATTTACACAAAAAACTATAAATGTTTATTTACACGCCTTAATTGCTTCCAAAAAGTGTCTGGAACACAGCAGTAAAACAGCTGATCAAACAAAATATAATCATTGCCATGGATCCACTAGCTGCGCAAGTCAGCTCTTCAATCAGCTAAACCGACTCAATAACTCCACAGTGACGTTTCGATAAGTTTACTGAAGAATTTGTGAAACTGAAATAATACAAAGAGAATGCCGTTCTAAGTTAATAATACTAACACAGAACCTCGTAAACGTGTTAGCATATTAGCTAATGTTTACGACGCTAACGTCATTACATTACGATGGCACCTGCAAATATGCATGAAATCATCCCAACAGACATCACACACGGGCCACTTTAGTAAGTATAAACAGTTTTAGTTATAATCTAAAACTTACAAACGTTCCCTTGAGTTAAAAAATGAAGAATCCTTAGGAGTTACAAACGCTGAGGATGGCTAGAACACTAACTACCAGTAAATCGAAGAACACTGCAGCGTCTGCGGTGAGCGAACTCGTCCAAAAGATGGCGCAATAGCACATACAGTAAAACACATTCTCGGTGTTTTTGCTGAGGGTATTTTTTTTATTACTATTTTTCTTATTCAACCAATCAAACTTTATTTATAATGCGCTTTTCATACATAGTTAAAAACAATACCCCGATGACCCTGACACCCCATTATCACATACGCATGCACACACGGGCACAAATAAACACAAACACACATACGCAACTTTCTGAACAAATTAATGCATGGCCGAGTACAGAGGAGACATGTGAGTAAACACTATCACAGGAGCCATATGCACCAAGAGGTCATCAGACCATAACCACGAGGGCACCAACAGCACGGCCGATAACCCCTGAGGCAGATGGCTCCTCCTGAGGAACTTTGAAAAGTAAAAATAATAAAACCTGTAAATTAGTAAGAAGCATGAGTATAGATAAAGGATAAAATACAAGTAAGCCATATGAAGACAAAACTATTAAAATAATAATAAACACATAAAAAATAAAAATAAAATGAATATTTTTAACATATAATAAATTAATAGAATTAAATAAAATATTGCATAACTGATGAGATAAAAGTGAAGTACGAATGACTTCAAAAAAATTAATGAATATTAGGTAAAAGTCAAATCTAAAAGGTGGGTCTTAAGCCTGCTCTTAAAAACATGGAACGCTCTCCACGGCCCTGAGGTCCTTCGGCCTGCTGTTCTATAGACAGGGGCCAAAATGGTGGAAAGATGCCATCCAGTGACTTTGTGTCCTAACTTTTGGCATAATTAACAAATGAGTGCCGGAGGATCTAAAGGCCCATGAAGGTTCTTAGGGTAAAGGCAAAACTGAAAGATAAGAAGGGCCAATACCATGAAAACATATAAAACATAGAAAGAACCTTAAAATTGATCCTGAAACGCACAGGGAGCCAATGCAGAGATTTTAAAACTGGTGTAATGTGAGCCCACCTTTTGGTCTTTGTCAGGACACGTGCCGCTAACTTTTTGAAGCAATTGCAAAGGTGTAATAACCTTTTTAGGAAGACCAAAAAGCAGGTTGTTACAATAATCTATGTCACTTGAAATAATAATATGCATGTCTTATAGCCACCAGCAAAGAAAAAATCCATGAATTAGCATTTCTGTTTTATAAGCCACAAGGTTCAAAGTCTAGAAAAAAAATAGCGGCTTATAGTCCGGAATTTACAGTAATAACAATATGCATCTCTTGCAGACTTTACACAGCTAGCAGTTCATTGTTTTGAGTGATGTCAACTGTATTTTTTTCGGAGTAATGAAGATAATAATTCTAAAATAATGAAAAATAATGAAAAATAATGACAAATACGTCACAAGCTACTCAAATTCTAAACGGCTTGTTCAGAGCAAGTATGACAAAAGGTACGATTTTTAATTAATATCTCAGCCACACTTCCATGGTTTGATTTCACATTTTCGGGACTTATGGGGATTCTAACTACACAAAAATAGGCACCAACAGGTAAGAAGGTAGTTTTGCATAATCCATCCATCCATCTTCTTCCGCTTATCCGGGGTCGCGTCGCGGGGGCAGCAGCCTAAGCAGGGAAGCCCAGACTCTCCTCTCCCTCGTCCAGTTCTTCCCGGGGAATTCCGAGACGTTCCCAGGCCAGCCAGGACACATAGTCTGCCCAACGTGACCTGGGTCTTTCCTGTGACCTCTTACCGGTCGGAAGCGCCTGAAACACCTCCCTAGGGAGGCGTTCGGGCGGCATCCTGACCAGATGCCCGAACCACCTCAACTGGCTCCTCTCGATGCATAATAGGGCCTCTTTAAAATGTAATGAACACTGCTATTCGGATACTTGGATAATACATCGATCCATTACCAAGTAGTTGCAGGGGCAGTTTTGGTGATACCAATGCTGATACAAGATGCCTACAATTTTAGATATCTTTGATTGATTCTATTTTTATAATCAAACAAAAACACAGGATGGGGGTTTACCGATAAGTTTAATATTTAAATTATGTCATACCATTGGCTCTGATTTAAAAATTGAAGTCATCCTGTGTAGCTGCTGACAGAAGCGCTTTGTATACATGTAATTTCATAGCTGGTTAGAATAAATAAATACAATGTATACATTTTAGGGCTGCGAATCTTTGGTTGTCCCACGATTCGATTCAATATCGATTCTTTGGGTCGCGATTCGATTATAAATCTATTTTTTACGTTTCAACGCGATTCTCGATTCAAAAACTATATTTTTCCGATTCAAAACGATTCTGTATTCAATCAATACATAGGATTTCAGCAGGATCCCCGGTCTGCTGATTTTTAAAAAAAAAAGCTTTTATAATTGTAAAGGACATTGTTTTATCAACTGATTGCAATAATTTAAATTTGTTTAAACTATTAAACGAACCAAAAATATGACTTATTTTATCTTTGTGAAAACATTGGACACAGTGTGTTGTCAAGCTTATGAGATGTGATGCAAGTGTAAGCCACTGTGACACTTGTTCTTTTTTTTTTTGATATAAATCTCTAATGATAATGTCAATGAGGGATTTTTAATCACTGCTATGCTGAAATTATAACTAATATTGATACTGTTGTTGATAATATTCATTTTTGTTTCACTACTTTTGGTTTGTTCTGTGTCATGTTTGTGTCTCCTCTCAATTGCTCTGTTTATGGCAGTTCTGAGTGTTGCTGGGTCAGGTTTGGTTTTGGAATTGGATTGCATTGTTATGGTATTGCTGTGTAGTGGTTTTGTTGGATTGAATTAAAAAAAAAAATTTGATGAAAAAAATAATCTATTTTTTAAAAATAAGTATCGATGCTGAATCGCACAACGTGAAAATTGCGATTCGAATTCAAATAAATTTTTCCCACCCCCCTAATAAATATACATTCATATTTACATATAGTATGATTGAAATGTATTTCCTATGGTAATTTCATGCATTTACATGAAATTACCATAGGAAATACATTTTGTTATTATTTATCATTTTATTTTATTATTATGTATTATTTATTATTATTATTTATTTTATGTTAACTTTATTTTTGTTACAAAACTCATGTAAATTGGTGAGGAACATATTTTTGGTTATGGTTCGGTCACAATGTTGGGGGGCCAGTGAATATGTGACGGAATAAGGGAAGCAGCATGAGACAGCTAGCATTTGATGGAAGAGGTAATTGGAGTCTCGGCTTGAAAATAAACTTTATTCCCTCGGAGTTTGTGAGGCCAATGAGGTATGATTCTTTTGCTATAATGCATGTAAAATAAATGTGTTTTTTTCTTTTGTTTGATGTCAGTCTAATTGTTTTTTCTTATTTATTAGTTCTGACGGCAGTATTTTGGCATTGTGTTGGCATCGTTAAGGAGAAGAAGGCGCGGCTGAAATAAATGTGTGAGAAAAACGAACAACTTGAGCCTTGATTAAAACCTCAGAGGGAGTAACATCCTGTGTTTTATTTCTTGAGTTTGTAAACAAGAACAAAAACAGCTCAAATATTTTGTGATTTAAAATATATATAAATCTAATCACCCATATACTGATTCTATACTTGGTATTGTTACTGTTTATATTTGTATTGATCCTCCCACCTCTGTTTACATTTAAGCACTCTAACTCAGCGGTTAGTGTAGCCATAGTAGCATGTTTAGCTATTCCATGTCCTCCAGTGATACTTGTAAGAAAAAGTTTATTTGGCGCCATGAAGGCTGCTAAATTAGAAGCAGCTTTGTACTGTGAAAGGACATCAGCTGCTAGCTCGCTTGCGAGGACGTACTTTACATTGAGGACATGGTCGTTTGCTTGTTGCTGATAAACCTGCAAGACACAGCTAGACTGTGTTATCAACATGCATTATCGAGGTGGTGTGCCGTCAGGGCCGGCAAGGCCTTCTCTGCTGGCCTAACATAACCAGAAATCATGATCATAATTAAAAATAAAATTATGTTTTTATTTACTTTCCCTAAATATCTAAAAGTAGTCATATTCTCTTCATGTCATATTATGCTGCTTCCAGCGCCGTTGTTTTTAGTTTATAGAATTTTTATCCAATCAGAATCCAGCTGCCTTATGCTGCCATGCTGTACCAAATCTGCCATAAGCCTTCAAATTCAGCAATGTGGGCGTCTGTGCACTGTAAATGAGCGGGGACATACAGTGACAAGACAGTTGCGATACCCAATCAGATCACACGTTGTTGTCAGTAAGGCCTTCCAGATGGCGTAAGGCAGATATATTGTGATGTTATGAGCCAGGAAACATAAGAACTGCATTACCCAGCATGCCACAGTGGTGAAGAGCAGTAGCCCTGTTTAGGTTGTTGAATGTAGACAGCTTGATGTTATCGATGAGCACGCTGTGGAGTAAACTTTAAGAAGTCAGCCAACACGCCTCGTCTGCATCTTTTATGATTAGACAAGACAACACATATACTTGCAAATATGAATGTTAATTTTGACAGTACCACATAAGATACGTTTTAATTGCTGATGCGGGTTAATTGATTTGTAAATGCGCCAGAAAATTACCCTTTTTGTACAATGCCCAGTCGTGCGTAAATATGTTTCAGTATAGTATTTTTCCAGCATTGGTCACGTGGGGACATAAATGATGATATTTTGAGAGGTGATCAGGCCTAGGTGGGAAACGCACGGCCCACCACTGTATTATCATGATAAAACGATAGTATTAAAAATTGTATCGTCAGCCAAATTGATATCATTTAGGCGAGGGATTAGTGCGTCTGCCTCAAAATACAAAGGTCCTGCGTTTGATCCTGTGCTCGGGATCTTTCTGTGTTGAGTTTGCATGTTCTCCCTGTGACTGTGTGGGTTCCCTCCGGGTACTCCGGCTTCCTCCCACCTCCAAAGACTTGCACCTGGGGATAGGTTGATTGGCAACACTAAATTGGCCCTAGTGTGTGAAGGTTGTCTGTCTATCTGTGTTGGCCCTGCGATGAGGTGAAGACTTGTCCAGGGTGTACAACGCCTTCCACCCGATTGTAGCTGAAATAGGCTTCAGCACCCCCCGTGACCCAGAAAGAGATAAACAGTAGATAATGTATGGACGGATGGATAGGCAAGGGAAGAGAAGTTTATTTGCAAAGCACAATTTGTGCACATGGCAATTCAGCATATTTACATTGTCTATAACGTGCAAACCAACCCAGGTTTCCATACAGCAGTGTTGTTCAACCTTTTTTGAGCAAAGGCACATTTTTTTGCGTTGAAAATATCCGGAGGCACACCACCAGCAGAAATCATTAAAAAAACAAAACTCAGTTGAAAGTAATAAAGTCGTTGAATGACTAACGCATAACCAAGCATGCATCAATATAGCTCTTGTCTCAAAGTAGGTGTACTGTCACCACCTGTTGCATCACATCATGACTTATTTTGACTTGTTTTCTGTTTTCATGTGTGTAGTGTTTTACTTCTTGTCTTGTGCTCCTATTTTGGTGGCTTTTTCTCTTTTTTTGGTATTTTCCTGTAGCAGTTTCATGTCTTCCATTGAGCGATATTTCCCGCATCTACTTTGTTTTAGCAATCAAGAATATTTTATTGTTTTTATCCTTCTTTGTGGGGACATTGTTGATTGTCATGTCATGTTCGGATGTACATTGTGGACGCCATCTTTGCTCCACAGTAAGTCTTTGCTGTTGTCCAGCATTATGTTTTTGTTTACTTTGTAGCCAGTTCAGTCTTAGTTTTGTTCTTCATAGCCTTTCCTAAGCTTCAATGCCTTTTTTTAGGGGCACTCACCTTTTGTTTATTTTTGGTTTAAGCATAAGACACCTTTTTACCTTCACGCTGCCTCCCGCTGTTTCCGACATCTACAAAGCAATTATCTATCTGCTGCCACCTACTGATATGGAAGAGCATTACATGGTTACTCTCCCGAGCTCTAGACAGCACCGACCACTCAACAACAACACGTCATTTGCAGATTAAAATTACTGGTTTGCAAAAAAATAGTTTTAACCCAAATAGGTGAAATTAGATACATTAATCTCCCACGGCACACCAGACTGCGTCTCACGGCACACAGTGGTTCAAAAACACTGCCGTCGTGGGTACAGCGGAAAGTGGGTAGTGTAAACTTTTACAAAGCAATGCTGCCACCTACTGACATGGAGTATTACGCGGTTACCCTGCCGAGTTTTACATGACACAGACACTAAGCCACGGCACATTATTGACAGATTATAATTATTGATATGCAAAAAATATTTTTGGCATGAATTAGGTGAAGTTGCATACTTTCCCACGGCACACCAGACAATATCTCAGTGGTTGAAAAACACTGCCATACAGAACGCCTCTGATTCCTTGCACTTGTTATAAAACCATTGAAGCACACTACCTGAAACTCAAAAAGGAAGCACTATATATTATCATCATCATCATCATTGTGCATCTGGGTTTCCCCTATTCATGCCATAGTATGGGAATTGCTGATGGTGTATGCGCCCGGTGGAATGTGCTGATCATTTTCAAAAGTACTGTTTTTCTCTCTCCATATCAATGCAGATAAGCCAATCGTGACAGAGCATCAGACGTTTAAGACAACGATCACACAATGTTCACTTCTTGATCAGAGACTGCTGGCAGTGCAAGCAATGGTGTGATTAGAACCAAAATAGAAAATATGAAGATTCTAAAGAGAGAAAATGAGGGAGGATCAAAAGGGGAGACGGTAATGACCGAGTGCAGGGGAGCAAAATGAAAAACAAAACACATCGGGTTTGAAGCATCACTGAGAGTGGTGTGGGAGTGAAGTGATGGAATGGATTTAGGCAGGGAAAGAGACAAACAATAGAACCAAAGAGAGACAGTTGCATAATGTCCCAATCGAGGGGGAACAAAAACATTGTATGGATTTCTGTGTGTCACAAACACTTCTCGTGAATGTGTCGCCATGGAACGACGCAAACGTCCTTTTTTGGAGGATTTTGAAAATTATTTAAAAAGTAGATAATAGAAATACAAAAACAAAATGCTTAACTTTCGAACTGGAAAACGTTATTTTTTGCAAATATTAGCTCATTAAGAATTGGATGCCTGCAACATGTTTCAAAAAAGCTGCAAAGTGGCAAAAAAGACTGACAAAGTTGAGGAATGCTCATCAAACACTTATTTGTAACATCCCACTTGGGAACAGTGGGTGCCAAGATTGGGTATAAAAGCAGCTTCCATGAAATGCTCAGTCATTCACAAACAAGGATGGGGCGAGGGTCACCACTTTGTGAACAAATGCGTGAGCAAATTGTTGAACAGTTTAAGAACAAAATTTCTCAACGAGATATTGCAAGGAATATAGGGATTTCACCATATACGGTCCGTAATATCAACAAAAGGTTCTGATAATCTGGAGGAATCACTGCAGGTAAGCGAAGGCCTAAAACCAACATTGAATGCCCGTGACCTTCAATCCCTCAGACAGTGCTGCGTCAAAAACCGACATCAGTGTGTAAAGGATATCACCACATGGGCCTAGGAACACTTCAGAAAACCACTGTCAGTATGTGCAGTTTGTCGCTACATCTGTAAGTTCAAGTTAAAACTCTAATATGCGAAGCAAAAGCCATTTATCAACAACACACAGAAACACCGTCGGCTTTGCTGGGCCTAAGCTCATCTAAGATGGACTGATGCAAAGTGGAAAAGTGTTCTGTGGTCTGACGAGTACACCTTTGAGACAGTTTTTGGGACGGCGTGGCGCGGTGGAAGAGTGGCCGTGCGCAACCCGAGCGTCCCTGGTTCAACTCCCACCTAGTACCAACCTCGTAACGTCCGTTGTGTCCTGAGCAAGACACTTCACCCTTGCTCCTGATGGGTGCTGGTTGGCGCCTTGCATTGCAGCTCCCTCCATCAGTGTGTGAATGTGTGTGTGAATGGGTAAATGTGGAAGTAGTGTCAAAGCGCTTTGAGTACCTTGAAGGTAGAAAAGTACAACCCATTTATCATTTATTTATTTATTTATTTATTTATTTATTTTTGGAAACTGTGGACGTTGTGTCCTCCGGACCAAAGAGGAAAAAAAACATCCGGACTGTTATAGGCGCGAAGTTCAAAAGCCAGCATCTGTGATGGTATGGGTATGTATTACTGGCCAAGGCATGGGTAGTTTACACATCTATGAAGGCACCATTAATGCTGAAAGGTACATACAGGTTTTGGAGCAACATTTGTTGCCATCCAAGAAACGTTATCATGGACGCCCCTGCTTATTTCAGCAAGACAATGCCAAGCCACATTCTGCACTTGTTACAACATTGTGGCTTCGCAATAAAAAAGTGCGGGTACTAGACTGGCCTGCCTGTAGTCCAGACCTGTCTCCCATTGAAAATGTGTGGTGCATTTTGAAGCCTAAAATACGACAACGGAGACCCCTGACTGTTCAACAACTTAAACTGTACGTCAAGCAAGAATGGGAAATAATTCCTCCTGAAAAGCTTCAAAAATTGGTATCCTTAGTTTCCAAACGTTTACTGAGTGTTGTTAAAAGGAAAAGCCATGTTACACAGTGGTAAAACTTTTTTACAATGTGTTGCTGACATTAAATTTTAAGTTAATGAGTATTTGCAAAATGAACATTAAATATCTTGTCTTTGCAGTACATTAAATTTAACATAATTTGAAAAGGATTTGCAAATCATTGTATTCTGTTTTTATTTACGATTTACACAACATGCCAACTTCACTAGTTTGGGGTTTTGTACATTGACAGTAGTTTCTGACAATTTGCGATGCTACGCGCTACTCCTAGTGGGAAATGTGGTCTTCTTCCAGGCAATACTCTACCTTTTTGCTCCGCTAAAAGCAACCTAAACAGAAAGTTTTTAAATGGGGCTTTAAGAAGCCAAAAGTATTATCCAAAATATTTACTCTACTACTCAAAGAGGTCCTATACAGCAGGGTCCTCAATTACATTAGTCCAAGGGCCGGAGTTTTTATCAGCAGAAACTGAAAGAGTTATGTATCATGAAAAAATATCATATTACAGTAATTGAATTCTATCTTACTACAATGTTTACCATACCAGATTTAGTAAGCAACTACAGAAAACTGCAATAAACTCACCACCTACTCACACGGGGTTAAGTTAGCAAGCAACTGTCAAAAATCAGCTGATTTTCACCCCATTTTGAAAATTAAAGTATTAACCGCTTTAAAAGGAAAAATTGATTGACAGGATATAGTCCACCAATAAAAAAAGATTTGGAAAAATGACACAGGAGCCTTTTGTTGGCAGGAATGCTTTGTTAATGAGTCCAACATACTGTACTCAGCCGAACTATACTCTGAGAACAACTCAATAATAATGTTTTTTTACTGAACCGAGTAACTTTTGGAGACAACTAAGAGGGAGAAATGTGCCACACAGCAGAAATCTCAGGTATCAATCAGGATTGCGCTTGGTGACACACGGCCAAATGGCTGAAAGGGTTCAGACACCGGCTTGTGTAGATTAAACAGCCCAATTAATCTCTCCTTCTTCAGCGTGCCAAACTCCAGGTCTCGACTTCAAAGCACACACAAAGTTGAGGACTTGAGCCATTTGTACATTTTTTTTCACTGATGTGTGACTCAATGGGGCTTATGGAAACAACCTTGTAGTGGTGTAGTCTCTTATCTTCAAATAGTAGAGTGACTGGCTGCCAACCAGTCAGGGCAGAGTGCAAAAGATTCATTCCCTTTGTTGCCGCAGGACATAAAACCATATACAGTAAAAAAAATTAAAAAAAATAAAAAGATGAACAAAAAAATCCAAGTTCAAGATTAAATTACATCAGCGATCTTGTGACATGAAGGGGGAAAAAATGGTGACAGAATGTATGAAAGTGCTGGGAAGAAGGCCATGCTGGCAAAGAAGAACATGACAGGTAAAAGGATGAGAGGAAAATCATTTGGGATGTGAAATAGAGGTATTTATTAATGAGTCCAGTATAGTAGATGGAACACCTCATAGATATTTCTTCTGAGGTAAAATATAAAGTTTATTGAACATACTATACAACGTATCACGTGGACACTGATGAGGAGACAAACTGAATCTGACTTACATTTCATCATCTTCTCTTTTTAGTAAATCTGATGTAAGCATGTGGAATATTTTCATCTCATTTCTTGTCTTTCATCCCTTCCAAAAACATTAAAGAGGAGCTTTAACAGTTATTTTTACATTAAAGCGCAATCATAACAGATATTTATGGGTCTATCAGAACAAAGACAGTGGCATGTTTTACTTTTTAATCCATTGGGGGTTTTAACTAACAATAAGAGGAATAACTTAGAGGAAGTCGGTATCATAAACAAGAGCGGTGGCGCGTTAAACAGCTTGAAAAAGGAAACACACACAAACACACACAAACTCACATAAACACACACACACGTTATCATAGGGGAAAGCCAAATGTGAGCCAGAGGATTGAGAGGAGTTAAACATTTTAACAGGCCAAACCAATTCTTAGTACATGTGTGTGTGTGTGTGCATGAAGCCTTTCAGACACTAACTTCAGCAGGCTGAACACATGTCCTTAACCTAAATGTAAGTGTTGTACTGCCACCTATTGACTGAATGTGCCACTGCTCTCCCCTCCCCCTAGAGCAGTGGTTGTCAACCTTTTTTCAGTGATGTACCCCCTGTAAACATGTTTTTTATTCAAGTACCCCCTAATCAGAGCAAAGCATTTTTGGTTAAAAAAAAAAAGAGATAAAGAAGTAAAATACAGCACTATGTCATCAGTTTCTGATTTATTAAATTGTATAACAGTGCAAAATATTGCTCATTTGTAGTGGTCTTTCTTGAACTATTATGAAAAAAAGATATACAAATAACTAAAAACGTGTTGAAAAATAAACAAGTGATTCAATTATAAATAAACATTTCTACACATAGAAGTAATCATCAACTTAAAGTGCCCTCTTTGGGGATTGTAATAGAGAGCCATCTGGATTCATGAACTTAATTCTAAACATTTCTTCACAAAAAATTCTAGCTGTCAACACTGAATATTGCATTGTTGCATTTCTTTTCATAGTTTATAAGCTAACATTCATATTGTGTTGAAGTAGTATTCAATAAATATATTTGTAAAGGATTTTTGACTTTTTGCTATTTTTAGAATATTAAAAAAAAAATCTCACGTACCCCTTGGCATTCCTTCAAGTACCCCCAGGTGTACATGTACCCCCATTTGAGAACCACTGCCCTAGACCACTCATACTGAAAATACAGTCTTTATTCAAGAATATGGGGGAAAATGAGAGTGGCAGCAGGCACAAAAAGCAAGAAATATAAATAAAATTATGTAAAATAAGGAAAAATGTTTAAGAATATTGATTAAGGGAGAAGAACAGTGCATTTTCAGGACTTGTTTTTTCAAAAAAATACATGTTCAATGACACAAATCAAGTTTATCCCAGTGGTGGGGTTTCACAGCCAGTTACATCGACTGTACAGTATATACGTGTGACGTAATGTAGCCCAAAAAGAAAGGATAGAAGGAAAAGGTGTGGACACAAGTTCACAGAGGACAGAGCAGATGGTGTCTCCTCCACTCACACACACACACACACACACACACACACACACACACACACACACAAATACACACACACTGGTGACATAGTACCATGCCAGGTGTGCAGTTGGAGGCCACAGTCTGGCATTGACTGGAGTTGTGTGTACATGTAGGAGAGTGTGTATTGTCGCCATCCCTTGCTCTCTTTGTGTGAAAAGGGCCCCCTATTCACTGCACTCGGCTGCCAGCCTGGCACTTAATCACAGGACAACACAGTACACACACGCGTACACACACACACACACACACACACACACACATGCGTACACACAAACACGCACACGCACACACACACGCACACACGCGCATACGCGCGCACACGCGTGTACCCTCTGTTGCCTTTTTGTCCAGCCTACAGAGAGACTGAAAGGAGGTCAAAAAAAGAATCCAGAGAGAAACAAATCACAGATAATGATAGTTTGGCCCAACTTTTAAATGAAAGTGTTGGGAAAAGAGGTGAACAGATAGATATCTTGCCGAGCTTCTAGAACAAGGGTCGGGAAACTTTTTGGCTGACAGAGCCATGAAAGCAAAATATTTTAAAATGTATTTCTGTGAGAGCCATATGATATGTTTTAACACTGAATACAACTGCATTTTTAAGTAACACAAACATTTTTAGAGGATTATAAGTCTCTCTTTTTGTTTAAATTACATAGTTATTCTGAAGCTAAGCAATAATAAATAAAATACTTCTTACCATTAGAGGCCTACTGAAATGAAATTTTCTTATTTAAACGGGGATAGCAGGTCCATTCTATGTGTCATACTTGATCATTTCGCGATATTGCCATATTTTTGCTGAAAGGATTTAGTAGAGAAAATCGACGATAAAGTTCGCAACTTTTGGTCGCTCTTAAAAAAGCCCTGTCTTTCCCGGAAGTAGTGCGCATGACGTCACAGATTGTCGGACTCCTCACATCCACCCATTAATTACAATCATGGACGCTAGCAGCGCGAGCAATTCTGACCGAGAAAGCGACAATTTCCCCATTAATTGGAGCGAGGATGAAAGATTAGTGTTTTAAGATATTGATAGCGACGGACTAGAAAAAAAAAAAAAGCGACCGATCAGGGCGACGGCAGTGTGAGCGTTTCAGATGTAATTAAACACATGTACTACGATAATTCTGGAAGATCCCTTATCTGCTTATTCTTTTAATAGTGTTTTAGTGAGATTTTAAGGTTGTAAAGACATACATCGAGGTCGGATGGCTGCGTTGAACACACTGTGTCTCAGAGAGAAGCCGAGAAGCTAAGCTCACAGCTGCGGCAGAACGACGAATAATCCACGGATGTCCACGGTAAGATATATATCACAATTTCCCCATCCAAAAACATGCTGGTTGACGTCGAGAAAACATGTTCGCTTGACCGCTCTGCTTTCACAACAAACAAAGAAACGCTGGCTGTGTCTCGGTGCTAAAGGCAGCTGCAATCCACCGCTTTCCACCAACAGCATTGTTCTTTATAGTCTTTATTATTAAATGAACAAATTGCAAAAGATTCAGCAACACGGATGTCAAAAATACTGTGTAATTATGCGGTTAAAGCAGACAACTTTTAGCTGTGTGTGTGCGCAGCGCTAATATTTCCTCACAGTCCATGACAGCACACGTACACGTCATCATTCCGCGACGTTTTCAACAAAAACTCCTGGGAAATTTAAAATTGCAATTTAGTAAACTAAAAAGGCCGTATTGGCATGTGTTGCAATGTTAATATTTCATCATTGATATATAAAGTATCAGACTGCGTGGTCGATAGTAGTGGGTTTCAGTAGGCCTTTAATGTGACTTCTTGAACAGGTGCGGCGGATTTTGGATGGATGGATTAAAATATATGAGAATGTTTTATATTTTGAACCTCATTTTTAACACTGTGATTACAAGCGGAATTATTCATAATTTATTGTGTAAAGCAATGTCAGCTAATATTTATCTGAGAGCCAGATGCAGTCATTAAAAGAGCCACAGGTTCCCTACCCCTATTCTAGAACAACAATGAACTATCTCAAAGTGACATACCACGTACACACATGCAAGCAGCTCCATGGTCATGCATAATGAGTGGTGCGAGGGATGAGACAGCAGCTGTGTTGTCCAAAATGTGAGTACACATTTGGATTCACACAGCCCAGAATTTAGGAAACCTTACAGGGAAAAGTTTTGAAACAAAGTTGGGGGTAATGGTGTAGTCTTGAATACACATTTTAGGACTATAAACATACAGAAAATATGTAATTGTTTATTACTTCTGTACGATAAACATAGCAGAGCAAACTGACTACATCAAGCACTGTGTACTTGATGTTGTGCATGGTCTCACGTGCCTCTTTACAGCCATGTGGGGATGCTGTTTTACCGTATTTACAGTATTGTTAGTTCCATCCATCCATTCATCTTCTTGTTCAAAGATAAAACTACATTACATTGGAGTCTCGATTCACGAACGCCTCTATTTGCGTCTTTTTCGGTTTACAAACGTTTACAATCTGCTCAGTGCCCAGTGGCCTGCTTAGTGGCCTAGTGGTTAGGGTGTCCACCCTAAGATCGGTAGGTCGTGAGTTCAAACCCCGGCCGAGTCATACCAAAGACAATGGGTAATGATAAAAATGGGACCCGTTACCTCCCTAGTTGGCACCCAGCACCAAGGGTTGGAATTGGGGATTTACTCACCAAAATGATTCTTGGGCGCGGCCACTACTGCTGCTCACTGTTCCCCTCACCTCCCAGGGGGTGAGCAAGGGGATGGGTAAAATGCAGAGGATAATTTCACCAGACCTAATATGTGTGTGACTATCATTGGTACTTTAACTTTAAGGTTGGGCAGTATACCTGTATTACAGTTGATACCCAACTAGCGGGGTGCTAGCGGGGTGTATAATATAGCCAGAAAGGGTCATGGATGCTTGGGATTCTGGGTAATTGTTATGTTGCGTTTATGTTGTGTTACTGTGAGGATGTTCTCCCGAAATGTGTTTGTCATTCTTGTTTGGTGTGGGTTCACAGTGTGGCGCATATTAGTAAGAGTGTTAAAGTTATTTGTATCACAACCTTCAGTGTAACCTGTATGGCTGTTGACAATATGCCTTGCAGTCGTGTACGTGTATCAACGGAAGCCACGCACAACATGATACTGGGCTGGCAAGCTGTGCGTACATGTTGTAGAAGGCGTCAAAGGCAATGGCTTCATAGCACGCCCTTGTTATTGTTATCTGGGTGACCATCAGAAGATATTAGTGAGAATGGTTGCGGCTCTCATTATCTTCCTCATATTGTGAGACGGGTCAGAAAGGCTCTTTGACTGGCAAAGGTTGCCGACCCCTGATATATTTATACATACGGTAACTTAACCCTGGAGCTACATTGAAAATACACGCAACCCAAATTCAAAATGCCGGACATTTGACGCATTTTTAAAAAAAAAACGCCCAGACACTCCGGACACCCCCGCAAAAGAGGACATGTCCGGGGAAAAGAGGACGTATGGTCAGCCTACCTTAGAACCTGTATCTCTCCTTGTAGTGACTTTACCACTGATCTCACCTTGTTATGTTGTTCAGTTCTGTTGGCAACTTTGCACAGCAGCTGCCTGTTGTGTCAAAATATTTATCTACTTCTCGGCTTGAAAATACCTTTTCCTACAGCGGACTAACCTCGTGTAGCGGCTGGGTGGCTGAAGAGTAGCTTCAAACGGAAAAGCAAGCTGCCCTGACTGCAGTGAGCGAATAGAAGCTTCATCTATCCTGTGCGTGAGGCTATAATCCTAACGTCAATAAACACGATTAACAAAAACTGCTTTGACATAGTAATAGCTAATTACTTTAATATTAAAACACAGAATATCACGGAAATTGACATACATCTAAGTGAAATGCTGTCATTGTGAGAAAAATAAACATTTGTTTGTGAAAATAATGTGTCCAATTGAGCTTTATCCACGACACACTCAGTCGCCCTGCCCTAAACTAAACTGTTAACACAGCCACTTGAAACAGCGACTAAACTACAAAGGTAAAACTAGCAAGAACAATCCATACACCCATGACACATCGAATCCACGTTTGTTTTTGTGAACGACATCATCGATGCTATAAAGTATTAATGTACAAACAAAACAGCGGTCACAACTTGAGAGGCGCTCTCTTTTCTTTTGCAGCCTAAAGTGAGTCGCCTCTCTATTCGTCAAGCTGAGAATAACAACACAGCACACGTCCCCCCTTCACAGTAATAACGTATCAGTAATAGCAAATCTGGTCTGACGAGATAACAGAAAAAATAACAAAATAAATGTTTCAAAAAAGTAGCTAAAACAAGTATCATGTACTTAAAATACTTATTGATACATTTACAAAATTATTATGTTTTGAACGAAAATACTGTTCAGAATTGTCCAAAGGTGTATTGCACCAAACAATGTGAGGATTTTTGTATCTAATTAACAATTTATAATTTTTTGGGACACAAAATGAACACACTCTATGGTGGTAAAATAAGTATAACAGGTAAATAACGAGAAAAAAAAAATACAACGCAAAGAATGTACAAAAATTCTTCTCAACTAAAGAGGAGAAAAATAACCTTAGAGGAAAATCTAATTTAAAACATTTGTATGCACGTACAACACTTAAAACCTTTATCATATCAGTATGTGGAATTAAATTATGGAATGGATTAAGTAAGGAAGTTAAACACTGTACTGATATGATCCAGTTTAAGAGGCTGTTCAAATTAATAGTGCTTACAAAGTACAAAGAAGAAGAATTATGAGAAACACTTCAACCTTATTGAAAATAAGATATTCTTCATCTCAGTATGTTAATAATGACTGAATTAATTAATTACATATTACAAAACTGTTGTATTACTCATTCATGGATGTAATTTTATTATAAAGGAGGTCAGTGGATGAATGTATATAATTGTAGACGCTCTGACGTGGGAAAGGGGTAGGATTAAATAGGCTTTACTTCCTCCTACTCCTTTTCGGACATGATGTGATGTGAAATGATGTGGTATTGTTTTATGCATTATGTTGTTAGTGTATTCATGTTCATGTTTGAAATAAACTAAGAAAAGAAAAAGAAAAAAAAGTTTATGGTTATTGCTATTATTATTAATAAAGTTGTGATTCATTCATTACTAAATGATATAAAATGTTGTTTTAATCTATATTTAAAGTAGAATGTTTGCAGTACAATAAATACTCATGTTTTCAAATTAATTGTATGTATTTGTGTAATTAATTGCAATATCAATCAAAATAATCATGATTATTATTTTTCCCATAACCGTCCAACCTTAATAAATATATAAATATATATATATATATATATATATATATATATATATATATATATATATATATATATATATATATATACACACACATATGTACAGTATGTGTGTATGTACATATGTATACATGCACATATATACATATACATGTACATATATAAATATGCATGTACATGTATATATATATATATATATAAACGTTTTTGTACATAAATATACATATATAATCATATATCTGAGTGTTAGACAAGCCTCCTTTCTTCCTGTTTTTAAAACCCTCTTAAAAACATAATTTTATTCCATGGCTTTTAACACTGAGTGATATCCATCCTGCAATACCGCCCCATTATACACCTGCTGTTAACCTGTTTTTATGTTTTATTTATTTATTTATTTTTTTATAATGTTCTGGTTGTGTTGTGTTTGCTCGGTTCTCATTTTTAACCTGCTCATTGTACAGCACTTTGGCTACCCCTGTGATAAATTTTAAATGTCCTATATAAATAAAGTTGATTTGATTTGATTTGATTACTGTATATACATACACACACATACAGAGGTGGGCAGTAACGCGCTACATTTACTTGAGTAAATTTTGGGATGAATTGTACTTCTACGAGTAGTTTTTATGCAACATATTTTTACTTGAGTATATTTATAGAGAAGAAACGCTACTTTTACTCCGCTCCATTTATCTACATTTAGCTCGCTACTCGCTACTTTTTTTTTTTTATCGATCTGTTAATGTTTGTTTTGGTTTATGACAGTTTCAAAGTAATATGTACTGTACTGTAAAATCTACTAATAAAAGTATCAATCAAGAAATCAATCAAAAGTGTAAAGGAAAAAAGACACTTTTTATTTCAACCGTACTTCCTGTCAAAAGCCTAAAGACTGATCGCACAGTCCCTGTCTTCTCAATAAAAGTGCCGCTCCATCGTGCCTGCGCTAACAAAATAAGAGTCTCCGAAAGCAAGCGCAAACAAGCTAGCAAGCTACGGAGTTTGCCGCCAATGTATTTCTTGTAAAGTGTATAAAAACCAATATGGAAGCTGGACAAATAAGATGCCAAAAGCCAACGACATTCATGTGGTATTAGACAGAAAAGAGGAACTTTTTTTCTCCTCCATTTGAAAAAGTGGACGTTATCAGCACTAAAATGCAAGTCATCAGAATCAGGTAATACACCAACTTATATTCTTGTCTTCATGAAAGATAGGAATCTATATAATAAACATGCATGTATATTCATTAAAACACCTTTAACATGTCAACGAAAACGGCAAAATAAATAAATATATATTATATACTGTATATATAAATGTATGTATGTATATATATATATATATATATATATATATACACAAATATATATATATATATATGATATGTGTGTGTATGTATATGTATATATGAGGTAGATCACCTCAACTTGGTCATTTATTAAGATATCTGATTAAAGTTGAAAAACTTATTGGGGTGTTACCATTTAGTGGTCAATTGTATGGAATATGTACTGTACTGTGCAATGTACTAATAAAAGTTTCAATCAATCAATCAATGCCTATTGAGCCTATGGTGCTGTTAAGTTATTGTGGCTCAATGTGCCTTAATTTTTTTTTATTTTAATGTACTATTATTTAAAATATATTATTGTTTTGGGTGCTTAAGAGATATTCCTGGCTCTGAATTTGATCATTGCTATTTCTATGTTTTTGTGCATTATTTGTTGCCGTAATCAGGTTACTCATCAGTTACTCAGTACTTGAGTAGTTTTTTCACAACATTCTTTTTACTTTTACTCAAGTAAATATTTGGGTGACTACTCCTTACTTTTACTTGAGTAATACATCTCTAAAGTAACAGTACTCTTACTTGAGTACAATTTCTGGCTACTCTACCCACCTTTGCACATATATAAATACATACAGTATATAGACACATATTTAAATAGATATAGATATAAACACATACATACAAATACACATATATACATACATATACATATATTTACACATTTACACATACATGTATATATGCATGTATCCATACATGTATGTATACGTTCATATATACATGTATGTATGTATACATGTATGTATACATATATACATACATGTATGTATACATATATACATACAGGTATGTATATATATACATAAATGTATGTATATATATACATACCTGTATGTATATATGTATACATACACATTTTTACAAGCACACATATATACATACACACATGACGTCACACCAAAACAGCTTTGCTCTGTTATACCCAATGTCTGTTGTAATATTGGCACATATTACAAATGTTAGGTCTTTAATGGGAATGGGGACGTTAAATAGCAATAATTAATCCAAAAATTATCATAGAGTGCGGCACGAACATGACATTACAATCAAAAATGTCTTGAAGCAAGTGCGGGTCCAAAGCAAATAAAGACTAGCGATAGAGAATTGTTTTAAAATGAATTTTTGGACGGAAATTAAGGAAAAATAAACTTTTGAATGTCTCAGAGTTCATTCAGAAGGCTCTGTGGATTATTGGAAGGAGTTTTACATTCGAAAGAAAATACTATTTGTACCCAGATACGACTCCAGAGGGTCGGTGGGTTTCTGTTGCTGTGGACAACCTCTCGAGTTGTGTGGATTACAGAGTCATTGCTCATCAATTTGGCGTGCACAAATGCAGCTTGAAGAGGTTTGTGTACGCTTTATTTTTAGCCTTTAATATATCTGCTTCTCTTCCATCGAACTTGTTTTTGTTTGGGAGTCTGAACGAGGCCGCATTCTCCATTATCTTTCTTAAATAAATATTCTTGTCTTTTGTCTTACATCGATGCACTTCAAAATTTTCCGTTCTTTTATTTTGTGAAATATATAAAGTATCCTCTCAATTCCAGTTGTTGCCTGTTTTGATTGAATGTTATTTGCTTTCGGGTAATAACCTGCGCGTTGAGACTGGCGCATGCGCGATACGAAGGCTGCACACACACGCACACGCACATGCACACGCACACACACACACACACACACACACACACACACACACACACACACACACACACACACACACACACACGAGAGAGATCTGGTTTTCAATCGCATAATACAGTTGCGTTAGTCCGGTTTCTCAGAAAACCGAACACGATCGGATTAAGGTGTTTCCATGGGTTGTTGGATGCTTATTTAGAGCTTAACCATTTGAGTACTGACTGTCATTTATCATCTGGCATCACTGACGCATACCAGTGAAGGACGGGTATTTAGGTGTTTGCGCTTGCAAAGTCGTGACATCATAGTGTACAAACCAATCTAATTGATTATATGAAACAAAGGTGTCACAGAATAGTGCAATATAGTAACTATCATTTAACAAGAAATGCATCTTTAAATATTATTTTGGTTGTCATCCACAGTGTTTTGTATTGATTTGCTGTTTGCGTTTTTCACAATTGTTATTGATTCAATAGTAAAAGTCTACCCTCACACTGCAGGTCAATGCCGATGTTTATTGCCCATACTGTATGTGACATGTTTGATTTTTTTAGTTTCCGTGTGCACGGTACCGGTGGAATTTTTATCAAATCCGACCCATGTATGTGGGTTTGTATGTGGTAAATAATCTTACATGTATTTGATGCAACTGCAGTTTGGACGCTCAGGTCGACTTCATCTGACATATTTGTTATTAGCTAATGCAATGGCAGTCACACAAAACATTACATATCATAACACTGTTTAGAACATTGCAAAACATATGGAAAAAAATACACTACAAGATTGTACATTAATTTACATTAAAATTGATCATTATCAATATATGTATAAAATATGTAAAAAAAAAAAAAAAAATGTTTAAGTACCACTAGATGGAACCCTTGTACAACTAGTGGTACACGTACCACAGTTTGAGAATCCCTGTTCTATGCCATATATTTTAGTTTAGTAATTGTTGCACAACATCCTTGAAATTGCCACAAATGCATCAAGACTGAGACCTACACAAATCCTGCACTCATTCAATTTTTACAGTATTTGACACAAACTGAAGTGGCGTTGCTTTTCTAACGTGAATGACTAGAGAAAAAGTCTGGATTTAAGCAATTTTGGGCATCGTACGCTGCAATGTGAAAATAGCATAAATACAATCCAGCGCCTCCTTCCACAAGAATCTCCTCGCATAGTACTGCGACCAATCAAGCAGACCTTTTACAATGGAAACAGAAAATATAACCCGTTCCAGACTGAACTGATCCGCACCGCCTAGTGGAAACAAGGTTTTTGATTTACTTAATATAATTCATGTGGCTTTTATTTTGGTCTTCAAACGTTGAACTATTTTGGTCTCTAGGTATATGTAGTTTCTGCACACAGAATTGTTCAACTGAATCCCTCCCAGAGCACAATTTGCCTCACCTCTAATTAGTATATTAAGCTGCAAAGAATTACAAAAAAGGAGTCAGGAAATGCTGCTCATGGTAGCATACATGTCAACTCTGCTTTGACTGTGTGGTTTTGAATTTAGTGGCTGCAAGAGAGCCAGATAATGAAAAACTGTTGCTGGAGCCTAAAGTACTGTATGTCTGAGTGCAGAGAAGCGCACATGGGGAGACACTTGTGTTTGAAAATAACTCCTGGAAAAAGCTTCTATCCAGAAATCAATTTTTAGCTCTTCCATGAGAGCTTTAGTCTCTGGTAATGACTTTGCCTGGAATTTATTTAGCAAGCACAGCAGTTTTCCAATGTAATTTCAAATAGGCAGAACATGGTGGTGACTCGACTAGAATCAATGCAGCTCTGTCAATATTTCATGTCTTTGCACTCATCTGTCACCTTGCCATCAAGGGAAGACAAATTATACTGAGGCTTCACATAGACATATAGGCATATGCCCGCCTTTTTATAAAAAAACAAAAAAAACAATGAACCCTATAAATCTATTAAATTGTCTCTTGCACTGATCCACTCTCCCCAGCCCTGTAAAGACTGGCACTATGCGCATGGTGAATAATCTTTGAGCAAGTTTCAGTGTGTGATTCCAGTGCCCACCAAACAAAATGAAAATGGTGGAATCGCTGACCCATGGAGGATTGTTCCTGGCAAATTTGGCAGCCTTGTCTGCCCAAGTGTCACGTTACCACAGCAGCAGGGGTAAACAGGAGCTGACATCTGTCACAGATGTTGTAGCTAGCCAGCGAGCTTGCCCATATATCTGAGGCTATCTGTCAAATGCCATCCAGCTGATGCCAGCAAAATAAACGGTGTCATTCTCGCTATGCTTGAAAGTGATCAGTCATGTGGAAATGACATAAAAAGAAGATTAAACATGGAAAAAATACATTTAGAGAGGGGTCCTCAAAGGTGATGTGTACAGCCTTGGATTTGTTCAAAGATGTATAATTTCTAACAATAATTCCTTTAACAATTGTAAATTTAAAGTAATTCAAGGGGTCAAACTAAGCATTTGCAATGGTTTGGTAACATCAATCTATTCATTCCAATCGCAGGGGGTGCTAGAGCCTATCCCAGCTGAATTCTGGCGCAAGACCGGGTACACCCTGGACAAGTCACCACCTCATCGCAGGGCCAACACAGATAGACAACTTTCACACTCACACACTAGGGCCAAATTAGTTTTAAATGTAAAATCACAAATAATTTGAGTACCATTTGGAGTACAGTATATTTTCTCTAAGGACAATACTATATAAAGTAGAACCTCAACTTACGAGCTTAATTTGTTCTGTGACGGCGCTCTTAACTAAAACACTTGTATTTCAAATCAACATTGCCCATTGAATTGATTTAAAAGCTGCCTGGCCTTACCGAAACTTGCAACATGCCTTTTAAAATGAAAAATGTTTATATACATAAAACTGTATAAAGACAGTACAATGTAATGTTTGACTAAATAGTACTGTATATTTTAAGTGATGTAATAATTTGTAAAGCATTTACCTTAGAGAGTGGACTACTACGGTATCTCCTTCCAGCTCCTTCTCCGTCAAACACATTATTACAGCTTCTTCATATTTTCACTTATAAATGTTGGCAGTTAAGATAATATTTTATAGAGATGTAACGGTATCAAATCTCACAGTACGATATTATCACGAAGTTACGGCCACAATAAGATATTATAGCAATATACGTCCATGGAAAAAAAAAGCTTGGCAAAAAATTTTTTTAGAATAAACACACTTACTGTAATTTAACACGCACATAATGTTAACATTTTTCTAATCATATTTATTACAGCAAACATGTATTTCTAAGTGCAAAGAATGGTGCAAGAACATCCATTGTTTCAGGCAAATATTTAGAATAAAAAAATACAGTTGATGTCTTTAAAGTAACAATGCAAAAATCCAGTGCAAAACAATAATGTTCGGTTTAGTGTCTTGCAACTTTTACATCATAAAGAAGCAGTGTCCTTTACTGTGGACATTTTTTAAATCAGTCCGTAAAATGCCTCAGTCATCGCGACATCGCGAGAGACAAGTGATAGAAAAAAAGTTGGATGGATTGAGGATGCATCAGGTAGCTTTTTAGTTTACTCGTATTTCCCGCGTTAAACATTTTTTGGGGGGTGAATTACCATACGTGCGGTGCGACAAGACTGGCTAGCCCTGTGTCGCGTTGAAAACGTGCAAAACGAAAGTGGCGCGCTTTTTCCTTGCCCTCATGTTGGATCTGAGCTGAGGATGTCTTTGTGGCTTGTGCAGCCCTTTGACACACTCGTGATTTAGGGCTATATAAATAAACTTTGATTGATTGATTGCGTTGGACTCGTTCCGCTTCAGTATGGCGCAGACTAGGAGGACTAGGATTAGTATGCTTCACCAAGTTGACAACACGCTTGGTGATGTTTTTGATGCTTTCTTTCTTTAATTTAATTATTATATTCCACTTCTTCTATACAACAGAGTCGCTTTCTTCCGTCCCAAGGTTGGAAAACAAAGTTATGTCGATCTCTAACTATAAGCTACTCATAGTGAGTCGGACCAGATGTGTTTAGAAAGGATCTTATGGGATTCACGGTTGACATTTTGCCATGCCAAATAATGCAAAGGATGCTTGGAACACAAATTTTTGGTCATTAGCCAAGACACAGCTGTTATCTAAAAAAAACTCTTAACTCAGTACACTCTTAAAGGCCTACTGAAATCCACTACTACCCACCACACAATCTGATAGTTTATATATCAATGATGAAATATTAACACTGCAACACATGCCAATACGGCCTTATTAGTTTACTAAATTGCAATCTTACATTTCCCTGGAGTTTCTTCTTGAAAACGTCGCGTAATGATGACGTGTACACGTGACGTCACGGACTGTTAGGAAATATGAGCGCTGTACACACACACAACTAAAAGTCGTCTGCTTTAACCGCATAATTACACAGTATTTTGGAGATCTGTGTTGCTGAATCTTTTGCAATTTGTTCAATTAATATTGGAGAAGTCAAAGTAGAAAAGATGGAGTTGGGAAGCTTTAGCCTTTAGCCACACAAATTCATGGTGATTCCTTGTTTAAAATTCCCGGAGGTGAAACTTTACTATGTATCAGAGCGGTCAAACCAACATGGATCTCGACCGAATGTCAACCAGCAGGTTTCGGTGAGAAAATTGTGGTAAAAAGTCGCTTCTTACCGGAGATCAGCTGAGCTTGTGCCGTCCATACAGCTGCCGTCGACTTCCCTGAGACACTGGCGTCAAGACACCCGTGGACACACATCTCCGACTATCAAGTACTGTTAAACTCACTAAAACACTAGCAACACAATAGAAAGATAAGGGATTTCCCAGAATTATCCTAGGAAATGTGTCTAAAAACATCTGAATCTGTCCCAATGCAATCGCGTTTTTTTTTGTTTTTTTTTTTTAGTCCGTCGCTATCAATATCCTCAAACACGAATCTTTCATCCTCGCTCAAATTAATGGGGAAATTGTTGTTTTCTCGGTACGAATAGCATCTTTTTGTTGGAGGCTTCCATTAAAAACATTGTGAGGATGTGAGGAGCCATCAACATGTGACGTCATCGTCTGTGACTTCCGGTAATTGCAGGGCTTGTCTGTTAGTGACCAAAAGTTGCGAACTTTATCGTTGATGTTCTCTACTAAATCCTTTCAGCAAAAATATGGCAACATCGCGAAATGATCAAGTATGACGGGCTTCACGGTGGCAGAGGGGTTAGTGCGTCTGCCTCACAATACGAAGGTCCTGCAGTCCTGGGTTCAAATCCAGGCTCGGGATCTTTCTGTGTGGAGTTTGCATGTTCTCCCCGTGAATGTGTGGGTTCCCTCCGGGTACTCCGGCTTCCTCCCACCTCCAAAGAGATGCACCTGGGGATAGGTTGATTGGCAACACTAAAATTGGCCCTAGTGTGTGAATGTGAGTGTGAGTGTTGTCTGTCTATCTGTGTTGGCCCTGCGATGAGGTGGCGACTTGTCCAGGGTGTACCCCCCTTTCGCCCGATTGTAGCTGAGATAGGCGCCAGCGCCCCCCGCGACCCCGAAAGGGAATAAGCGGTAGAAAATGGATGGATGGATGGATCAAGTATGACACATAGAATGGACCTGCTATCCCCGTTTAAATAAGAAAATCTCATTTCAGTAGGCCTTTAAGTTGTGGCACTTACACTTGGCTATGCTTTAGAATAGTCAGTGGGCAGTTTGTATAGAAATATAGATTAACTACTCACCGAAAATGACTTAACACACAGACTGTATTGTTTATATAGATGGCAACACGAGGGTAACAAAATCATTGTTTCTTGCCTACGGTCCAATATGGTGGTGGTACTATAATGGTCTTGGGCTGCATGAGTGCTCCCAATACTAGGAAACATGAATTCCAACATACTGTGACATTGTGAAGCAGGGTCTGGTGGCACTTTGATTTGGAAGGTGAAAGTGATGAAGTTACCAGGTATATGTCCAGACCTGAACTCAATTCAGCACTTGTGGGGCATCCTTAAGCAAAAGGTATTTAGCACATTGTGTCTAACATCCACAGTCAGAAGGGGATTCCAATAACAACCTGTGCTGCTTTGGTGAACTCAATGCCCAAAAAGATTAAGGAAGAATGTAGAAGAAAAAAAGGACTATGAGGCAAGTGAATAAGAAAGATGTGTTAATGTTGAGCTAGTTCGTCTTGAAATTTGAGTTAAAACAGCCTCTTAATCTTATTAAGATACAAGGGTATATTCTAGTTGCCTAAAATATGTTTTTTCAGCTTCTTATGCAAGAATAAAGCTCATATTTCAGAGATGCTCATTACATTGCATCATTAGAGGTTCTGTTGAGCATGCAGTGCATCAAACTTTCGACAAACAAACAACATCCACGAGCTGTCAAAAATCACTGGCTAGAAAAAGCCTTTAGATGTTGGGCTCCAGCTCGTGTTGGCATAACCACACTGGCTGGAAACCCAAGCGGTGTTGCGGGTCTGAGGCTGCATGTAATACACTAACGTAACATGTCATGCTGGAGTGCTAGCAGTGTGTTTGTATCTATGTAGTGTCTCGTTCTGTTGGAGTCAGGATATCCAACTGACAGTTGAAAATGGAAAAGCCACAGCCACAGTGGGATAAGGAGATTTCAACAGAAAGTCAAGACTTTTCCTCCCAACTGTGGCCCCTCCGAATGAGGAGTTTATCAAAGTATTGTTATACTGAATAACAACATTATTTTGTCCCCCAAATATCGCTGTTTCAATTCCACTTAAAGGCCTACTGAAATGAGGTTTTCTTATTAAACGGGGATAGCAGGTCCATTCTATGTGTCATACTCGATAATTTCGCGATATTGCCATAGTTTTGCTGAAAGGATTTAGTAGAGAACATCGACGATAAAGTTTGCAACTTTTGGTGCTGATAAAAAAGCCCTGCCTTTACCGGAAGTAGAGGACGATGACGTCACAAGGGTGAGGGCTCCTCACGTTGTTTATAATGGGAGCCTCCAGCAGCAAGAGCTATTCGGACCGAGAAAACGACAATTTCCCCATTAATTTGAGCGAGGAAGAAAGATTTGTGGATGATGATACTGATAGCGAAGGAAGGGAAAAAAAAAAAAAAGTAAAAAAAAAAAAAAGGCGATTGCATTGAGACGGATTCAGATGTTTTTAGACACATTTCCTAGGATAATTCAGGGAAATACCTTATCTTTCTATTGTGTTGCTAGTGTTTTAGTGAGATTAAATAGTACCTGATAGTCGGAGGGGTGTGTCCACGGGTGTCTTGAGGACAGTCTCTGAGGGAAGTCGACGGCAGCTGCATGGACGGCGCAAGCTCAGCTGATCTCCGGTAAGAAGCGACTTTTTACCACAATTTTCTCACCGAAACCTGCCGGTTGACAAGTAGTTGGGAACCATGTTCGCTTGACCGCTCTGATCCATAGTAAAGCTTCTCCTCAGAGAATTTTAAACAAGGAATCACCGTGTTTTTGTGTGGCAAAAGGCTAAAGCTTCCCAACTCCATCTTTCTACTTTGACTTCTCCATTATTAATTGAACAAAATGAAAAAGATTCAGCAACACAGATGTCCAGAATACTGTTTAATTGCGCGATGAAAAGAGAGGACTTTTAGCCGCAAATGGTGCTGCGCTAATATGTCCTCTACAGTCAGTGACGTCACGCGCACGCGTCATCATTCCGCAACGTTTTCAACAATAAACTCCCGGGAAATGTAAAATTGCAATTTAGTAAACTAAAAAGGCCGTATTGGCATGTGTTGCAATGTTAATATTTCATCATTGATGTATAAACTATCACTGCGTGGTCGGTAGTAGTGGGTTTCAGTAGGCCTTTAACCTCTAATGCTGGCAACATTTCCACTTACAGTGCATTTTGATATGTTACAGCCGTATTCCAAATGAAAAAAAATTCATTTTCGTCCTCAAAATTCTACACACAATATGTCATAATTGCGTCCTGAATAGTTGTTCTAAAAATAGTATCAAATTTATTAGAAATTTTTAAAAAACTTTAAAATCACAAGCACATTCACAGATTTTGCTCAATACTTTGTTGATGCACCTTTGGCAGCAATTTTAGCCTAAAATCTTTTTGAACACAATGCCACAAGTTGCCTGACCCATTCCTCTTTGAAGCATCTCTCAAGCTTCATCACGGGAAGCGTTGGTTTACATCCAGGATGTCTTTGTATATTGCTGCATTCATATTTCCCTTTATCTTGATCGGTTTCCTCCCGTGGAAAACAGCATGATGCTGCCACCACAAAGCTTCACTGTAGAGATGGTATTGGCCTGGTGATGAGCGGTGCCAGGTTTCATCCAAACATGATGCCTGGCAATCACGCCAAAGAGATCAATCTTTGGTGTGGTGACGAAATTATTTTGCTTATCATCAAAGGGAATACGCAGTAGAAATGGATGGATGGTTTGAGAGTCTTTCAGGTACTTTTGGCAAATATTTTAGTAAGAAATGGCTTCCGTCTGGCCACTATACCATACAGGCCTGATTGGTGGATTGCTGCAGAGATGGTTGTCCTTCCGGAAGGTTCTCCTTTCTCCACAGAGGAATGCTGGAGCTGTGACAGAGTGACCTCTGGGTTCTTGGTCAGCTCCCTGACTAGACTAAGATGAATGCAGCAATGTATAGAGACATCCTGGATGAAAACCAATGTTTCCCATCCAATCTGATGGAGCTTGAGTGGTGCTTCAAAGAGGAATGCCAAACTGCCCAAAGATAGGTGTGCCAAGCGTGTGGCATCATATTCAAAAAGATTTGAAAATGTTATTGCTATCAAAGGTGCATCAACAAAATATTGAGCAAAGGCTGTGAATACTTATGTACATGTGTTGTTTGCTTCTTTTTTTTTTTTTTTTTAATAAATCTGCAAAGTTCAAATTTATTTTAAAAAAATTCACATTCTCATTAAGGGGTATTGTGTTTAGGATTTCGAGGACAAAATGTGATTTATTCTATTTTGGAATAAGGCTGTAACATAACAACATGTAAAAACAAAAAAAACAAAAAAAAAGAAAACCATTGTGAATACTTTCTGAATGCACTGTATCGCCAGCAACACAAACCTACCCACTTTCTATTATCTGTATACATTAACAAGCCATCTGATGTTTTTTTTAAATATTCTGAGTATTATACACGCTGTGCAGCTACTCTTTTTTTTCACATGGAAATAAAACTATTAACCTCAAATCAGATTTTGATAAATTCCACAAATAACTTCCAAATTACCAAAATAAACCAATCACACACCCGAAGCTGAATGACTGACCAAAAAAATTAGCATTCATACTGACAAATTGTCAGATTCGTTTTGTCACTAAATAGCAAATAAATAACCTGCTTCATTTAGTAGTTTCTATTGGATTCATCTATTAAAAAGCTTGCTAATAGAGGGAGAGTGAAAGTAAAAAGAAGAATTTCATTTAGCGGTAATGCAATTCCAAACCTCAAAGTGAGCCTTAGGTTAATAAATGTGCTGTATGATTTGTTTAACGAAAAGAAAAAGATATCTAACAGGGAAAATGTTGACTGGATGGCCAAAGGGTGCGGGGACCAATTATTCCCCCGTCGAATCCTGGTTATCTCACTTGTCAGTGTGTGTGTGTGTGTGTGTGTGTGTGTGTGTGTGTGTGTGTGTGTGTGTGTGTGTGTGTGTGTGTGTGTGTGTGTGTGTTATGTGCATGTGTCAGTGTGTGTGTAGAATTAGTATGATGAAATCTGTTTTAGTAGTCATATTAGTAAATAAAAAAATATATATTGTAAGTTCAAGGTTCTCCAAGTTAACCGGATGTTTAAGGTTCCAAAGAAATGATAGTGTTCACACAAGCAGTCCACTCATTATTAAGACATATGGAAACACCTGAGCATCTTATGTTGTGGACCTGAACATCTTCTTACAAAAACTGGCATGTTGCTTAGGCCACATTCACTGTTTTTTTTAAAAGGGTCAGCAACTCTCAGGTTCCTCTTTCTCTGTTTTGAAAACAACAACCGTCTCCTCCTATCATATTTCCTGTGTTATAACGGCTCACATAAGCATCCGCTTAATTTTTTTGCTCGGTGTTCATGACATAAGGTTAACGTCCTAAATTTAAAAGGTGTGGATTCAGGTTGATTACATTGCCACAGAAAAACAGTGAAAAAGTATACTGATTTTTTATATTCATTTGTATGAAACTATTACACCTTCAGGACATGAAAACAGCAACAACTTACTGTGTAACACAGTCTTGCCACATTTCCAGAATGCCCGTTGCTACCAATGTCTTTAAAACTGCTCAAAAAGTGTAAAGGGCATGCTATTTTCAACCTGCAATTGCTTCTATCTTACATGAGCACACACACACGCAAACAGCAAGGTAACACCAGCTGGTGAGTTCGTCCTTGAATGCCCACCCTCAGGCACTGCTGTAGTATGCATGCAGCTGTTTTAAAGAGTTCTAGATGGCTTCCATACAAAAAAAAAGAACGGACAAAAAGGTCAAGTTCAAATCTAAGATGTGGTCATTTTTTGCAGCTTGTATGGCTTGCGTATGTTTTGCGTGGGTTTTCCTCCCACGGTCCAAAAACATATACACTAGGTCAACGAAAGAATGAACTGCTGCATAGGTGTGAATATTTGGCTGTAAAACTTAGACCTATGTCAGGATAAGGAAAAATTTATGACAAACCTCTCAATCAATTATTAGTCAACTGGGGATTGGGCTGGACACTGAAAGGTCCTATAGTGCGCCCAGATGACTTTATGTATTCTTTATGTATGTTTTTGTTCAGGAAAGTAATCTGGCAGTCATTTCCGTTAACACCGAATAGTTTTTGAGGAATCAGTCGATAACTAATTGTACTTGGAACGCCCCCCCCTTTGGGCCCTGCGATGAGGTCGCGACTTGTCCAGGGTGTACCCTGCCTTCTGCCCGATTGTAGCTGAGATAGGCGCCAGCGCCCCCCGCGACCCCGAAAGGGAATAAGCGGTAGAAAATGGATGGATGGATGGACGCCCCCTTTGCCATCACCAAATTTTGTATTTAGGCACCCTCCTGGTGTGATGACATCTTCAGAACTGGAAAAAATGTCCCCGCATAGAGAAATATGAAACTATTATCTTGATTACTTAACTGCACTTCTAATTTTTTGTCGCCCTGGTCCATGACTAATTCAAAATATGGTTAACACTATGAGCAAAAAGGAAATATAAATAATCGACATTTCTAGATTTCCCTGCTTTTCCATAGACACCTTAGCTTGTGTTTCCTCATGCTATTTCGCATTTCCCCCCCCAAAAAAATTAAAAAATTTAATAATAGAAGCTTATTTTTTGCTTGTTTTTGAGAATCTGGTCTGCTTTTCTTTCTGTTTTTCTGCAGGTTCTTCCTCAGTCTTTCTGCCCTTGGCAGTGCTCCTGATTTTTGGGATTGCTTTTGGTTGTAGTATTTAAAGCACCAGTATAATGGAAAAAAAAAATTCCTCTATATTGAAGCTATTGTCATATCTGATTTATGTCACCAAAAGATTTACATTGTCACACGAAATGTGCGCTGGATTATAAGGCACATGAAAGGGGTCATATTATGATTTTTTTCTAAATTTAAAAGACTTCCTTGTGGTCTACATAACATGTAATGATGGTTCTTTGGTCAAGCATAGATTATGTTTTACAGATCATCTTAAAGCTGCTTTCTGACCGTCTATGATGCATCGTTTTGTGGGTGGTCTTATTCACCTGGCTCCACTTCAACAGCGTCTTCTCCCCGTCATCTTTGTTGTACCGGTGTCGCGTGCAAAGACGGGAGTGGAAGAAGTGTCAAAAGATGGAGCTAACTTTTTTAATGACATTCAGACTTTACTTCAATCAATAACTGAGCAGCACCTCCTCATCCGTGGTTCATTAGTGCAACAACACCACCCTAAATGTGTCTTGTTAAAAACAATTCAACCAGAACTCTCTAAAAACTAAAGTTCTGTGGGTGAATATTGTAAATCCACTACACCGGTAGTTTTTAGTGTTTCAATAGCAAGTCTACTGACAGATAAGTTAGAACTTTACGCTACTTTATAGTAGAATTGGCAAAAACAGAGAATGAATGCCCCATAACAAGAAGAAATGGAGAAAAAGAAGAAGCCTATCGACTACGGAGTCGCCACGGACTACAATGGCGGACGTGTGCACATTTTGATGACTTATGTAGATCCCAGGTACACATCAGCAGGTACCAGAAGGTGAGAAAAGTTGATTTTGCATAATATTGCAAAACAAAATACTAATTAAAATGTCTGCTAATGGGTGCCATTGTGCGGTCCTTATACAAACTCCGTTTCCATATGAGTTGGGAAATTGTTTTAGATGTAAATATAAACGGGATAATATGATTTGCAAATCATTTTCAACCCATATTCAGTTGAATATGCTACAAAGACAACATATTTGATGTTCAAAATGATAAACTTTTTTTTTTGTGTGCAAATAATCATCCATCCCGACATCCATTTTCTACCGCTTATTCCCTTTTGGGGTCGCTAGCGCCTATCTCAGCTACAATCGGGCGGAAGGCGGTGTACACCCTGGACAAGTCGCCACCTCATTGCAGGGCCAACACAGATAGACAGACAACATTCACACTCACACACTAGTGCCAATGTATTAACTTTAGAATTTGATGCCAGCAACATGTGACAAAGAAGTTGGGAACCGTGGCAATAAATACTGATAAAGTTGAGAAATACTCATCAAACACTTATTTGGAACATCCCACAGGTGTGCAGGATAATTGGGAACAGGTGGGTGCCATGATTGGGTATAAAAGCAGCTTCCATGAAATGCTAAGTAATTCACAAACAAGGATGGGGCGAGGGTGATCAATTTGTAAGCAAATTGTCGAACACTTTTAGAACAACATTTCTCAAAGAGCTATTGCAAGGAATTTATGGATTTTACCATCTACAGTCCTTAAAACCATCAAAAAGTTAAGAGAATCTGGAGAAATCACTGCACGTAAGCGATGATATCACTGACCTTTGTTTGCTCAGGCAGTACTGCATCAAAAACCGACATCAGTGTGTAAAGGATATCACCACATGGGCTCAGGAACACTTCATAAAACCACTGTCAGTAACTACAGTTGGTGGCTACATCTGTCAGTGCAAGTTAAAACTCTACTATGCGAAGCAAAACCCATTTATCAACAACACCAAGGAACGCCGCTGGCTTCGCTGGGCCCGAGCTCATATAAGATGGACTGATGCAAAGTGGAAAAGGGTTCTGTGGTCTGACGAGTCCACCTTTCAAATTATATTTGGAAACTGTGGACGTCGTGTCCTCCGGAACAAAGAGGAAAATAACCATTCGGATTGTAATAGGTGCAAAGTTCAAAAGCCAGCATCTGTGATGGTATGAGGGTGTATTAGTGCCCAAGGCATGGGTAACTTACACATCTGTGAAGGCACCATTAATGCTGAATGGTCCATACAGGTTTTGGAGCAACATAGGGTGTCATCCAAGCAACGTGATCATGGACGCCCTTGCTTATTTCAGCAAGACAATGCCAATGTGTTACAACAGCGTGGTTTCGTAGTAAAAGAGTGCGGGTACATTCCTGGCCCGCCTGCAGTCCAGACCTTTCTCCCATCGAAAATGTGTGGCGCATTATAAAGCGTAAAATACGACAGTGGAGACCACGGACTGTTGAACGACCAAACCTCTACATAAAACAAGAATGACAAAGAATTCCACTTTCAAAGCTTCAACAATTAGTTTTCTCAGTTCCCAAACATTTATTGAGTGTTGTTAAAAGAAAAGGTGATGTAACACAGTGGTGAACATGCCCTTTCCCAACTACTTTGGCATGTGTTGCAGCCATGAAATTCTAAGTTAATTATTATTTGCAGAAAAAAAAATGATGAGTTTGAACATCCAATATCTTGTCTTTGTAGTGCATTCAACTGAATATGGGTTGAAAAATATTTGCGAATCATTGCATTCTGTTTATATTTACACAATTTACCAACTCATATGGAAACGGGGTTTATACACACACACCATAATAATACCCGTACGTTGAAGCACAGTACGTCTGACTTTGGTAGCCGTAATGTTCCAACAAGCCATCAAGTGTTGCGGCTTTGTAGCTTACCAAAGTTGTAGTAAATCATGCTGACAGATTTTTGAGTGCCGCGTTCTCAATGGAACATTTCAATCTCGGTGTTGTTTACTGGGGTCATCTTGCAGTCTACACACATCTCTTATGTGTGACTACCATCTACTGGTCACACTTATCATTACACTATGGACCAAATAAAACAGATGCAAGGTCAGTAAGCACAACGAGAATTATTCTGTACATTAAGCACACCGGGTTATAAGGCGTACTGTTGATATTTGAGAAACTGAAAGGATTTTAAGTGTGCCCTATAGTCTGAAAAATATGGTGAATAGATAGAACCAAAATAGTATACATTTCACAGATATTCCCGAGCCATTTTGAGAATTAATGAGCAAACCAGTCACGTCATCTGTGACGTAGAGAGAGAAAACCACAGATCCATTTCCAATCAACAATAATGCAAATTATGCAAACTTTGTGAGAGCCAACAACGACTACTTTGGGGGAAAATTATGATCAAAAACCTTATATTTTTGAGCCCGAACAAAAGCAGTACTTATCTTCACATTCATTGCAGGGATCATTAAAATGATCCCTGCAAATTATAATTATCTCACTTGGTACGTCCCATTTCGCGTGAGTCAATTTGACTAGAGAAGTCCACACTGTCCTCATATGCCCATCATTAGGAAATGTATACAGGCTGACACCTTATTTAGTTGTATTGTTACAATCTGCAACAATGTATCTGACTAATTTATTCAAATTTTGCTGAAAAGATATATCTTACAATAAAAATGCTACGAAAACACATACCGTATTTATTGGATTATAAAGCGCACTTAAAATCCTTTAATTTTCTCGATACGTATTAATTTTGGTATCGACCTTTGAGCAATTTTAATTAGCACAGCTGAGATAGGATCCAGCACCCCCCGCGTCCCCAAGAAGGACAAGCGGTAGAAAATGGATGGATGGATGGATGTTGTAATAAGTGTGATTAGTCAATAACAGTCACACACATACAGTAAGAGATACGTGTGGTCTGCAGAGTGACGCCTGTTCAATAAATGACAAAAGCAAGTACCCGCAAGCAAGCAACACCACTGCTTTGATATTTCATTGAGAATATAGTAGGAGTGGAGGATTATGGCAAAAATAATAATCACAATTAATTTGAATGATATTGTAATCACGATTAATTACACCATTATTAATTAATTTGAGAACACAAGTATTCATCTGACCACCAAAACTCAACTTTAATTATATTTCAAATAAGGACATCAATTAGTAACGAATAAACCACAACAAGTAAAATAATAGTAGTATCATTACATTTAAATAACTATAGTTGTGTTCCAATCATGTGACAGAGAGGCACATCCGGGCACTTCTGGGTTTCAGGCAATGGTCTTGGGTCCTATTAGGCTACTGTTTATTTACATGAATCTGTGCAGATTTGGGCGTATTTAGAAATGTTTACAGGCAAATATATAAGCGATCATGAAAATGTTTTTTTTTTTTTTTTTTTTTTTTTAAATGGGATGAAGTGGAATTAAACACTCTTAAGAAAAAATAATTTCTCAATGATTTAAAACATTTATCACGACCAAGAAATTTCTACGCGCCACATCTTTGACAAATTTGACACTTACGGTATTTAAAGAAAATATTAGAGGCACATCATGTCTTTATATCTGAGGGGTCCACAAACTAAACATTAATCAGTAAAAGACAATATTGGACTTATTTCGTGCATTGTTAAGTACCGTATTTGATTGACATAAGTGTTGTGGTGCTGTGATCGTAACGCTAATGAGAAAAAGGTTAAGTTTGTTTGCAGTTTAATTCTTGCCACAAATATTGGTTTGATCTACAATTCATGTCTGTGGTTGTTTTATGATGTGAAGTTCCTATTTAGATATTGATGTCCCTGTTGTTCAGCAATGTTTGCTAGCGATATCAAGATTCAGTATATGCTGTTGAGCGTACAAGAGATTTTTTCATCAAGTTTAAAAATACTATTAAAGATATTTTCTTGATGGTAACAAATAGCTCCAAAGACGCTATAACGTGGTCATCTGTGTCAAATAATGAACTTGGCTTTCCTGCACAACAACAACTACGTTTATAGTTTATGTTATGAAAATAGACAAAGACAATACGGTGGATTGGACCAAATATCACAATATTTATTAGTAGGACTTAATATGACGTTAGTTTGTTTGCACAAGCAGGTCTTCATAGTTATATTTAGGCCTAGCAACCAGAAAGGAACACAATCTAATGCAATCTCTTGTCCTTTCTTTACGTTTAGTTCTGCTATCAAACACTACTAATAAAGTAGAGAATAAACTCTGTTGCATCACAGAAAGTTTTTCAAACAAAACAAGTGTTCAAACAAATATTTTACAAAGTGATCGCTGCAGACACAAGCTGTCCAATTGTATTCCACAAGATGATAAGTGTGATATTTTGAAGAGCAATTTCCTTCGACACACTTTTGTTTTTTCCCTGACTTCATAACCATTATGAACCACTTACTTTTAGGCTCTATCAAAGCTTTTTCCTATCTCTCTTTTTAAACAACTGGAACAACCAAGAAGAGAACATCAATACGACATTTTCTAATCAAACTTTACACTCACGCTCCGTTGTTTTAATGCTACATTCAAGCTGCTTGACCATCGTGTGAATTAAGCCCCACAAAAGAAAAACTACGTCATTTGCAACCCACCCATAGCAATATAAAAAAACAATAAAATCATTACATTTTAGTTGTTTTTGGTTCAATTTTTTTTTACTTTTACACAAGTTTTATCACTTTAAAGTGTGTGATTTTTGTGTCAAATAAAATTGTGTAAACGGTTTGTTAATTGCATGCAAAATATCTCCCATATAATGGTGCAAAACATCTTTGAACAATTTAGACCAGTAATTTAGACCAAAGCATAATAATTGTGTAAATGTAACAATAAGTGCTTTGTGTTCATTATACTTGTGATGGTACTTTTTTGAAACTTTTAATTTGTTAGCGCAATCAGACCGGATGTGGCGCACCGCACTGTTAAGGGGAGACGTGTGCTTTTGTTCTCAACTTGAAGCTGTTTAAAAAAAAAGGAAACAGAGCACCTATATTGGCTCCATTGTTAGCGGACTTTGATTTACGTTTATTGATGAGTTAAAATGCCATCCATCCATCAATCTTCTTCCGCTTATCCGAGGTCGGGTCGCGGGGGCAGCAGCCTAAGCAGGGAAGCCCAGACTTCCCTCTCCTCAACCATTTCGTCCAGCTCTTCCCGGGGGATCCCGAGGCGTTCCCAGGCCAGCCAGGAGACATAGTCTTCCCAACGTGTCTTGGGTCTTCCCCGTGACCTCCTACCGGTTGGTCGTGCCCTAAACACCTCTTTAGGGAGGCGTTCGGGTGGCATCCTGACCAGATGCCCGAACCACCTTATCTGGCTCCTCTCGATGTGGAGGAGCAGGGGCTTTACTTTGAGTTCCCCCCGGATGGCAGAGCTTCTCAGACCATACTTGCCAACCTTGAGACTTCCGATTTCAGGAGGTGGGGGGCGTGGTTGGGGGCAAGGCGTGGTTAAGAGGGGAGGTGTATATTTACAGCTAGATTCACCAAGTCAAGTATTTCATATATATATATATATATATATGTATATATATATATACATATATATATACATATAGATATAGATATACATACATATAGATATATATATACATATGTATATATATATATACATATATATATATATACACATATGTATATATATATATATATATACATATATATATATATACATATATATACATATATATATACACATATGTATATATATATATATATACATATATATATATATATATACATATGTATGTATATATATATATATATATATATATATATATATATATATATAAAAGAAATACTTGACTTTCAGTGTTTATTTATTTACACATTTACACACACATAACACTCATCTACACATTGTTGAGTTAAGGGTTGAATTGTCCGCTCTTGTTTTTCCAACCATATGCATGTACAGTAGATGACAGTATTGTCCTGTTTGAGAGTGTCACAACATTGCTGTTTACGGCAGACAAACTGCTTTACGGTAGATGAAAACGGACTGCTGTTGTTGTGTGTTGTTACAGCGCTGGGAGGACGTTCATGGAAATGCCTAACAATAAACCCTCTTAAGAAACCAAGAACTTGCCCTCGATCATTCTACAGTTATAACGTCATTGGGCAGACATGCTGTTTATATTGTGGGAAAGCTGACGTGAAAACAGGCTGTCAACATGTCACTCAGGTCCGCATGGAGCTGGAGGGGGCGTGGCCTCCAGCTCCGCCTGAATTTCGGGAGATTTTTGGAAGAAAATTTGTCCCGGGAGGTTTTCGGGAAAGGCGCTGAATTTCGGAAGTCTCCCGGAAAATCCGGGAGGGTTGGCATGTATGCCCAAAGCTCATGACCAGGGGTCTCAGACACGCGGCCCACGAGATGTTATTTCGCGGCCCCCACCTTAATATGAAAGTTTAATGTTATTGCGGCCCACAAGTTTTATATGAATGGCGCTTGACAGCGTTGTGTTATTTGGGTTCAAAATGGCTCTTTCAACGTTCTGGGTTCCCTACCCCTAAGCTAGTGGAAAAGCGGCAAGTGAGTGAAAGCGACAGACGTTGCCATGCAGCCAGACGTTCTTACGTGCCTGGCTGCAGTCACACTGCGACCGACACCTGTCCGTCAGTAATAAGAGTCCCCGATAACCTGGACCATTTAAAAATATATATATATATATTGTTTAATTTGCATTGCCTCACACGATGAACACTACATATATTTCTATATGACGCCGGATAACACTCCGGGAGCTGTCACTTTTTTGCACTCGTTATCCCGGTACTTTCCTGGCTATTATCCGCAGACCACCGTGTTGCTGTAGGAAGGGAAAGCGGAACGACACACATTGCGGAAATAACATTATTCTCCGTGCGTCGGCTAATTACAAATATATTCCATGCTGAGGAGTATGCTAAAACGTTTTTAGGAACTCTTTTCTTGCGGCCCAGCCTCACCCAGACTCTGCATCAAGTGGCCACCCGGTAAAGTGAGTTTGAGACCCCTGCTCATGACCATAGGTGAGGATGGGAATGTAGATCGACCGGTAAATTGAGAGCTTTGCCTTTCGGCTCAGCTCCTTCTTCACCACAACGGATCGATACAGCGTCCGCATTACTGAAGACGCCGCACGTGTGTTCTTAACTATTTTAATGATTGTGAATTATAGGCAAAATTCCCCGAACATTTGTGTCGTTCTTTGCTTCCAATTTTGAGAGAGAGGTTTACTTTGTTAACAGTTAAGTTGTGGCTGAATGAATGCTGGGGATAACTGGAGAGCCTGGACCGAAACCCCATCAAAAATCTTACGGTTAATCAAGAGCACAGATTACTTGCTTGGCCCTGGTATCAGAAATGATTTGATGCACCTTTGATGTCATTGTTATACAAGAATGGACTTAAATTTCATAGACACTCACTACAATTTTGCGGAAGCTGTTAGAGTCGAACTCATACCAGTGCCAGTAACTACATGATATAATGTTCATAATAAACACACTACAGTCTGCCCTTGACTGACCCGCCTAGGGGTCTTATTGAGCCATGGCCTGCTGTGTAGCTGGGAGTCTACTCTTAAGGAACAGATGCTAGGGCACAACAGCTGCTCATCTGGCATCAAACCAAACCAACTGGATATGCACACAACTCATGAACAAAAACATCAACATGTGTTACTAAAACCTTTTCCTGCCTGGTAGGACAGCCGCATGAACAGTGTAAATATAAATTTGCAATAAACATTTATGTGTAAACACTTTTAACTTTGTATTATTGAAAAAACGATGAAGTCACCTTGGAAAGATTGGCGCGCTCTCTCCACTAGCTCATCTATGGGATAGCTGGCCAAGTCTCCTCTGGCATGCTTGGTCTTGCAGTAGGTGCAGGCATTCAGACACCTGGACAGGTAAGTAAACACAATGATATTCTTTTTTTTTAAAAATCACTCAAATCAAATAACTTTTTTTAGCACATTTACAGTGGGGCAAAACATTATTTAGTCACCCACCGATTGTGCATGTTCTCCCACTTAAAATGATGACAGGGGTCTGTAATTTTCATCATAGGTACACTTCAACTGTGAGAGACAGAATGTGAAAAAAAATCCAGGAATTCACATTGTAGGAATTTTAAAGATTTTATTTGTAAATTATGGTGGAAAATAAGTATTTGGTCAACCATTCAGAGGTCTCACTGATGGAAGGAGGTTTTGGCTCAAAATATCACGATACATGGCCCCATTCATTCTTTCCTTAACACCGATCAATCGTCCTGTCCGGTTAGGAGAAAAACAGCCCCAAAGCATGATGTTTCCACCCCCATGCTTCACAGTAGGTGTGGTGTTCTTGGGATGCAACTCAGTATTCTTCTTCCTCCAAACACGACGAGTTGAGTTTATACCAAAATGGATACATGGATGATACAGCTGAAGATTGGGAGAATGTCATGTGGTAAAATGAAACCAAAATAGAACTTTTTGGTATAAATTCAACTCGTCGTGTTTGGGGGAAGGTGAATACTGAGTTGCATCCCAAGAACACCATAACTACTGTGAAGCATGGGGGTGGAAACATCATGCTTTGGGGCGTTTTTTCTGCTAAGGGGACAGGACGATTGATCCGCGTTAAGGAAAGAATAAATGGGGCCATGTATCGTGAGATTTTGAGCCAAAACCTCCTTCCATCCGTGAGAGCTTTGAATGGTTGACCAAATACTTATTTTCCACCATAATTTACAAATAAATTCTTTAAAATTCCTACAATGTGAATTCCTGGATTTATTTTCACATTCTGTCTCTCACATTTGAAGTGTACCTATGATGAAAATTACAGACCTCTGTCATCATTTTAAGTGGGAAAACTTGCACAATTGGTAGCTGACTAAATACTTTTTTGCCCCACCGTATTCCTCAAAGTCCAAAAATCTAAGCGATACAAATAGGAAATAAATACATTGTAGAAGAAATTTATTTTATGTTTCAAATTTACATGTAAACTGAATTTTTAAGGTTTCAATTCATTTGGTTTAGTAGCATAGTTTAGAATTTTAGAAGGGATATAACGATATGAAAATGTCATATTAAAGTTACTGTCACCAAAATTATCACAGTTATTATCAGCACCAGCAAAACGGACTTAACCCGGATTGACAAACTGATCAAGAAAGCCGACCAAACTATTTGAACGCAGTTGGAGGCGTTTGTGTCAGTGAGGGACAGGAGGACACTGGACACACTGCTCGCCGTCATGGACAATCCTGCCCACCCACTCCACCAGACAATTGAGGGACAGCGGAGCTCATACTCCAACAGGCTCCTTCAGCTTGGTTCCCAGTGTTCGGTTCAAGAACTCCTTCATTCCGCACTCCATCCAGCTGTATAATCACTCGCCATAGAGCAATGGATGATATCTGTCTATTACCTGACACCTTCTATGTTTGCTACCTCTCTTTGTTCATAATGTTTACCATGAATTGAATAATGTGGACCCCGACTTAAACAAGTTGAAAAACGTATTCGGGTGTTGCCATTTAGTGGTCCATTGTACGGAATATGTACTGAACTGTGCAATCTACTAATCCATCCATCCATTTCCTACCGCTTATTCCTATAAAAGTTTTAAAAAATCAATCAATATATATTTTCTGCTGGATCTACTTTATTTTATGCTGCCCTTTTTTTTTTTTTTTTTGCTGCAGCTGTAACATATAATGTAATATTGTACATGGTAATTGCAATGTTATAAATTGTATATATTACACTGTGTATATAATATGTAAATATTACATATAGTATATTTTATATCGCTACTATGGTAAATTTTTACTCCACTTAATACCTGCATTATCCTTTCCATCCTTTGAGACTGAGCTACTGTGTGGAACAATTTCCCTTGTGGATCAATAAAGTTTGTCTAAGTCTTAAGTCTACGGTATTGTTATATGCATTAAAAAAGTACTCATATACACTTACAACATAACAACGTTTTATTGAAAAAATATATATAACTTTAACTTTAATACATAGCCACACATCATCCTTTATTGGCAGAAGAAATATGTTATATAATAGTATTGTTCAGGCTACTTCGGAGCCAGTTTAAAAATGTGTACCGTATTTTTCAGATTATAAATCGCTCCGCAGTATACGTCGTACCGGCCGAAAATGCATAATAAAAAAGGAAAAAAACATATATACGTCACACTGGAGTATAAATCGCATTTTTGGGGGAAACTTATTTGCTAAAATCCAACATCAAGAGTAGACATTTGAAAGGCAATTTAAAATGAATAAAGAATAGTGAACAACAGGCTGAATAAGTGTACGTTATATGACTCATAAATATCCAACTGAATAGGTGCCTGGTATGTTAACGTAACATATTATGGTAAGACTCATTCACATAACTATAACATATAGAACATGTTATACGTTTACCAAACAATCTGTCACTCCTAATCGATAAATCCGATGAAATCTTGTTCCTCGATATCGCTTCTAAACAACTCTGCCAACTCCAAAGGTATGCGGCGCTTCCTCTTGTCGTTTTCTGCTGCATATTTCACTACATCCATCTTATAATCTGCAGTACATGATTTCCTTTTTGGTGCCATTTTTGTTTATAAATTACCTCCAACGATGAAATTATCCATTTTAATAGCTACGGCAGTACCATATAGCATATAGCAGTTAGCATTCTATGACCCACAATGCACTTCTGCTATGACCCTCCCCCGCTGAATTCTTATTGGTTGACGTGTATGTGACGATTGCTGACATTTTCTTAGTCTCTTCTGCGAATGAGATAAATAATATTATTTGATATTTTACGGTAATGTGTTAATAATTTCACACATAAGTCGCTCCGGAGTATATGTCGCACCCCTGGCCAAACTATGAAAAAAACTGCGACTTATAGTCCGAAAAATACGGTACATATGTTAATCATCTTCCTTTTTAATTTATATAAAGTGTAAGTGTTTTTAATGAAAAAGAAAAATGTGTTGGGTGAATGCATCAAGTCCGGTTTGTGACATAACGCAAATTAACTCCCTGTTGTCATAATTGCCTTGAATGGAGATGATCCCTTGGGGTCGACAACTTTCAGCATACAAAGAACCATTTGAGCCCATTTCCCACCAAGTGAAACCCACCTAGAGCCGCAAACTGTGTTTGATCCTTAAAATGATGATGACACCAATTCTAGTTTTATTACATTCATGCTACGGCATTTATGAAATCAAACACTTGACAGAAAACGCAGTCTGTATTGTGACGATTGCACGGTGCAAATGCTCGTAATTTATCTGAGCATTGCGTGCTTTTTTGAACTCTCTTAACAAGGGGGAAGTGAGATAGCGTACTTTTCTGGACATCTTTAGCAAACACAGTCACCTCTTGCTTAACCCAAGTATTTCCTCCAGCATCTGCAGGGCTATGCCTACTTCTCCCTGAAGGCTAGTTGAGTGCCTTAAGGTGTGCTGCCATACCCACCATAAAATGCAGCTTTTCCAGCTACTCTGGCTCCTCCATCTCAGGAAATGTGAGCCCTTCGCTTTCCAGGAAAGTTTATACGGGCTGCATACACACAGCAAACGGTTTCGGCGTCTCCCCTCTGGACAGCCACCAGACTGTGTTGTGCAACAGGAGATAAAAATATGTGCTTTCAACTTTGTTCCAATAATTAACAGAACTAACTGAGGTTGAATCATTTTGCCATTATTTTGTTTACTATCTGAATGACAAGATTAATCTGATCTGTCCATTGACTGCTAAAAGCAATACAATTGATTGGCAGCAAGCGATCAACACAATACAAAAATATTATTTATTCGTTTTATTATCAATAAAGTACTATCTATCTATCTAAAAGATCACCAAGCTCTCGAAAATAGCAACTATCACATAAAAAAAAAATAAAAAAATAAAAATAAAAATAAAAAAATACTGTTTATCGTTACATCTCTAAATTCTACTTAAAAAAACACTTAAAATAATATAATTTTAAAAATCTACAGCTGCACAAAAAAGTAAGCTGGTAAGAAATGAGGATGTAACGATTACCATTACATTGACAAACCGCAATAAAATTCCAGAGGATTAAAATAAGAATAGAATATATCTTTATTTTTATTGTACATTGTACAATAAAATTGTAAGCAAAACTATTTTAGTGCAAATTAATAATAACACATACAAACATAGATAGATAAAAAATCATTAAATGCATAAAAATACCAAGCACACAGCTCACATCACATCATTCTTGTCTTGTGATTAGTAGTAACGTTTAAAATTTCAATAGGTGTAAAAACAGGATTATTACTGCACTTTGAAAAAACATGTTAAAAACAGTACTGCTCATTTCTTAGGAAAATGTTGTGCCATAATTGCCTTTCAGGTTAAATGCTAACATGAATACAAGACACAATAAGGTCTTACCCCCATTTCTATGTAAAGCATTTGAGTCACTAGAGAAGAGCGCTAAATAAATATAATTCACTTCACAATTCACTTCACATTACAAACAACACATTTTGTCAGTATCATTAGGAAACACTCTAAAACCTTTACCTGTTAAGAAAAAAGTAAATAGACTTATTTAGACACTCAATTAACAATAACATGTTTTTAAGAAGCTAAAATTATACATAATGTTTCCATCCATTTTTTACCGCTTGTCCCTTATGGGATTGCTGGGAATGCTGGAGCCTATCCCAGCTGCACATGGGTACACCCTGGACAAGTTGCCACCTCATCACAAGGTCAACACAGATAGACAGACAACATTCACACTCACATTCACACACTAGGGACCGTTTAGTGTTGCCAAACAACCTATCCCCAGGTGCATGTCTTTGGAGGTGGGAGGAAGCCGGAGTACCCGGAGGGAACCCATGCAGTCACGGGGAGAACATGCAAACTCCACACAGAAATACCCTAAGCCCAGGGATCGAACCCAGGACCTTCGTATTGTGAGGCAAACATACTAACCCCTGTTCTACCATGTTGCCCATATATAATGTTTATTTTATTTTTTAAATAAAACTTGGTTCTTCATACGGACAGGCATCAAACTGTATAATGCATATGTTCCTTTAAGACTGTACTTGAATGTACAATAGACTGTATTTATATTATTTACATGTAAATAATTCTGTATAATAGACTGTATATATATTATTCACATGTAAAAAAATACCCAAGTGTTTATTGTGAGCGAACTGTGGTGCTGAATTTCCCCCAGGGATCAATAAAGTACTTTCTATTCTATTCTATTCTATTCTATTCTATTCTATTCTATTCAAAGATTTCAGTGTGTGTATATGTGTTTATTGAGAACATTCAACAATACCAGCATAATAATAATGATAACCATGATCATTTTGGTCACAATAACAATGATATTAAGTATTCATATTGTTACATTCCTGTTCACAAATGAAGGCTGACCAATAAAGGAACAAGAAATAAAACTGTAGTTGTCTCCGTAAGAAGGAGAAAAATGGAGGGAGAAAAAAAAAAACTATAAAAAATATTTTGTAATATTTAATTTGTCAATGGCTAGAATTTGACCTCCTATTAGAAAAATAAAGCGCACACATTTTAAAATAGCATGTAAAATTGTGTTTTCTACAAATATTTTAAAATAAATTGTGACAAGTAACTGACCTCAGTCCTGTTCTTGAAATAAAGCATTCTCTGTTGGCTCATTTTATGCATGTCACACAAAACACAGATCACAAGGGGTATTTTGTTTTCAGTGGAACTTGTAAACTGAAATGCCTTGACAAAAATGCCAGAAAGTGCTATGCGGTTACCAATACCATGATGTAGACATACTGTACATGTCTTTGTCTGCCACAGAAAAAAACAGCTCAAAGGAAAATGGCCTTGGACAAAGATAAAAAAAAGTACATGATTTGATTTCGGGTGAATTTAATGCAGACAACCCTCAAAGAAGGTACATGAGAACTGTAACAGAAAAACAATAATTAGCCTTTGCTTTTCACTGTAGAGTTAAACCAATATGGAATTTTAAAAACAATTGTGTTGGGTTGTGATTTTACATAAAAACTGGGCATCTAACAATTGGACATTTACATGCATGTGAATACATCCATCCTTCCATCAGTTCATTTTCTACCACTTGACTAGATACTTTTTTGCCCCATTGTGTGTGTGTGTGTGTATATATGTATGTATGTATGTATGTATGTATGTATATATATATATATATATATATATATATATATATATATATATATACATACACAGTGGGGCAAGGAAGTATTTGACTAAATACTTTTTTGCACCACTGAAATGAAATCCTACAACTCGTGTTTGGAGGAAGAAGAATCCTGAGTTGCATCCCAAGAACACTATACCTATTGTGATGGGGGTGGAAACATCATGGTCTGGGGCTGTTTTTCTGTTAAGGGGGCAGGACGATTGATCCGTCTTAAGGAAAGAATGAATGGGGCCAGGTATCATGAGATTTTGATCCAAAACCTCCTTCCATCAGTGAGAGCTTTGAATGGTTGACCAAATACTTATTTTCCACCATATTTTACAAATAAATTCTTTAAAATTCCTACAATGTTAATTCCTGGATTTTCTTTTTCACGTTCTGTCACACACAGTTGAAGTGTACCTATGATGAAAATTACAGACCTCTGTCATCATTTTAAGTGGTAGAACTTACACAATCGGTGGCTGACTTCATACTTTTTTGCCCCACTGTATATATATATATATATATATATATATATATATATATATATATATACATATATACACTTATATACACACACATATATATATATATATATATATATATATACACATATGTATATATATGTAGTAGCTGAGATAGTCACCAGCGCCCCCCGCAACCCCAAAGGGAATAAACGGTAGAAAACGTATATATATATATGAATTGGTATATTATATATTAATATTTATTTATTTATTTATATATATTTTATATATGTATATATATATTATATATTTGTATGTATATTAATATGTATATGTAAATATACATATATATATATTACCATATATATTGATATTAATATTTAGATATATATGTATTACATATGAATATATATATATAAATATATATATATATAAATTGGAAAGAAATGTGTTATTTATTGTTTACAATACCTATTTACAATACCTATGTGGATCTTTTTTTTAAGCATTTGAAATCCATCCATCCATCCATTTTCTACCGCTTATTCCCTTTCGGGGTCGTGGGGGGCGCTGGCGCCTATCTCAGCTACAATCGGGCGGAAGGCGGGGTACACCCTGGACAAATCGCCACCTCATCGCAGGGCCAACACAGATAGACAGACAACATTCACACTCACATTCACACACTAGGGCCAATTTAGTGTTGCCAATCAACCTATCCCCGGGTGCATGTCTTTGGAAGTGGGAGGAAGCCGGAGTACCCGGAGGGAACCCACATATTCACGGGGAGAACATGCAAACTCCACACAGAAAGATCCCGAGCCTGGATTTGAACCCAGGACTGCAGGACCTTCGTATTGTGAGGCAGACGCACTAACCCCTCTGCCACCGTGAAGCCCGCATTTGAAATCGTATACATTTAAAAGTGTAAAAGTCTGCTAACAATTGAGGCAGCGGGGTACTCTACTCCGCTCAAAAAGCCCTCTAAAAAGAAAAAAAAAAAACGGCTAACATCTTGTTACCCGAATATTAACCAAATATTAGCTATATTGTTTTTATAAGCGCTAACACAGCCAAACTATTTTTAGTAGCGCATTGAGAGCTTATTAGCTTGTGCTGCTTTTTGACATACTGTGAGCTCAAGGGCCCTGCTGCTGCCACACAGATTGTGTCTCAGATGGTCAAATTTATTCTACATTATAAATCACGCCTCTTACCTGAATAATAGAAGGATTTGGCCATAAATCGAGGAGTTATTCATCCGTGACATTTAATTTATACCCATAGGTAGACACAGACAATATTTTCTGCAGCAACATTTCCTCTTAACCCTTTTTGTGGAGTATGATTACATTATTTATCTAAACATGAAATAAGAACAACCTATCAGTTGTCATCCTAGTGAGAGCAGACATTGTACAGTAAGTGTTGTAACATTGTGTTTGTATTTGTTGTTTAGCACTTAGCAATACTGCTACATGATGCTTAGTGTTTCACTAAAGCTGCATCGGTTTAGCACAGTTTCTAAAAGGTGTAGGTAATCCTCCTTATATTCAGGTTCAAAATATAAGGCTCCGGATTATCATTAGTCCCAAAGTAATCGTTTTTGGCTCTCATAAAGTCTGTAAAATTCTAGATCACATGACTGGCTCGCTCATTATCTCTTTAAAAAAAAGGCTTGGGAATCTCCGTGAGCGATATACTAGTTTGATCATATCTATTTACTCACAAAATTGTACGTCTTTTCGTGTTATGAAAAAGATAAATATGATAATAGCTTCAATGGAGAGGCAACTTGTTTTTCCGGTCTTCTGGTACTTTAAGAAACACTGAGATTAACGTATCAATAGTGCCTCACTAATCTATTTGAAATACAAACATGCAAAGAGCATGTCACCAAAGGGGTAAAATTTAGTTGAAAAAAGATGCCTTTTAATCTGTCTATTCCTGCCTCTCTGTTTGTTGCTTATCTCAGCTGAGGGCCCTAAAGATGGCAGCTAGGTCACATAACCTCACTGTGGAGAAAACAGAGACAGATGGGACCCTGCAAACACACACAAACACACGGACACAGACAGACAGACACACACACACACACACACCACAACCACCAGGGGGTCCATCCATCTTAATGTGATCAGGCCCAGCTGAGTGGATCACACCAACATTAATCTCAAGAGACAGTCAGTGGTCTACTTGCCTGTGTGTGAGCGTGTGTGCATCAATTATGCCTATGTGTGCATGTGACTTTGGCAGTGTGCTGCTGCTGAACATTTGTCCAATATCACCGCAACGCATTAGCAGTTTCAACGTCCCCATCAACCTAAACAGAGGGCGACAACTAGTCAGCACTGACACAAACAGGGGTTGGAGCAGAGGAGTAGTGACACACTGACACTGTCTGCCCTGTGTAAATTCAGATGGCTGACATTCATTTCTCGCGGGCCCTCAGTGAGAACCAGAGTTCAGTTTCTTTATCAGTTGTGTTTTAGATTAGATTAGTTTATTTCAAAGGGGACAATGCATGACTACACATGGTTAAGAAAGCCAGAATTGGCCAGAAGGCTAGTTTTCATCTGTATGATTTAAAAAAAAGGCATTAAAATTAAAATGTAAAAGAAAAAGAAAAGAAAGAGAAAAAAGAATAAAAGTACACAATATATACACAATATGATAAAAAAATGAAATACAACATCACAACATAACATTTATCTTAGCATCAAAACAGGCTCATCTTTTAGTGCTGGCAGCTGTACGCCTTGATATTTTTTTTTGTGAAGGCCTTGTAAGTTGTGACCAGTTTAACCTCCTCAGGTACTGAGTTCCACAGATTTGCACTCCTTACTGACCAGGCAGACTTACTGAAAGTGCTACTGTGCAGAGGAATATAACACTCACCTCTGACAGAGCCTCAAGTGACACGCTCACGGCTGTTTCTTTGGCTGATGAACTCTGCCAGAGGATCTGGAGCCAATTCATGCAGGACTTTATCGGTCAGTTTTAAGTCTGCAAATGTGTGAAGACTGTCCCAGTTTAAAAAAACGTAGTTTTTTTTTTAGAATGGCACAGTGATGATATTGCCTAGGTGTTTTATCCATAACTGTAATTAAAGTTAAAGTTAAAGTATCAATGATTGTCACACACACTCTTGGTGTGGCGAAATTATTCTCTGCATTTGACCCATCACCCTTGATCACCCCTTAGGACAGTGGTTCTCAAATGGGGGTACGCGTACCCCTGGGAGTAGTTGAAGGTATGCCAAGGGGTATGTGAGATTTTTTTTAAATATTCTAAAAATAGCAACAATCCAAAAATCCTTTATAAATATGTTTATTGAATTATACTTAAACAAAATATGGATGTAAGTTCATAAACTGTGAAAAGAAATGCAACAATGCAATATTCAGTGTTGACAGATAGATATTTTGTGGACATGTTTCATAAATATTGATGTTAAAGATTTCTTTTTTGTGAAGAAATGTTTAGAATTAAGTTCATGAATCCAGATGGATCTCTATTACAATCCCCAAAGAGGGCACTTTAAGTTGATGATTACTTCTATGTGTAGAAATCTTTATTTATAATTGAATCACTTGTTTTTAGTTATTTTTATATATTTTTTTCCAAATAGTTCAAGAAAGACCACTACAGATGAGCAATATTTTGCACTGTTATACAATTTAATAAATCAGAAACTGATGACATAGTGCTGTATTTTACTTCTTTATCTCTTTTTTTCAACCAAAAATGCTTTGCTCTGATTAGGGGTTACTTGAATTAAAAAAAAATTTCACAGGGGGTACATCACTGAAAAAAGGTTGAGAACCACTGCCTTAGGAGGTGAGGGGAGCAGTTGCTATAGTTTGTACAAGATTTCCAATGTTTTTTTGTTTTTTTTTAACTCTGACCAGCCTGAGACCAGCTGATGAGGCAATAGTTGAAGTGGCTGAAAATCATTGAATGCAAATACAATTTTGCAGCTTCAGTTGACATTTCATTTCGAATTGCACGAAAATTTGTGAGATTAATCTTGATTAGTGGGCAGCATGGCAGAACAGGGGTTAGTGCATGTGCCTCACAATACGAAGGTCCTGAGTTGTCCTAGGTTCAATCCCGGGCTCGGGATCTTTCTGTGTGGAGTTTGCATGTTCTCCCCGTGACTACGTGGGTTCCCTCCGGGTACTCCGGCTTCCTCCCACCGTCAAAGACATGCACCTGGGGATAGGTTGATTGGCAACACTAAATTGGCCCTAGTGTGTGAATGTGAGTGTGAATACTGTATGTCTATCTGTGTTGGCCCTGCGATGAGAAGGCGACTAGTCCAGGGTGTACCCCGCCTTATGCCCGAATGCAGCAGAGATAGGCTCCAGCGACCCCCCGCGACCCCGAACGGGACAAGCGGTAGTAAATGGATGGATAGATGGAACTTGATTAGTTTACACAATTTGCCAATAAGGGCTTTAAAAGACAGCTCTGAATCTATTAACAACCCAAGATATATATATTGGCTGACAATTTCTATTATTTCTCCATTGATACGTATGTCAGGGTCAGCTGATACTTTTTTTTTTGTCACATACATGCCTATTTCTTCTTTTGTCTTCTCCTTTCTGTTTCCGACTGGCTAATTAAACCACAAAGGTAGCTGTTGCACCTGACAACTGTGTAGTTCATCAATGTGTTACAACGAGAAAGGCTACATCCCCAGTGTGTCTGGGACTGGTGTGTGTGTGTATGTGTTGAAAGCGCCATTGTGTAGCAGTCTTGAAAAGAAAGCCCTGTGGTTTCTCTATACATTTGTAAACCTCCCTCGATACACAGACACACACGCACGCACACACGCGCGCACACACACACACACACGCACACACACACACACACACACACACACACACACACACACACACACACACACACACACACACAAAGTCGTTTCTTTTCGGTAGCCTTGTGCAGACAAACACTCGAAGACCGTTAAGCAGGAAAAGGTTCTCTCAGTGATAAGCACTTAGGGTTTACACATTAATTAGAAAACTGCTCCATACATAAACAAATTGGGCCATGCAAGCGTGTGTGTTGCGTACCCATTGGGCCAGTTTAAGAATGCAATTATCAAAACAAAGCTTAGATGGCGAGGGGCAACTCTGTGACTTTTTTCAAATGTGAACCAAGGTTATTCAGTGCACTTATTGTTCACGCTGAGATAGGGTGGAGCGAGTAAACGAGCAAACAACTTTAAAACTGCTATTATATGGGTGAACAAAGCTGAGGTCTGCAAGAGTACACTTAGTGCCACCGCAAAGTCAAAGTGAGGAGTGCGGGGAATATGGCATGGTCAACAATGAGGCCCGGACAAGGAACATGAATGGAGGTAATGGTACAGAGAAAGAGAGGCAGCTAAACCATATTTAGCCATCTCGTATAGATAGTGAAGGTTGTATTCAAGGTTGGTAGGGAATTTGCATCATGTTTTTTTTTTTTTTTTTCAATCTTGCAAGCTCTTAACATGATTGAAAAAGACTTGATTTGGTTTTAACAATTTTGTATAATGCCAGAGTAGTGGTAGCATCATTATATGGGTCTGCACGAGTCCTACTGGTACCGGGTGGCCATGTCCAATACAAATCAGGCAAAGAAAGATAGCAACAGTGTGCACACTAAATATTGACATGTGTGTGACATGTTGACTGTTAAGTGCACTCACTTGTGTTAGCAGCTGTTCGGACAGTAATGGATGTGTGTGGAGTTATTATCACAGGACAGTATATCTATACTGCTTTCTAAGCTGGACACTGACTAAGTTATGACCAATTTTCTATACTGTAGTTTTGTTCGTTAAGACATAATAAAATGCGAGGTTTCCAGTGGCAAACAAGCTTAGAAAAAACAAAGAATTATGGTGCATAAGAAAAAAACAATCTGGATAGAAACATTTAGTCTTGTGGTCACCTGCGCTTCAATTGAACTACCCTCGGAATTCAAATGACATTGTCTTTTTTTACACACTACTTAGTGCTTTCAAGCAATTAAAAAAAAGACCGATTAAGTAATAATGATATGGAAATAATTAACCTAATTAATTGATTGTTTAATCTTACCTAAAAATGCTGAGAAAAGCCCTCAATTTAAATCCATTACATTATAATAAAGACGGATATATAACAAAAAAGTAGCTTCGTAAGGGCATTTATTGTTTTTAGCGGACTTGAACAGATGCAGTCTCTCATTAAGTATAAAAAAAAACAATCAGCTTCATGTTAAGTGGTGAAGTTAACAGTAATAACACTTTTATAAGCAAAAAGAATTGAATGTTGAATGTGTTGCTTTTCCTCTGCTTCAGATGATTTAAGATGAATAAAACAGAGCCACCAATCAGAGTACTAGCATACAGTATGTTACCAATAGTGGTTTAGGAAAACACTAGGGGTGTAACGCTACGTGTATTTGTATTGAATCGTTTCGGTACGGGGGTTTCGGTTCGGCACGCGGGCGTACCGAACGAGTTTAGAAGCAGAAGTCTTCACAAGCTGCTCTGCTTTCTACCTCTGTGGCTCTGTCTCAGCAGCAAGCATTGTCCCGCCCACACAACTATGTGATTGGTTACATTCAAAGCCAATCAGCAGTGCGTATTCAGAGCGATGTAACAGCCAATCAGCAGTGAGTATTCAGACTTCAGAACGATGTAGTAAATGCTTTAGCGTCGAGCTGAGATATTCGTTTAGCAGGGGAGGAGCGGACTCTACCCAAACTATACTAAACACTTCCAAGTCACAACTATTACAAACATCACTATGAGCCCGTTGACCTTCTAGAAACTTAAACTGCAGCTCAGCTAGCTCACAGTATAGGCTTGAGGAGAGGGCTAATTAGATTTTAGCGTAACGTTAGCTCATTTTGCTGTGTGTGTGTGTGTGTGCGTGTGTGAGAGTGTGAGTGTGCGTGTTTTAGGGGCAGCAAAGCCCTGTCTGTCTGTTATTTTATTGAACTCCATTGTGTTTAGGGATGAATAGTCTCTCCTATTGCAATTGTAAAATTTTTTCAGCTATAGTCACATTAATCATTAGTAATGTAGCAGCCTAGTTTTGAATAGCAGTGTCCCTGCTATCACATGTTGATAAAAATACATCATTTACATAATAAAAATCAACTACAGGCTTCCCAAATGCTGTAATAAATTAAGCATGATGAGTTGACATTAAACAGTTTCAATGGAAACTGTTTAATGTTGCACTTTTTATATGTAGAAGAAAAGGTTTTTTCATTTTATTTAATCAAAGCAACAACATGAGGCAGTTTAATGTGGATTAACGTGGGCAGAATTATTATAGTGTTCCCAATGTTAAAAGGATAAAGCCATTGTTTACAAATTTGGTAAATAAATAACCAAAACATTTATATTTTGTTCTTTTCTTACTGTACCGAAAATGAACCGAACCGTGACCTCTAAACCGAGGTACGTACCGAACCGAAATTTTTGTGTACCGTCACACCCCTAGAAAACACATTTAACAAATACGGCAGACATGCGAGTGTGTGTCTCATTAACAACATTCTCCTTCTTGTTATTGTGCTCTGATTTTAAATTTATTGTATACATCTTTATATATTTAATATATCACTATATCAATGCACAGATGTGTTATAAAGTGTAACGCCATTTTAATGTGGGTCAAAACATACCCAAAATCACGTGTAAAAAAATAAACATGCTCTACTTTATGCTAAAAACAAGACAATCTTATGTAAACCGTAAAAACACCTCTAATATATCTTTGTATTTATTAATGATATTCTACACCATTTTTCTTTACTTAAAAAATTAATCACATCCACACTATTTAAAGCCCCTAACATCAGTCTTGTGACAGAGTGAGACCTCTTTATAGCCGATGCTAAATATTATCTTTGTACAGTATTGCACTAGTTTTGTTGCTCTCTGTCAAGCACAAGAAGAGGGCAAAGAAGGCATACAGATTACAGATTTGTTTAATTGTATTTATTTATATCTGGACAGCACACAATAATAAACATTTCTGTAAATGTGTCAGTCGCCACATACTGTATGGACAACATGTATTTAATATGATTATAACTCGAATTGAAGTTAAAGTTAGAGTACCACACACACACTAAGTGTGGCGAAATTATTCTCTGCATTTGACTCATCACCCTTGATCAACCCCTGGGAGGTGAGGGAAGCAGTGGGCAGCAGCAGTGGGCAGCAGCAGTGGGCAGCAGCAGTGGGCAGCAGCAGTGGCCGGCCCGGAAATCATTTTCGGTGATTATGTCACGACGCGGAGTCGAACCCGCGTTTCCTCTGCTAATTGTTTTTGGAAACTTTGGACGTAGTGTCCTCCGGACCAAAGCGGAAGAGAACCATCCGCATTGTTATAGGTGCAAAGTTGAAAAGCCATCATCTGTGATGTGTGCTCAAGGCATGGGTAACTTACATATCTTTGAAGGCACCATTATTGCTGAAAGGTACATACAGGTTTTGGAGCCATCCAAGCAACGTTATCATGGACGCCCCTCCTTATTTCAGGAAGACAATTCCAAGCCGCATGTTACAACAGCGTGGGTTCATAGTAAAAGAGTGCGGGTACTAGACTGGTCTGCCTGTAGTCCAGACCGGTCTCCCATTAAAAATGTATTGCGCAATATGAAGCCTAAAATACCACAATGAAGACCCAAGACTGTTGAACAACTTTAGCTGTACATCAAGCAAGAATGGGAAATAATTCCACCTGAAAAGCTTAAAAAATTGGTCTTCTCAGTTCCCAAACGTTTACGGAGTGTTGTTGAAAGGAAAGGTGATGTAACACAAGGGTTAAATGCCCCTGTGCCAACTTTTTTGCAATGTGTTGCTGCCATTGAATTCTAAGTTAATGATTATTTGCAAAAAAAAAAACAGTTTCTCAGTTTGAACATAAAATATCTTGTTTTTCCAGCCTATTCAGTTGAATATACATTGAAAATGATTTGCAAATAATTGTATTCTGTTACTATTTACGAATTACACAAGGTACCAACTTCACTGGTTTTGGGTTTTGTAGGTCCATGGACAGTGATACGTACTTATTTTTTGTTATTAATCCGTCCCAAAAGGTATGTTATAAACTGAATCTTAACAAAAACAAATACAATTCTCCTCAAGGAAACAATTTAGATCCAATTAATTGAACTATTTATTTTGTTAACATGACATTTTTTATTTAAATATACTTGTTATTTTACACAAAGAAGAATATGTGAAATTTATTCACGCAACAAATAAAAGGGATAGGTGATTTCGCTATTATGCAAATAGATTTTAAAAAAAACGAGCAAAGACACTAAAATGGTGTGTTATTGTTTGTGCTGTGGTACCAGCTTTTGGATGAGTTTGCTCCCTGCAGGTGCTGCAATGCAATTGTGTTTAGAGCTTTGACCAGCAAGCATAATTTTTCTAAAAATGAGTGGTTGTGGCTTATATACAATTGGCTCTATAGTCGAGAAAATATTGTAATTGCCCTGTTAAAAAAATGGCCTGAATCAAGACCCTGTACTGTGAAAATGTGCAATAATTGAGACATTAAAATCCCATAAACTTGTTTGTGCTCTGGTTTGCCAATAAAATTATTATCTCTGGTCAAGGTAAAAAGAATGCAAATTGCAAATGCACAAAGTTATTTTCATTTTCTCATGAATAACATTCGATTGTCTGTGTCTTTCTGTGCATGCTTGAGCCCAACTTCGCTTTGCACATAATCTGTTCAATTGAGCCTTTGTGCATGATTTCTACTATTTAGTCATGCTGCAAAATTAAATTACTGCTTGCGATTTGGATGGAAATAAAAACCAAAAATCACATGAGGACTAAGAGTTTTGTGACTACGACAGCAATCTGCTTGTTGTTTTGGCTTGGAGGGAGAGCACGTGCATACTGTATGTGTGAGCAACCACAGCCTCATGTCAACGTGGGAACTATGAGTGTTTTCATAACTTCTTGTTTTGTCTGCAGGCAGACCTCAAGATTATGTTTCTAAGAGATCAATCAGTTCACTGTTATGGGACAGGAATGGTGTGTTTATACGTAATTAAATAGTCAGAGATTCGAAATGAAAACATTCTAGTCTAAAATAGTTAAATCTTTTCAGATTTTGGTAATGTTTGATAATATTTGATATTGCACTAAAGACATTTAAAAAAAAAAATCACTTTATTGGGACATCATGTATTAAAGATAACTTATAAGCTAAAACCTCCAGTATAAAAAAAACATTAAAAAATACTATATTTTCGGGTAAAGTGTGAAACATGTTAAGCTTAACTTCACTTTGAGACCTTAGTGCCGTCACTGACCAGCTGAAGCAGGGGTCGGCAATCAGCGGCTCTTAAGCCACATGCCGCTCTTTAGCGCTGCTCTAGTGGCTCCCTGGTGTTTTTCCAAAAATGTAAGAAAATGGAAAAAGATGGGGGAAAAATATATATATATTTTTTAATATGGTTTCTGTGGGAGGACAAACATGACATAAACCTCCCTAAAACCTCCCTAATTGTTAGAACCCCGTCGTTTATATTAAGCATGTTTCACTGATGAGAGTATTTGGCGAGGGCCGTTTTGTCCTACTAATTTTTTCAGTCCTTGAACTGACCGTAGTTTCTCCAACGATGCCACAGAAAGACGTGTTTTACGCCACTTGTTCTTTGTCTCATTTTGTCCACCAAAACGCTTAATGATGTGCGTGAATGCACAAAGGTGAGCTTTGTTGACATTATTGACTTGTTAGAGTGCAATTAGGTATACTTGGTCAGTGTATGACTGCAAGCTAATCGAAGCTAACTTGCTATTAAAGCTAGCTGTATGTACATATTGCATTGCGTTTGTAGGTATATGTGATCTTACTTAACTTCCTTTAGTTATGCCCTCTGTGTATCCATCCATCCATCCATTTTCTACCGCTTATTCCCTTTTGGGGTTGCGGCGGGCGCTGGCGCCTATCTCAGCTACAATCGGGCGGAAGGCGGGGTACACCCAGGACAAGTCGCCACCTCATCGCAGGGCCAACACAGATAGACAGACAACATTCACACTCACATTCACACACTAGGGCCAATTTAGTGTTGCCAATCAACCTATCCCCAGGTGCATGTCTTTGGAAGTGGGAGGAAGCCGGAGTACCCGGAGGGAACCCACGCATTCACGGGGAGAACATACAAACTCCACACAGAAAGATCCCGAGCCTGGATTTGAACCCAGGACTGCAGGACCTTCGTATTGTGAGGCAGACGCACTAACCCCTCTGCCACCGTGAAGCCCGCCCTCTGTGTATTGAAAGCATATTTGCAAGTCTCATGACACATTATTTGTATGTAATATTGGCTTTATTTGCAGTTCTTTGTGTGCCGTCTTGTTCCAGACCGCAGCAAATGTTACCCAGCTTGCAAAGATTGTAATAAGTCCATGACAAGAAGACGGCCTGCCATTTCTTTTAACTTGGACACACACATCTATACCTTTGGCCATTCTAAGCCAGTAATTTCCAGAAGTTATCTGACCCTCTGAGAAGCCTCCATTTTACAAAGGTTTTCCATCCATCCATCCATTTTCTACCGTTTGTCCCGTTAAGGGTCGCGGGGTGTCGTTTTCCAATGTTGTAAAATGTGTATAAAAAATATGGCATTTCAACATTTCTGTAAAGCATGGGTGTCAAACTCTGGCCCGCGGGCCAAATTTGGCCCGCCATGTAATTTATTTTGGCTCTTAAGACAATATTAAATTACCATTAGAGCTGGCCCGCCGGTATTCACCGCTAATTCTAATACTTGCCAACCCTCACGATTTTCCCAGGAGACTCCCGAATTTCAGTGCCCCCCCCGAAAATCTACCGGGACAACCATTCTCTCAAATTTCTCCCGATTTCCACTAGACAACAATATCGCCGGCGTGCCTTAAAGGTACTGCTTTTAGCGTCTTCTACAACCTGTTGTCATGTCCGCTTTTCCGCCATACAATCAGCGTGCCGGCCCAGTCACGTAATATATGCAGATTCTACACACACACACACACAAGTGAATGCAACCATACTTGGTCAACAGTCATACAGGTCACACTGAGGGTGGCCTTATAAACAACTTTAACACTGTTACAAATATGCACCACACTGTGAACACACACCAAACAAGTATGACAAACACATTTCGGGAGAACATATGCACTGTAACACAACATCAACACAACAGAACAAATACCCAGACCCTCTTGCAGCACTAACTCTTCCGGGACACTACAATATACACCCCCGCTACCAACAAACCTTGATTTTGCATGTCACTATAAAAGTTATGTAAGCCTTGCTTGTTCAACATTCAATGCAAAACTTGTTTGGGTCCCTATTAAAGGTTAAGTTGTTAAACTTTGGCCCGCGGCTTTGTTCAGTTTAGAATTTTGGCCCACTCTCTATTTGAGTTTGACATCCCTGCTGTAAATGAAGACTTGTGTCAACCTGTTATACAGTAATTTTGATAGTAGACTAATACAGACACATCATGTGTAGCCTGCATTAGAAGACTTACATAAGGCTTTTCATTTTTGCCGCTCCGGTACGATTTTTTTTTGTTGTATTTTGGGTCAAATATGGCTCTTTCTGCAATGATGCGGCGACTTGTCCAGGGTGTACACTGCCTTCCGCCCAACTGCAGCTGCGATAGGCTCCAGCACCCCCCGCAACCCCAAAAGGGACAAACGGTAGAAAATTGAAATGGATGGCTCTTTCTACATTTTGAGTTGCCGACCCGAGTTTAAGCAAGGGTCACCATCAACTAGTAGACCTTTGAGACTTTAGCGGTAAAGCTAAAAAATATAAATGCATGAAAATACATGAACGCTTCAGCGAGTGACCAACAAACCTGCCATCTTGCACGCATGTTGACCCCAGAATACATTTGTACTTGTCACTGCGGTTTCAGTTTTGACTTCAGAGGGTGAAACCTGGATAATGCTCCTGTGTTGGGGCACAGTTGTGCAAAACGTTAAGGCTGGCTGTTGAAAAATATCGATTAGTTCCAGCTGCAATTATTTTCTCTTTAATTACCATTCGTCACAAGCAACAAGCTTAATAGAGTTGTGGCTGCTCAGAGTTGATGCGTTCCTGACGCCGGCTGACACCTCCCCCTCCAAAGCCGGAAGCAGACCTATATGTGCATCTTCCAAAAATTATCTAGTTATCTAAATTACGCCAGAACTATGATTGGTCGGCTGTTTTAGCACATAATTTTTGGGGTTTTCTTCCCACAGGTCCATTGCCTTGACTTATTCAGAGCTTACCATGAATTGATTAACGTGGACCCCGACTTAAACAAGTTGAAAAACTTATCCGGGTGTTACCATTTAGTGGTCAATTGTATGGAATATGTACTGTACTGTGCAATCTACTAATAAAAGTTTCAATCATTCAATCAATCAATCAAATCGCACAGCCCACCTCTGCAAATGTTCTATTGTTTTAGAGCAATTAGGACAATAAAAGTGACCGTTTCATTCATAATGAAAAAAAGAGCTATAAATAAATCTAGACGCCGTCACAGAGGAGACTAGCTATGTGATCTGAGAGCATTTTAAGTTAAGGTTAGGTTAAAGTACCAAAGATTGTCACACACACATTGGTGTGGTGAGATTATCCTCTGCATCACCCTCACGCCCTGGGAGGTGAGGGAAGCAGTGGTGGCCGCACCCGGGAATCATTTTGGGGATTTAACTCCCAATTCCAACCCCTTGATGCTGAGTGCCAAGCAGGGAGGTAATGGGTCACATTTTTATAGTCTTTGGTATGACTCGGCCTGGGTTTGAACTCACGACCTACCGATCTCAGAGCGAACACTCACTAACCCTATTGCCACCTTAATTGTGACATACAGCATCTTTTTACACTTTCCTAAACTATTACATGTACAATTAATCAATGTTGTGAGATAACCGTTTAACAACGTAACTTAGTAGTTTGCCATTAATTTCTATTGGAGTAATTAGTTCAAGATTTGATTAAAACGGAGGAGTTAGTGCGTCTGCCTCACAATAAGAAGGTCCTGGGTTCGATCCTGCACTTGGGATCTTTCTGTGTTCTCCCTGTGATTGCGTGGGTTCCCTCCGGGTACTCCGGCTTCCTCCCACTTCCAAAGACATGCACCTGGGGATAGGTTGATTGGCAACACTAAAGTGGCCCTAGTGTGTGAATGTGAGTGTGAATGTTGTCTGTCTATCTGTGTTGGCCCTGCGATGAGGTTGCGACTTGTACAGTGTGTACCCCGCCGTGTAGCTGAGATAGGCTCCAGCACCACCCGCGACCCCGAAAGGGTCAAGCGGTAGAAAATGGATGGATGGATGAGGTTTCACCGATGTCCCATTGTTTTGAACTAAAAGGTTCCCTTGCAGACTTCAGCGCTACCTATCACCACATTATCAAGTGAGGTGAACTGAAACAAATCAGGTAACATGAGAGGACTACAGACCACTGCCTTATCAGAGAGAATCAAAATCATCATTGGAAGACATCAACAGAAGTCACGCTTTGTTTGTCTTTAATGGATGACTTGCGAAATGTGCAAGCTGTGAAACAATCGCAGTGCTCACTGCTGTTAAAATCCTCATAGCATCACTGCTGCTGTCCACTCATCACTGGAGCTTCATTCAAGTCCAAACCACTAGTCTGGACTGAAAATGAACACAGGGAGACAACCGCCACCATCAATTCAATCACTACCTACAAAGTTGCCAAAGTCAACTTGACGAGCTAGTGCTGAGTGAGCATGCTCTTGTCAAATTCTCACAAGTTCACAACTTCTCTCTTTCCACCGGGGAAATTTCAACACTTGACGAGAAAACATGAAAAAGCTGGTATATGCAAATATTCTGCAAGTTGTGTGAACGTGTGTGAATGTAAAGACTGCTGTGATACGCTGGTGTTAATTCGGTTACTCTGGGGTTCTGTAGCGTAATGTCTTGTAATGACATACAATCTCATTTTGTCCAAGGAGACACATCAATCTTTTGGATTTACTGCAGGGAGCACAGCTTCTCCTGGTGAGTGAAGGAGAGCAATGTGTTTGTTCCGGGATTCTAACGCATGCGTGTGTGTGCTTGTGTGTTAAACAGTGGGAAAGAGGGAAATGGAATAATATGTTCAGATCAGTGGAGCTGAAAACTACCCCGACACTGGTTTGATAAACATCAGCATGGCCACCGTGGTGCACTGCTCCAGGAGGTGAAGGTGTATGACAGCATCTGCCTTTGTGATTGGTCTTCAGAGGGAAAATAAATAAATAAAGGAGAATTTATCCCTGGATTTTGTGTGTTTGAAAGTGTGCTAAAGTGCCAAATGTAATGAGATTCTGTCTACAGTGTTCACACATGCATTGTCAATCTTACACACAGAAGATCAGAAAAGCCCTGTGTTAACACGCTGCACATCTGAGTAGTCTGTCTTTCACTTGTTTTGTGTGTGCTGCAATGAACATACATTTGCATGATTTTAATTAAATGTCTCAAGTGTTTTAGAGGAATAGGCAGCTATATTTGCCCCAGTGAAGTTCAGATATTTAAGTGCGGATCAGGGTTGTGTTTCCACAACTGGGGGGGTGGAGGCGGATGGTGATAATTGTGTCAGTTGCATACACGGCACAACATCAGTGAAACATATTTGTGAATACCTTGTGGCAGTCACACAATTAAAGACAATTAATGTGACAGGGAGCAGAAGCGAAACAAGCGGCTATAAATACTCAAACCTGTTAAAATGGTATTTTAAAATGTAGCTTTCGGAATTATTGTTTCAAGAAAAATTATCGCAGAAGCTCGATGTGTTATATTTAATTTCCAATTTGTCAGTTCTAGGAATGGGTACCTTTCAAATTTTAATCTATGCTGTGTCGCATTCCGATACATTTTGGTAACCGATGGTAGTAATTTTCGCTAATTTTGTGTGTGTTAAATGTGTTATTATATGTAAATTGTAAGAAAAAAATAGTAATACTTGTACGGACGGACTTCGGTCGGTACTTATAAAAGTATCGAATTCAGTACTCATGTCTTTTGAGAGCCCTTTACAATAAAAAACACCAAAAAATGTGTAACTACCCCACTAAAGTAAACAAGAACAAAATGATGAAGGAATTAGGGCCATTTCAGAGGAAGTTCGGTACTGTGTCTAACATATTCTCTCCTATTATCCTAGCTGACCTCTGACACAAAACCTCAAATTAGGCCAAAAAACAGGATATCAGGTCAAAGTGCTATTGTCTCAACTATTTATTTTTAAGGTAATAACTCCAAACGTTGACAAGCAGGACATTAGTGTTATGGCTGTGGCTTCATGGGGCGTTCTAACCCTGGGCCTCTGTCCGAGTAACGGTTTCATTGTTTTCCTTCTGCATCTCCTCATCTGTGACCCCAAAGTTACCCCTCTCAGCTGGTTAAAGCTGTTAACGTTGCACCTTGATCACAATGCTTAACACAAATCTATGTTAAGGTCAGCGGCGAGGTTTATAAGACTCCTTTATTGTACTGTGTCGGCCCGGAGAGTGGACGGAGAAGTGGTGGCGACCAGACAGAAATCACAGGAAACCTGCGGCCAACTCACTTAAGGCCTGATGACATAGCAAAAACATGATGAAAAATGGACTCACAGTTGTACAAAGTTGGATGTTTTTGCAGTGTATGCATGCGTGTGTATTTTTGGCATGGTGAGTAGGGGCAATTATGACGATTTAGCAGCAGTATAATGAGGAGTGGAGCCAAAATAGTCGATTGGAGGTAGACTAATAAATTAATTAATATATACCTGTATGGTGTACAAATCAGCTAAGAATTAAACATTATTTACTCATAAAACACTTAAAGCAGGGGTCACCAACCTTTTTGAAACCAAGGGCTACTTCTTGGGTACTGATTAATGCGAAGGGCTACCAGTTTGATACACACTTAAATAAATTGCCAGAAATAGCCAATTTGCTCAATTTACCTTTAATAAATAAATCTATATACTGCATATTTTTTTAAAAATGGGTATTTGTCATTCCGTCGTACATTTTTTTTCCTTTTACGGAAGGTTTTTTGTACAGAATAAATGATGAAAAAAACACTTAATTGAACGGTTTAAAAGAGGAAAAAACAGAAAAAAAATGAAAATTTAATTTTGAAACATAGTTTATCTTCAATTTCGACTCTTTAAAAATCAAAATTCAACCAAAAAAAAGAAGAAAAAAACTAATTTGATTTTTTGGGGAAAATAAATAAAAAAAATAATTTATGGAACATCATTAGTAATTTTTCCTGATTAAGATTAATTTTAGAATTTTGATGACATGTTTTGAATAGGTTAAAATCCAATCTGCACTTTGTTATAATATATAACAAATTGAACCAAGCTATATTTCTAACAAAGACAAATCATTATTTCTTCTAGATTTTCCAGAACAAAAATGTTAAAAGAAATTCCAAATACTTTGGAATAAGATTCAAATTTGATTCTAAAGATTTTCTAGATTTGTCAGAATATTTGTTTTGAATATTAATAATAAGTTTGAAGAAATATTTCACAAATATTCTTTGTCGAAAAAACAGAAGCTAAAATTAAGAATTAAATTAAAATGTATTTATTATTCTTTACAATAAAATAAAAAAAGAAATTACTTTAACATTGATTTAAATTGTCAGGTAAGAAGAGGAAGGAATTAAAAAGGTAAAGTGTTTAAAAATCCTAAAATCATTTTTAAAGTTATATTTTTTTCTCCAAAATTGTCTTTCTGAAAGTTATAAGAAGCAAAGTAAAAAAATTAATGAATTTATTGAACAAGTGAAGACCAAGTCTTTAAAATATTTTCTTGGATTTTCAATTCCTATTTGAGTTTTGTCTCTCTTAGAATTAAAAATGTTGAGCAAAGCGAGACCAGCTTGCTAATAAATAAATAAAATTTAAAAAATAGAGGCAGCTCACTGGTAAGTACTGCTATTTGAGCTATTTTTATAACAGGCCAGCGGGCTACTCATCTGGTCCTTACGGGCTACCTGGTGCCCACGGGCACCGCGTTGTGGACCCCTGATTTAAAGTATGCCCTAAAACACATTTAATATCATTTTAAACCCCTAACAATGGCATTAAAGCATATTTGAAATGAAAAACTAGTCGACTAAAAAGCTTGGTGTCAAGGTTATAATCAAATCAGCACTGGGGCCAGAAGTTGGGGGGGGAGCCCCTAAAGGGACATGGGGATTTTTTAATGTTTAATTTTTTATAGATTTGTATCTCGTGTGCATTCAAAAGCATTGGATGCGTGCGGATGGTTTGAGGTGTGTGTGAAAATGCCAGTTCAGGAGTTAGTTCAGCTGTATTTCCAACTAGGACTTTCCCCCATGTGTGTTGTGGCAAAATATGAATGCCTGCCAAAAATGTATTTCCTTCGCGGGGCACGCAGCGCTCGCTGAACCTGCATTTTTGGCTTGGTGAGTCCACAGCGGATTACTCGGTCTAAGACAAACACTTTATCTTCCTGGTTATTGTATCACTACATGTTTGACATTATTTAAGACTTTATCGTGCCCAGAAAAGGACAGTTTTCCTCTTCTGTGGGATTAATGAGATTTAAAGGTTTATTGTTAGTCCGATGTTGATGTGATAAAACCTCTTTCTTGTTTGGAAGATACACATAATTGTAACTGTTATTTCTTCTTGCACATAATAAATATGTACGTGCTTCAGATGTATTCATTTATGTAAAACTGTCATTAAATGTAATATTCATCCATCAATCTATTTTGTACCGCTTGTCCCGTTCGGAGTCGCGGGGGTGCTGGAGCCTATCACAGCTGCATTGGGGCGGAAGGTGGGGTACACCCTGGAAAAGTCGCCACCTCATCACAGGGTAAATGTAATACTGCCTGACAAAAAGTGATTTGTCGTAATATTTAGAAATTTACACATCCCATATTTACGCATACGTATTTACGTATTTTACTAGAATACCCTTATGAGCATTACATATATCAAAATCAAGTACCTACTGTACTCTTGTTGAAATAACCTTTTTAGAACAAATATATACATAAATGGCCAATTTGTTGCGGCCAAAAATAGATTTAGATTTCAAGTAATATTTTGATATGGACACATCTTATCTTTGCATATTCTACAAGAATACCCTTATTAGCATTACATATACATACAAATCAAGTACCTACTGTACTGTTTACTTATTGAAATACCCTTTTTGGAGCAAATATCTACCCATATAATTTATGTTTGTATATAACATAATATATATAATATACATATTATGTATAAGCATGTATACAGTGGGGCAGTGTACAGTGTACAAATCAGCTAAGAATTAAACATTGGAGCCAAAATATATATATATATATATATATATATATATATATATATATATACATATATATACAGTATATACATATATATGTATGCTATTTATATATATATATATATATATATATATATATATATATATATATATATATATACACTCATTATAATCACTCTAAAAATGCTTCTAAAAAACACCAACAATACTTCATTTACGTTCCGTAACCTGTATAATAACCAAGCTGTAGCAACAATGTTGTTGTAAGAGTGAACACTGAGGAACTGTTTTACTAGCATAGGAACACATGACCATGCTCACAGAGACACAAGGGGTGCTACGACTAGCTGTAAGATAGCTATGGCAAGAGGTAAGTTAACTTCTGTGTAATCGCTTTTGAGTTTGTTATGCACAACACAATGCAAAGGACACCAATCATATTATGGTTTTCTGTGCTAAAATTAACCACAAGATTTGCGCCACATAAAACATTAGGTCGCTACTGGTGCAATGTTCGGTAAAAAAATTATGTTTAAAAAAAAAAAAAAAACTTAAAGCCTTGTCCAGCTGTTTTCTAATGTATACTATTCATGTATAGCTAAATTTTACTACAAATGAATATTAGCTCCAAATATCAGTTGTTGGCCTCCTTGAATACTGAGAATTGGTAAAGAACAGGAGTGTCAAACTCATTTTAGCTCACGGAACGCGTGGGATGAACGGGTAAAATCATGGCATAAGAACTTAAAATACAACTATGACAACTTCACATTGTTTTCTTTGTTTTACTTGGGCCCAAAATAGGACAAGCACATTTGGAAAATGTACACATCACAAATAATCCTCTTGACAAAACACGTCGATAGTAAAATTCAGAGGAAAAAATTGGTGCCGTTCAAAAACAAAACAGACTTAATCTCAGTGTATCTACAAATAGATAAAACTAAGTCACAGCCCATCCAAGATTGAGGAAAAAAACAAATAAAGCATCAATAAAAACTCTTCTATATTCTATCAACTACCTCATTAGTCATTTCCACATATTAACCCTGTGCTAACGCAACACACCATAAAAACTGAGGTAGAAACTATTCAAGTGAGCTGAGTTACTCTCTGCCTTCTAGGCATCACTGCATATCCATAGAAAAATAAAAGCTTTGCAATATTTGAACAATTTCAACAAATCAAAACTATAAACTTAAAAGGCAGTAAATCACACACTGTTCACTTTCTTTAAAATTGGCACCGAAGACAATAACTTCCACAGAACTATATCAATGAGCAGTGTCTCATGCAGCATTTTAAGTGTGGTTACCAATTGTTTATTTTACTCCTGTTTGTTTTTAACGTTTGGTGTACCTCTTGCTTGGTATACCTGCTCGCTCCGGTATAAACTATTTGCTTGCCTACAGAATTGCTATTGTGACATCAAGTGGACACATTTGGAACAGCAGTTTCTGTAATTTAAAAATGCAGCTCAATTTTACACTCAGCAAACTCATCTCGCGGGCCGGATTCAACCCATTCGCGGGCTTGATCCGGCCGACAAGCCGCATTTTTGACATCACTGGTAGGGACCTTAAAAAAACATATCAATCGATCTCTATAGTTTTTATGCCATATCCCATCCCTTCTACTTCAAAATGTTTGAACAAGAGCTTCCAGCTTGCAATACTAATATGTTTCCTACGATAGTCTCTCTCCTACTGGTTTATTTCCACTATGTTATCCTGCCTGCCTACCTGTTTGCCTGGAGGACACAAATGATTGGGCAAGTTATTGGTTCGGCGGCAGGGGGGGCAGAGGATCATCAAAACCTGATTTCAGCACACTGCAATAACTGAGAGAGATCATGACTGCCAAAAATGTAACTAAATAGAGAGAAAGGAAAGGACACATAATGAAATGAAATGAGCTGTAACTGTGGAACAAATGGCTTTTTTTTAATGCCTTGAGTCCAGTGGCAATGGTTCACACAAACAAACACAGCGACACACACACACAAACACACACCACACAAGTTTAATGACCCATACTGACTGAGTGGCTGTAAATTCCTGCTTTATGATGCTAAAGCATCCCGATTCAGCTTGCTCACAAAGGGACTTTTGTTGTTGCTGACAGCACACATACACATACACATGCACACACACAGATAAACACAGTGAAAAGGGACACTTAGAGTACCCTAGGGCCAAAGCAACACACACACATACGCACAGGCACCAGCTTCACTAATAGCGTCAAGGGTTCTGATACTGGGACACAAAACAGAGCATCAGCAAGACAAAGTGCAGGCTTTTGTTCCAGTCTGAGGCTATTTGAGCAATGAACTCTGCCCTCAGGCTGATGTATTTGCAAGAAAGGGCTATGGCATGAACAACACAGCACAACTACATTTAAAGGCTAGAGACTGGCTGCTGAAAATTGATCCAATTTAAAGGAAAACTGTGTCTTTTAAAAAATTGTTCCTATCATTTACAATCCTAATGTAAGATACAAACCCCGTTTCCATATGAGTTGGGAAATTGTGTTAGGTGTGAATATAAACAGAATACAATGATTTGCAAATCATTTTCAACCCATATTCAGTTGAATATGCTACAAAGACAACATATTTGATGTTCAAACTGCCCATAATCAATAATTTTAGAATTTGATTCCAGCAACACGTGACAAAGAAGTTGGGAAAGGTGGCAATAAAGACTGATAAAGTTGAGGAATGCTCATCAAACACTTATATGGAACATCCCACAGGTGTGCAGGCTAATTGGGAGCAGTTGGGTGCCAAGATTGGGTATAAAAGCAGCTTCCATGAAACGCTAAGTAATTCACAAACAAGGATGGAGTGAGGGTCACCACTTTGTAAGCAAATTGTCGAACAGTTTTAGAACATTTCTCAACGAGTTATTGCAAGGAATTTACGGATTTTACCATCTACGGTCCGTAAAATCATCAAAAAGTTCAGAGAATTTGGAGAAATCACTTCACGTAAGCGATGATATTACAGACTTTTGATCCCTCAGGCGGTACTGCATCAAAAACCGATATCAGTGTGTAAAGAATATCACTACATGGGCTCAGGAACACTTCATAAAACCACTGTCAGTAACTACCGTTGGTCGCTACATATGTAAGTGCAAGTTAAAACTCTACTATGCAAAGCCAAACCCATTTATCAACAATATCCTGAAACGCCGCCGGCTTGGCTGGGCCCGAGCTCACCTAAGATGGACTGATGCAAATAGGAAAAGTGTTCTGTGGTCTGACGAGTCCACATTTTAAATTATATTTGGAAACAGAGGACGTGGTGTCCTCCAGAACAAAGAGGAAAATAACAATTCGGTTTGTTGTAGGCGCAACGTTCAAAAGCCAGCATCTGTGATGGTATGGAGGTGTATTAGATGCCAAGGCATGGGTAACTTACACATTAATGCTGAAAGGTCCATACAGGATTTGGAGCAACATATGTTGTCATCCAAGCAACGTTATCATGGACGCCCCTGCTTATTTCAGCAAGACAAGAGTTACAACAGCGTGGCTTTGTAAAAAAAAGAGTGCGGGTACTTTACTGGCCCGCCTGCAGTCAAGACTTGTCTCCCGTTGAAAATGTGTGGCGCATTATGAAGCGTAAAATACGTCAGCGGAGACCCCGGACTGTTGATTGACTGAAGCTCTACATAAAACAAGAATGGGAAAGAATTCCACTCTCAAAGTTTCAACAATTATTTTCCTCAGTTCCCAAACGTTTATTGAGTGTTGTTATAAGAAAAGGTGATGTAACACAATGGTGAACATGTCCTTTCCCAACTAGTTTGGCACGTGTTGCGGACATTAAATTCTAAGTTAATTATTATTTGCAAAATAAAATAAAGTTTATGAGTTTGAACATCAAATATGTTGTCTTTGTAGTGCATTTAACTGAAAATGGGTTGAAAAGGATTTGCAAATCATTGTATTCCGTTTATATTTACATCTAACACAATTTCCCAACTCATATGGAAACGGGGTTTGTAAGAACACCTTAGTTTTTGTTTTTTATGCATTCTAACTCGTAAATAAATATGATCAAAAGTCCGCTTACAAAGGGGGTCGCTCTATTTTGCCAACAAAGCCCTTAAAAAAAACATCTACACGCGTACATACACGTAAGGACAACAGATGGAAATTAGCATATTGCTAAATCTGGTGCAGCCATCTGCGCGGTATAGCTCGGTTGGTAGAGCGGCTGTGCCAGCAATTTGAGGGTTCCAGGTTCGATCCCCGCTTCAGCCATCCTAGTCACTGCCATTGTGTCCTTGGGCAAGACGCTTTACCCAGCTGCTCCCAGTGCCACCCATACTGGTTTAAATGTAACTTAGATATTGGGTTTCACTATGTAAAGTGCTTTGAGTCATTAGAGAAAAAGCGCTGTATAAATAATAATATAATTCAATTCAATTCAATTCTTAAAGGGGAACATTATCACAATTTCAGAAGGGTTAAAACCAATAAAAATCAGTTCCCAGTGGCTTATTTTATTTTTCGAAGTTTTTTTCAAAATTTTACCCATCATGGAATATCCGGAATAAAGGCTTTAAAGTGCCTGATTTTCGCTATCTGTAAATCCACCAGTCCATTTTCCTGTGACGTCACATAGTGACGCCAATACAAACAACATGGCGGATAGAACAGCAATATATAGCAACATTAGCTTGGATTCAGACTCTGATTTCAGCAGCTTAAGCGATTCAACAGATTACGCATGTATTGAAACGGATGGTTGGAGTGTGGAGGCAGATAGCGAAAATGAAATTGAAGAAGAAACTGAAGCTATTGAGTGAATAGCTATTGTAACTATTCGGCGATCGCCTTCTAACCAACAATTGCATCTTTTGACCACTGGAGCAACTTAAATCCCTCGATTGGTAAGTGTTTGTTTGGCATTAGATGTGGGTGGAGGGAAAGGCTGAATGCAAATATAGCTACAAATGTACATACAGCTAGCCTAAATAGCATGTTAGCATCGATTAGCTGGCAGTCATGCCGTGAACAAATATGTCTGATTAGCACATAAGTCAATAACCTCAACAAAACTCACCTTTGTGATTTTGTTGACTTTATCGTTGGAAAAGCATCTGCTTTGAGTCTCGCAGGATATCCACACATTCTTGCCATTTCTGCCATGTTAGCATCGATTAGCATGCCGTGCTAATCGATGCACACTCCACGTAAGACAACTAGAATCCGTCCCTGATCGTGTTGTTACATCCTCCAACAACACACCGACGAGGCATAATGTCTCCAAGGTGCGGAAAACAGTCGAAAAAACGGAAAATAACAGCTGATTTGATTTGTGTGTGTAATGTGTTTGAGAAAATGGTGGATTGCTTCCCATTGTAACGTCACGGGTGAAAGGTCATCGCTCCGACAGCGAACAATTGAAAGGCGTTTAAATCGCCAAAATAACCTTTTTAGAGTTCGGAAAATGGTTAAAAAAATATGTATTATTTTTTCTGCAACATCAAGGTATATATTGACACTTTCATAGGTCTGGGGATAATGTTCTCCTTTAATGTAACTGCACATTGTCCTTCAAATAAACAAATACAAACAAACATTCAGGTTGTGTCTTCATGCTATAAATCCATATATGCTGTGTCATAATGGGCACTTTTATAATTACATTTAATATTAATGTATTATGATCATTTTTAGCATATGCGGGCATTAACAAAAAAATATCACAACATTCATCCCCCCCAACAACACTGATTATTACTCACTCGACATCACTTACTGTACAATGTCTGCTTTTAGTAGGATGCCAACAGGTATAAATCCCATTTAGATGAAGAATGACTCATAATCCTTGCAAAGAAAAGGGGGGTTGGAACCAAGCGTATTTTTGTGTCGTTCTCGACATTTGCGGGTCGAACTTGGCTGTCAAAGTGTACCAACACGTCAGATTACATCCTCATCCTCCTACTAGCTGAGAGGCATGATTTATGAGCTACAATAAACTTTCAAGAGCAAGGAAGTGAGGAAAAAGGTTACTCAATGATGTAAACATAATGATCACAAGCAGGCTAGTGATCACGGCATCTTTATAGTTTGTCTGCATTATTACTTGTGATAACAATATCACTAATACTTGGTTAATATTCAAGTCATAAACTTTAACTGGAGTATTGTTGGCGCTTCTTGGATGTTTTTTAATTGCGTTTTATTGGCGGAAAAGAGGAGCTACCATAAATTGATTAACATGGACCCCAACTTAAACAAGTTGAAAAACTTATTTGGGTGTTACCGTTTAGTGGTCAACTGTACGGAATATGTACTGTACTGTGCAATCTACTAATAAAAGCTTCAGTCAATCTATAAAACCTCCCATTAGCTCCACTGTGAGTGGACTTTTATTAAAAAAATATATATCTGTGTCATGTCTTTCATAATGATTGTGGACAATAGGCGAAAAAAAAAAAAAGTGCAGTTCCCCTTTAAGAGCATGTGTATTTGCAGCTGGAAGAATGAGTAGCTGAGACACAGTCAAGAGAAGTCAAATACACATCACTTAGTATTTTTTTGTGCTGTTGCTTTAATTGGTAACACACAAACTGTCGAAACATGTTTTAATTAATTTAGCTTGCCAAGAAAACATGTTTAGTGATGTTGCTTTGTATCTATCCATCCATCCATTTTCTACCGCCTTTCCCTTTTGGGGTTGTATATACATAAAAATAAAATTGGCAGCAAAATAAAGACATTCTATTTAGTGATAAACAATAAAGTCAGTAGTGTTTTCAAACCAAAATGATGTCACTTGACTCGACCAAACTTTCCTCGTGGACCAAATGAAAGCTGCCAGTATTGCATTAATATACTGCCAGAGGGCATCAAAGTGCTAGCTGGACTACAGTGATTTTTTTTCTATCCTCTGGTGGGGTTAAAACTAATTTAGTCAAGGGGGGAAGCTAATTTAATTTGGATTTAATAGGTGTGAATGAAATTAATATGCAACCTAATGAAACTTATAGTGTGAATCAATCCAAACACAAAATTACATTTCCATTAAATTTTCCCTTGTTGAAAATCTATGCCCCATTGTTGTTGTGAAGATTGGTGCACGTAATGTAAAGGTAACGATACAGAAGTTTCATCAGTTCGGGCTTGAATTAAAATTTATTAATTTGCAGGATGTCAGGAACATGCAAAATAGACAAAAATAAAGTATCATAACAATGAGATTGGCTATTTTCCCTTCATCCTCACCCAGTGTCCACCTTTTTTGGGGCTATGTATTGGCGACCCATCAGCGTTCCTGTTCTGTAACCCAGTACAGTGTTTGCTTGTCTAATCTTGAGCGGGTTTGGGCAGAAAACGCCATGAAAGCGCTAAAACATTATCCACCCAAGGAACTTGTGTTTATAGAGTTCCGGTAGGGCAGTTTCAAACGGGACACATTTCCTGTGTTGTTGTTTCTGGCTGAGGAGATGCTGCTCCGTTGTTGATTTAAGAAATAAACAAACGCCCTATAATACGGTGCACCTAATACATGAAGAAAGATAAAAAATAGACCAATATACGGCACTGCGCCTTATAATGCGGTGCGCCCGACGGTCCGGAAAATACGCTACACTTTATGATAAAAATATAAGTGTCTGATGTTCCATGTCACACAGACCATGGCACCCGCACACCGATGTTAAGCTCTCATGTGCACTCTACTTCAGCAGGTAGGTGGAAACTATGCGTGCGTATTTCAAGTTCCGGGCACTTCAGGCAGTCCAGATTTAATAACACTTTTATTAGTCACTCTCATGAAACGAGCAACAGAATATAAATCAAAGCATTTTTTAAAGTTCAATTAATTGATTTTATCGATTAATCGTTCATCAAGCCATGAGTTTTGGTTATTACATTATTCATTCATTACTTTTTTATTGTTGTCATTATCTTTCTACACTGTTTGGCAAGGATAAATTACGTGGTTGTAGTGTTTACAGTGAACCATGATGTGCATTTTTACCAATGTAAAAGTTGGAAGACATGATTCTTTGTCCTGTTAAAGGGGAACATTATCACAATTTCAGAAGGGTTAAAACCAATAAAAATCAGTTCCCAGTGGCTTAATTTTTTCTTCGAAGTTTAAAAAAAACAAATGTACCCATCATGGAATACACCGAAAAAAGGCTTTAAAGTGCCTGATTTTTGCTATCTGTAAATCTACCCGTGCATTTTCCTGTGACGTCAATGCATTAAGCCAATACAAACAAACAGGTATAGCGATAGTAGCTCGGATTCAGACTCGGATTTCAGCGGCGCAAGCAATTCAACAGATTACGCATGTATTGAAACTGATGGTTGGAGTGTGGAGGCAGATAGCGAAAACGAAATTGAAGAAGAAACTGAAGCTACTGAGCGAAAAGCTATTGAAGCTATTCGCTCAATAGCTATAGATATAGCTATTAAAGCTATTCGGCGAGCGCCTTCTAACCAACGATTGCATCTTTTGACCACTGGAGCAACTTAAATCAGTCGATTGGTAAGTGTTTGTTTGGCATCAAATGTGGGTGGAGGGAAAGGCTGGATGCAAATATAGGTACAAATGTACATACAGCTAGCCTAAATAGTATGTTAGCATCGATTAACTGGCAGTCATACTGTGACCAAATATGTCTAATTAGCACATAAGTCAATAACATCAACAAAACTCACCTTTGCGATTTCGTTGACTTTATCGTTGGAGATGCATCTGCTTTGAGTGTCGCAGGATATCCACACATCTCTGTCGTAGCATCGCTATCGTTGGTAAAATGTGCAGAACAAACAAGGGACTTTCGCATCTTTTGACACTGGTGCAACTTGAATCTGTCGATTGGTATGTGTTTGTTTGGCATTAAATGTGGGTGGAGGGAAAGGCTGGATGCAAATAGAGCTACAAATGAGGCATAACAATGCAATATGTACATACAGCTAGCCTAAATAGCATTTTAGCATCAATAAGCATGCCGTGCTAATCGATGCACACTCCACGTAAGTCAACTTGAATCCGTCCCTGATCGTGTTGTGACACCCTCCGACAACACACCGACGAGGCATGATGTCTCCAAGGTACGGAAAACAGTCGAAAAAACGGAAAAAAACAGAGCTGATTTGACTTGGTGTGTGTAATATGTTTGAGAAAATGGTGGATTGCTTCTCATTGTAACGTCACGGGTGAAAGGTCATCGCTCTGACAGCGAACAATTGAAAGGTGTTTAAATCGCCAAATTCACCCTTTTAGAGTTCGGAAATCGGTTAAAAAAAACATATGGTCTTTTTTCTGCAACATCAAGGTATATATTGACGATTACATAGGTCTGGTGATAATGTTCCCCTTTAAGAACTACAATTGCAACATGTTGGAGAAAATGAAGGAACATTTTATTACAGCTTGTATTGAGAACTTACTATAGTTTGACGTCCACATGAACATATACATGGCTGTCTTGCCGCCTGAGACTGTAGCATTTCTTTCGTGCAACATTTGTCTAAAAAAGACTTCTAAAAAAAATCTCTTGTCATCTTTCCAAGATTGTGAAGCAGCAGAAGCCCTGTCTTGTTCGGATCACACAAAGACCTCTATGTGGTTGACTGACAAAGGACGGCGATGTCACAACTTCAGAAGCGTATTTAAAATGGATTATCTAAAAACAGAACACATAAAGAACTAACTGTCCCTCTCTCTAATGCAATTTTACATCAACAGAGCCATGTCAAATTAGTGACACCAATGGCAGACCAAGTAACACAAAAGCAGATGTTCAGCTTGGATTTGCAGTAAAACCCGTGTTATTTGGGAGAGATTTGCAAATAGCTGATTCCCCCGTCAACATTTTCAAGTAATCCTTCAGTCTCCCAAAAGAATTCCAGTATAGAAGAACAAAAACAAGAGGATTTGTTCGTCACCAATTTGACCCTTTCAAAAAAACAACGTTGACTGACTGAAAGCAACACATGCAATGGCCATATCTGGGCTTGTTTATGTGGCATACTTAAAAAGGGGTGAACGTGTTTAAGAGGCATTTTTTGTGATGCTTAAAACAGTGGTAAATATAAGACCAGGACAGGTCAGGGTGATCTAGTTTGCTGTGTCTGTTGTGATGGATATCAGAATATTGGATCTATTAGGCCATATGATCCAACGTCACAAATTCTAAATAAACTGACTTAAATTACTGAGCATTCTAGACTGACAGCTTTGAACAAAAGGGAATCTAGTAATGGCTTAAACCATGAAAGCTATTGGTGTTTACTTCATTGCTTTGTGAGTGACACTATTATATGTGCAGACCTTGATGATGTTCTGGGGAATTATGACCAGTGAAGACCCAGCACAGTAGAATTAGTCTGCACTAACCCCTTTTAGAAGCCCACTGAGAATGCAGTGCACGGGTTTGTAGATCTGTAAACAACACAAAATTAGCCCATAAAGTGTGTCTAAGAGGGATTTCGAGTGTGTGCGCGTGAATCTACACATGAAGGTTAGGTTTATGTCATCTCAGTTAATAAATTTTACTTTTATGACTTCCTCATGGCTATTGCAGTGAAGACCTTTTTTAAGTCAATACCTAAGACAATATCATGAACATGTGCCAAAATGTATTTACACTGGTGAGTTTAAGCTGTTTTTTTAAAGTTTTTAAAGCAGTCTTGTGAGGAATAAAAACTGAATGTCATTTTTTGATAACACAAAAGAAAGGGCAGTTTTCGGAATAACAGCATTAAATAATAACTGCATAAAATTACTTTTACTAATAGTAACAAGTCATCTAAATCAATGGTCCCCAACCACCGGGCCGCGGCCCGCTACCGGTCTATTGGTACCGGGCCACTGAAGTTTTTTTATTTTTTTATTATTAAATCAACATAAAAACACAAGATACACTTACAATTAGTGCACCAACCCCCAAAAAAAACCCTTTTCATGAAAAATAAAAATTAAAAAATAAAATAAAAGAATCCCCCCGCCGGGCCAGGGGACTAATTATCAAGCGTTGACCGGTCCGCAGCTACAAAAATGTTGGGGACCATTGATCTAAATACATTTATGTACGTTACAACGCTGTGACCGATACGCTTAATGTAAAGTGGCACGCTACTTTTGATGTAGTTTTATGTCAACATAGCGGTGTCAGAAGCACAGGGAGTTCAATGCAGGATATACAGTATCTTTTTACAAGGGGTGTAACGGTACACAAAAATTTCGGTTCGGTACCTACCTCGGTTTAGAGGTCATAGTTCGGTTCATTTTTGGTACAGTAAGAAAACAACAAAATATAAGTGTTTTGGTTATTTATTTACCAAATTTGTAAACAATGGTATCGCATACATATACACACAGGGTCCATTGCCAGGGTTTATGTGGTCAACATATATAAAATAAAAACTAAATAAGATAAGGCTCAGAATGGTTTCTTAACAAAACCTTTCTACATATAAAGTGCTTTTTTGATTGATTGATTGAGACTTTTATTAGTAGATTGCACAGGACAGTACATATTCCGTACAACTGACCGCTAAATGATAACACCCCAATAAGTGGTTCAACTTGTTTAAGTCGGGGTCCACGTTAATCAACATTAAACTGCCTCAAGTTGTTGTTCAGATTTAAAAAAAAGACAAAACTTTTCTTATGAATATAAAAAGTGCAACATTAAACAGTTTCAAGTCAACTCAGCCTCAAATTAACTTCTCTTCCTCCCCCCCACCCCCCCAGCCTGGCTAACTTAGCAGTAAGAATATATATGGGCTCATTGTTCTTCCACCATAGAAGTGGGTCAAAATCTAGTTTTTAATGCAATATGGACTTAAATCTGCTGCTATAAAAACATTTGTTATTGCTTTAGCCCTGCCTGACTCGCCGAGGAGAGGTTGATTGAATGTGATGGTGACGCTTCAAATGGGTTAGCATGTGTTATGAAAGTAGTGTATGTGTATGTGTGGCCGTTTAATATGTGACAGCATGTGAGGTGGATGACGTCAGTGAGTGTGTGGGCGAGCGAGGTGAGGGAGCGTAGCGTGAGTGCGGAGAGTTGCTGGTGTTTTGTTGGGTTGGCTGTGTGCAAGACCTCAATGAAGCCACGATTTGCAACTAATCGCCCAACTCTTCATTTATCCTGGAGTCCGGAGCTTGGGAGACCCACTGCTGGGTAGAGTAAAGGGTGTTTCCCCCGAGAATACATCAGCCCTGGAGGAGTGTCTCCCCTGCGCTCCTTGACTACGGTCTGGGGGCCGGAACCAGGAAAGGTGCAACACATGTTTGACGTGTTGTCAGAAGCAGCTGCTGAACAATATCGGCAAACCACCGTCCTCCATTGTTGTATCCCGCAGCTAAAGTGTTCCCAAACGGGAGATCTTAACGAGGCAGGAGGGTCTTCCAGCTCTGGCTTTTACATGTTAAAGTTAAAGTTAAAGTACCAATGGTTGTCACACACACACTAAGTGTGGTGAAATTTGTCCTCTGCATTTGACCCATCCCTTTGATCACCCCCTGGGAAGTGAGGGGAGCACCGGGAATTATTTATGGTGATTTAACCCCCAATTCCAACTCTTAATGCTGATTGCCAAGCAGGGAGGCAATGAGTCCCATTTGTTAACCTAGCCTGGTCGCAGCTAGCATGTGTAGTCGTTCTGTACATGTCCGAACCGAACCGAAACCCCCGTACCAAAATGGTTCAATACAAATACACGTACTGTTACAACCCTACTTTTTACTAATGAAAGCAACAATTAGAAACCACACTAAAATGTACTTGATATCAAATAGAATGAGGCAACATCACACAACAAACAAATCACAACATGTAAGTACACGCACACATACACACACACACTACTACTACAAACCCTGTTTCCATATGAGTTGGGAAATTGTGTTAGATGTAAATATAAACCGAACACAATGATTTGCAAATCCTTTTCAACCCATATTCAATTGAATGCACTACAAAGACAACATCTTTGATGTTCAAACTATTTTTTTTTTGCAAATAATAATTAACTTAGAATTTCATGGCTGCAACACGTGCCAAAGTAGTTGGGAAAGGGCATGTTCACCACTGTGTAATAAACATTTTCTTTTAACAACACTCAATAAACGTTTGGGAACTGAGGAGACTAAATGTGGAAGCTTTGAAAGCGGAATTCTTTACCATTCTTGCCTTATGTACAGCTTAAGTTGTTCAACAGTCCCGGGTCTTTTTGTCGTATTTTACGCTTCATAATGCGCCACACATTTTCGATGGGAGACATGTCTTGACTGCAGGCGGGCCAGGAAAGTACCCGCACTCTTTTACTACAAAGCCACGCTGTTGTAACACGTGGTTTGGCATTGTTTTGCTGAAATAAGCAGGGGCGTCCATGATACCGTTGCTTGGATAACAACATATGTTGCTCCAAAACCTGTATGGACCATTCAGCATTAATGGTGCCTTTACAGATGTGTAAGTTACCCATGCCTTGGGCACTAATACACCCCCATACCATCACAGATGCTGGCTTTTCAACTTTGCGCCTATAACAATCCGTATAGTTATTTTCCTCTTTGTTCCGGAGGACACCACGTCCACAGTTTCCAAATATAATTTGAAATGTGGACTCGTCAGACCACAGCACAGAACACTTTTCCACTTTGCATCAGTCCATCTTAAATGAGCTCGGGCCCAGCGAAGCCGGCGGCGTTCCTGGGTGTTGTTGATAAATGGCTTTCGCTTTGCACAGTAGAGTTTTAACTTGCACTTAAAGATCTAGCGACCAACTGTAGTTACTGACAGTGGTTTTATGAAGTGTTCCTGAGCCCATGTGGTGATATCTTTACACACTGATGTCGGTTTTTGATGCTGTACCGCCTGAGTAATCAAAGGTCCGTAATATCATCGCTTACGTGCAGTGATTTCTCCAGATTCTCTGAACTTTTTGATGATTTTACGAACTGTAGATGGTAAAATCCCTAAAAATTCCTTGCAATAGCTCGTTGAGAAATGTCGTTCCAAAACTGTTCGACAATTTGCTTACAAATTGGTGACCCTCGCCCATCCTTGTTTGTGAATTACTTAGCATTTCATGGAAGCTGCTTTTATACCCAATCATGGCACCCACATGTTCCCAATTAGCCTGCACACCTGTGGGATGTTCCAAATAAGTGTTTGATGAGCATTCCTCAACTTTATCAGTATTTATTGCCAACTTTCCCAATTTCTTTGTCACGTGTTGCTGGCATCAAATTCTAAAGTTAACGATTTGCAAAAAAGAAAAAATGTTTATCAGTTTTAACATCAAATATGTTGTCTTTGTACCATATTCAACTGAATATGGGTTGAAAATGTTTGCAAATCAATGTATTCCGTTTATATTTACATTTAACACAATTTCTCAACTCATATGGAAACGGGGTTTGTACTAGAAAAGAATAACGAACAACAAATCAATGACTGAAGTGACAACCTTACAATCCTACAAAACCCCGTTTGTGGACAAGGACACTACAGCCGTGTAAAAACATTTAATCTCTTTATTAAACCAAGGCAAAACAATCCGGTGCAAATATTCAACAGAGAGAACAAACACATCTGAGGTAAGGTTGCTCTGCCTGGCCCTTTTGCTGACGTCACGCGCGACATACAACAGCACCGCCTTCTAAAAGGCACACACACACACATTCGTTTAATTAAAACAGGGGTCGGCAACCTTTACCATTCAAAGAGCCAATTCGACCCGTTTCACAAATTAAAGAAGACAAAGGGAGCCGCAATCATTCTCGCAAATATCTGCTGGGGGTCTCCCATATAACAGTAATAAGGGCGTGCCATGAAGCCATTGCCTTTGACGCCTTCTACTACATGTACAGGCAGCTTGCCAGTCCAGTAACATGTTGTATGTGGCTTCCGCAGATACACGTACACGACTGCAAGGCATACTGGGTGACACAGAGTACACTGAAAGTTGTGATATAAATAACTTTAACGCTCTTACTAATATGCACCGCACTGTGAACCCACACCAAACAAGAATGACAAACACATTTCTGGAGAACATCCGCACTGTAACACATTATAAACGCAACATAACAATTACTCAGAATGCTATGCATCCATGACTCTTTCAGGCTATATTATACACCCCGCTAGCACCAAACCCCCCCCCCTTTCGTGTGTCGGTTGAGGTGGGCGGGGGTGTATAATATAGTCAGGAATAGTCATGGATGCAAAGGATTATGGGTATTTGTTGTGTTGCGTTTATGTTGTGTTCTCCCGAAATGTGTTTGTCATTCTTGTTTGGTGTGGGTTCACAGTGTGGTGCATATTAGTAAGAGTGTTAAAGTTATTTATATCACAACCTTCAGTGTACTCTGTGTAACCCAGTATGCCTTGCAGTCGTGTACGTTTATCTACGGAAGCCACATACAACATGTTACTGGACTGGCAAGCTGCCTGTACATGTAGTAGAAGGCGTTAAAGGCAATGGCTTCATGGCACGCCCTTATTACTGTTGTATGGGTGACCACTAGCGGTTATTCGCGAGAATGGTTGCGGCTCCCATTGTCTTCTTTATTTTATGAAACGCGTCAAAATGTAGAGGGCGCCAAAAGTATAGCAATCACGGCAAGCCCTCACTATTGTTGTCCAAGTGAAAATCGAAGAAAGTTGACCCGGAAGAGGCTCCGAGACCCGGAATTCCCCCGTAACAATCGGGGGGTCGGCGATTGTGGAGCTGAGCCACATCAGAGTGGCCAAAGCGGAGCCGCGGGTTGCCGACCCCTGAATTAAAAGACCAACTGTTTGTTTCGATGTTACTTTTTTAAAGTAACGCAATAATTACTTTACCGAGTAATTTATTACATTTATTAAAGAGTAATTCCATAACTAATCTAATTACGTTTTTTGGCAATGAGTAACTATAATGAAACACTGGGAAAGCGACAAACAGCATGAATCCTGAGTTTCTATTACATTTATGTTTGAAAACTAAACAGCTGCTAACACTGAACGCACAAGCCAAAAAAGCTAAATGCACTGATATTATAATAAGGTTGTCGGTGAATTGACTGAAAGTTTTACATGGTCTCAAATACAGACATACTGTTGGACATTGTTTTTTTTCCCTTGTCTTACCCTGTGTTAATGGAGATGATTTCAATCAGTGGGTTTTTCCTTATCTTTGGCAGGTCCAGTCTAGCGCCTCCTAACCTCCGGCTTCCATCTTTCTTCTGGCCCAAAAAACGTACTGAGTGACCTGAGTTTAACAGAAAAAAAAGAGAGTAGATTTTATAATTTAATTAAATAATTGCTTTGTGTATTGTGGTTTGTTTGCAAGAACAGAAATAAAGGGCATTTGCCAGTCTGTTCCATGTAGTTTAAAACATACAATGAGCTACAAGTCTTGGTAAAATGGAACATTCAGATACAAGCGTGACAATGCCGCATGTCAGCTGTTGGCGTGATGCCAGGATGCAGAGAAGATAGGCAAAGTGCACCAAGAAGGTCTCTTTATTGCGTACCGGGCAGAAAAGAAGTAACTTGGGCTTATCAGGAACTCAGAAAGCAACAACAAACTTTGACATACAGAAAATAATTAACCAGCGCTGAAGTAGGGAACAAGGAGGAACTAAACAGAACTACTTACCAATGGAGAACAGGTGTGCTGGTAGAAGAAGGAACATAGAATAAAAGAAACATAAAACGCTACCAACAAGGGAGTACCAGGAGAGGGAATGATCATGATAACAATGGGTAATCAATTAATCGATTACTAAGTGCTGCGAGATATGGTACTTGTGTCCATATAGTGTATCTGAGGCACAGGTGCTAAGCATTGTGCCATGTTTATGGTTAAAGTTTGGTGTATTTTTATAATGTATTCACAACTTATCAACATTGACATTGGCATGTATGAGTGCTATTGACATTTAAGACAATCACAATGACTCAAAAACTGCATGTACAGTAAATAAAGGTTTCATGATGACAAATGTTTTACCAAGAAATGACTTATGTTTTATATTTGATGAAAAAGATCATTTCAAAAATCAAACACATAATGTCTGGAAGAAAACTGATATGTGGAACTTCAATAACTAAAAAGGAAGAAAGACTAATAAATAAAACTGTCGCTAAAGCAGCATCCATAGGTAATCTGCTCGCTCCATATCAAACATCAGGTCTCAAGTCAATGTAGTTGTATCAGCTAAAAAATTAGTCCAGATGGATTTCGCAAATGATATACCGTATGTAAAATGGTATACTGTATTTTGGTATCATGTAGACTTCAGTAAATTATTTTATTTGTTAATGGGGTAAAAGAGTGTGTATAAAAAGTACAATATTATTTGTGTAGAAGAGAAGACAGTTTTGTCCGTTACAATCAGTTGTCGTTAAGTTGTGGACCACATCATGATAGCAAACCGTTCAATGGGACCAAGTGAAAATCCAGAAGTGATTGAAAAGCTTGATGTCGGTGATGTCCAACCTTTACTGTGTAGAAATGGGATGCAGTGGTCTACCCTCTGTAGCCATCTATTAGTCGTACAGAAAGATGTGTGCGAGATGGAGGCGCTGAGGGATGGAATTGTCTTGCTGTTTTCATCCGCTTTACATGAGTCTCCTGGGAAGGTGGGCTCAGGGCAGGAAGCATGGCTATCATTGGTAGATAAAAATTACAATCTGCCCCAGAGGAGGACAAAGAGCCAATCAGTGAGGCGTGACTGGTCGTAATATCCCAGTACAAGCGGGGAAATGAAAAAACTCCTCCCGTGGAAAACAGCAAGGCTTTTTTGTGGCGGACTGTCTATTCAAACAGAAAGCAGTGTTGGAATAAGTTAAAAAATAATGCTCTTTCCAAAACAAAAAGTCATTTGTTGTATTGCCATTCTTTTGTACTGAACTATTGAACTTTAAAAATACCTTACTAAACGATTATCCAACAACTCAATAAGTGCATACAAACTAAGATAGACATCATCGTAAGGCCTACTGAAACCCACTACTACCCACCACGCAGTCTGATAGTTTATATATCAATGATGAAATATTAACATTAAAACACATGCCAATACGGCCTTTTTAGTTTACTAAATTGCAATTTTAAATTTCGGGAGTTTTTTCTTGAAAACGTCCAGTAATGATGACGTCTACGGTTGACGTCACGGGCTGTTAGGAATATCAATCAGTCAATCAATGTTTACTTATATAGCCCTAAATCACTAGTGTCTCAAAGGGCTGCGAATATTAATATGAGCTCTGCGCGCACACACACAGCCAAAAGTCGTCTGCTTTAACGGCATAATTACACAGTATTTTGGAGATCTGTGTTGCTGAATCCTTTGCAATTTGTTCAATTAATATTGGAGACATCAAAGTAGAAAGATGGCGTTGGGAAGCTTTAGCCACACAAACACACGGTGATTCCTTGTTTAAAATTCACGGAGGTGAAACTTTACTATGGATCAGAGCGGACATGGATCCCATTAGAATGTCAACCAGCAGGTTTCGGTGAGAAAATTGTGGTAAAAAGTCGCTTCTTACCAGATATCAGCTGAGCGTATGCCGCCCATACAGCTGCCGTCAACTTCCCTGAGACACTGCGTGTCAACACACCCATGGACAAACCCCTCCGACTATCAGGTACTATTAAACTCACTAAAACACTAGCAACACGATAGAAAGATAAGGGATTCCCCAAAATTATCCTAGTAAATGTCTCTAAAAACATATAAATCCGTCTCAATGCAATTGCGTTTTTTTTTTTTCCCCCCTAGTCCGTCGCTATCAATATCCTCAAACACGAATCTTTCATCCTCGCTCAAATTAATGGGGAAAATGTAGTTTTCTCTGTCCGAAAATCTGTTTTTGTTGGAGGCTCCCATTAAAATCAATGTGAATATGTGAGGAGCCATCAACATGTGACGTCATCGTCTGCTACTTCCGGTAGAGGCAGGGCTTTTCTCTTAGCACAGAAAGTTGCGACCTTTATCGTGGATGTTCTCTACTAAATCCTTTCAGCAAAAATATGGCCATATCGCGAAATGATCAAGTATGACACATAGAATGGACCTGCTATCCCTGTTTAAATAAGAAAATCTCATTTCAGTAGGCCTTTAGAAGTACTGTTGATTAAATAAATGATAAATGGGTTGTACTTGTATAGCGCTTTTCTACCTTCAAGGTACTCAAAGATTAAAAAGGCTTGAAGATCATTACAGCCAACGCTCACAGGATGTCCTCCACATGTTGGTTCCTAGAGCCAACACACAACTTGGAAAAAAAAGCATTCAGTTATGCTGCTCTCTGGTCATGGAATGACATCCAGAAAGATCTGACGCTACCAGAATTGATCGCTTTGGGGGAGTTTAAGTCCATTTTAAAACATCGAGAAACCAGGTCCCTTGGGAAATGCACTTGCTTTTAAATTGAACTATTACTTAATCGTGTTAAAAAAATTTGACCTGTTGTGGTATGACCACTATTGTTCTGTTGTATTGTCTTGTTGTAATTATTATTGTAACTTTGTTTTTACGGTCTTCTTTCTCAGGTCGCTCTTGAAAAAGAGATTTTAATCTCAATGTGTCTTTACCTGATTAAATAAATGAAATTGAATGCTTTGTAGACTTATTTTTACTGGAAAGTAAGAAGCTTTGACCAGTCACTCAATCTTTTAAATTTTAAAACAGAAATTTAACAGGTCAATAGGTGTTATTTTGACAGAAAGAGAAAAGCAACAATCATAATAATAAAGCAGGCTCTGCTGTACATCAAATCAGCCACTTTCCAAGCCGTGGCGCTGAAGAGCAACAGAGTCACGTCTTAAGAGCACAGTGAAGCGGCAGCCACCTACACCAGAGGTCATTGTGTATGTGCACAGAGCTCCATGGTCACACTGACTACCTCACCAGCAAGCATTAACAAACTAACAAAAACATTACCAATGGATGAATAAAGCTAAATATGCAATGTAATGAGAAAAAATTAACTGCTAATACTAAAAACACCAAGATTTGTTTTTGAATACATGAATTAGGACTGGACCAAAAAAACGATAATGTATATCGCGATAGACAGGTCATCTATATCAATATAAAATGTGTTTGATGAAACATATGATGAATGTATTATTTTTTGGTCAGAATGAACCAGAAATAATGAAGCATGGTTGGTTCAATGAACAAAGGCACTCGCAAGCTCGGAATACGAGAAGAGTCAGTGAACAATGGAAGGGACAGGCTGAACAGCCAATAACAGTATCAAGTTTGGTTGCACCATCTCGCTGTTGATTTTATGCCAAGGATGAGAAGAGAAATTAAAAACGAGTGCTGCCGAGAGCAAAGAAATAGCGGATAAAACGGGAAAAGTCACCTCGACAATATGGCAGTTCTTTGGACTTTTTCCAAACAGACTGTAGTCATTCACCGCATTCATCTTTTCTATTTAAGCCACGTCCGTTCCCCATGCAAATGTACGGAGACTACAGGTAAGAACTAAAGTGCAGTACTGTACAACTAAAATAAATAACAACATATAACAAATGTGCTATTCGAAAATAATAATTTGGTCAAAGAGTACATAAAAAATTAATTTCCACATGTAAATAAGAATAACAGACCAAATTAAATGTTACACAGATAACGTAACTTCCTGGCAGTAAACCTGCAGAAAATTGTTCTTCTCAGGTTTCTCTGTTTACATTTTCACACTTGGCACCATTTTGTTACACTTTATTAAGCATTTCTTACATTATGACTTATTTTTCCACTTTAATTTGATGATGTTAAGTCCTTAATTTCATTTTAGAATTGTGTTTACATTTATTTTATTGGGCCGCATGGTGGAACTATACGAAGGTCCTGAGTAGTCCTGGGTTCAATCCCGGGGCTCAGGATCTTTCTGTGTGGAGTTTCCATGTTCTCCCCGTGACTGCGTGGGTTCCCTCCGGTTACTCCGGCTTCCTCCCACCTACAAAGACATGCACCTGGGGATAGGTTGATTGGCAACACTGAAATTGGCCCTAGTGTGTGAATGTGAGTGTGAATGTTGTCTGTCTATCTGTGTTGGCCCTGCAATGAGATGGCGACTTGTCCAGGGTGTACCCCGCCTTCCGCCCGATTGTAGCTGAGATAGGGTCCACCGCAACCCGCAAACCCCGAAGGGAGTAAGCAGTAGAAAATGGATGGATAGATTTATTGTTTTATGTGCCTTTCATGGTTGTGTTGACATTTTCTTTCCTTTCTGTCTTCATAGCTGAAGTAATTACAGTCATAGGATTGTTAAAAATAAAAATGTTAACATTCGATATCGACCAATGTAAAAAATTTATATCATGATACAATTTTTAGCCATATCACGAGACCTAATAGGGATTACGTTTATTTTTCCCTTTTATTAGGTTATTTTATTACAAATTACACGATGACTTCTCATGTACACCCTCTAACCTCCAGGATCTCATTACTGCAATTAAGTAGCCGACGTAGCGGAAACACTATGTTTTACCAAATATAATGAACAATCAGAATTATTCATCGTAATTTCAATACTGATGGATATAATTATTATTTTGGCTTGGGATGGTTTCCTGCTGGCTCCGCTGTGAACGGGACTCTCGCTGCTGTGTCTTGGATCCTCTTTGGACTGGACTCTTGCGACTGTGTTGTATCCATTGTGGATTGAACTTTCACAGTATCATGTTAGGCCCGCTCGACATCCATTGCTTTCCTCCTCTCTAAGGTTCTCATAGTCATCATTGTCACCGACGTCCCACTGGGTCATTATTGTCACCAATGTCCCACTGGGTGTGAGTTTTCCTACCGAGGATGTCGTGGTGGTTTGTGCAGCCCTTTGAGACACTAGTGATTTAGGGCTATATAAGTAAACATTGATTGATTGATTGATTGATAACCATGCGGCTCTATTCGAACATGTTTGAAAAGAAAACATTCATTCATTTAAAGACAAAAGTGAAAGCAGCAAGACCTACAAAACAGTAACAAGTGCAGGTGACTGCAGTGAATAACTGGCAAAGCATCTCCAGGGAAAAAACATGAAATTTGTTCTTCCAGGTGTTAAAAGTGATGTCTATATTTGCAACTCCATTAGTATCTTTGGAATAAGGAGGTATTTCTCATACATGGTCTAAAATTCCATAATGGTGAATGTAATGTTTGAAGTGGACATTTTATATGTCAATCACATTTTGATCGTTTCATTTCAAATCCATCCAAGTTGTATATAAAGGCCAAATCATATTGGACCTTATGCCCATAAAACCTTATTTGTTGGAGTCACCATTCAATTTTTCTAGCTCCCTCTTCTTTGTTCTCATCTCTCTATAAACGTGACCTGACATAAATCCTTCCAACCACTCATAACTGCCGCTTATAACATGGTAAGGTAGGGAACGACAGAACAGAAAGAGGGAAAGGTAGACGGATGGATGGCAAGAAGATGAATTCCTCACAGATGAAAGCTGTATACGATGGCCAGATGGATGGTTGGATCATAGAGGTATGGAGCTAAAAGGATGACCTGTTGACCTACGCTGATGTCTCATAAGTGGCAGGTCCACAGTTTGATTGTAAGGCATCCGTGGGGGCTGGGCGACATTGGAAATAACGGCCAAAGGTGGCTGATGAAGAGGCTAGAAGGGGTTTGATGTTTATTGTTCATCTGGTCAATATAATGCGCTAAGCAATACTTACAATTGTACCTAACAGTTGTGTCATTTTGGCATTGCCGACTAAATTCAATAGGATATGGTGCAAACATTCAAAAAAACACAGAGTAAAAGCTTAAGTGTTTTCACAGAGCTTGGTATTGTCACATCCAGATAAGAAGTCAAAGAGTGTCAAAAGATATTGTTTACAAAATCACTATGGATGGCAATTTTTAGTGTGTGTGAACGTGTCAACTTCCATTCCATCTCTTTGGCTGCTCATACATGTCTTTAATATGAAGTCTTATCTTATTTTTAGCGCACAATACAACAGTGTGTTTGTCCTGCTGAAATAAGGATCGTGAGGTCACAGTGATGCTATATAGCCTTTGATCTCAAGCAAAGTATATGCATTAGCCTGTCTAACCTAGTGTGCCCCTGTTTCTGTGTCATACACACACACACACACACACACACACACACACACACACACACACACACACACTCGCACACATAGTAAACGGTTACTGAAAGCTAACAGAATAACAGGTGAAATGGCATCATCTGAACCTATAATCTCCACCAGAGGAGATCAATATCAGTGAGCCTAACCACAATAGACATAGCCCAACAAAGGATGGACATAAATTACTTGTCATTGAATCAATCTGACATCAGTGAAAGTCAAAAACATATTTTCTTTTTTTAATATTGTTTTTTTGTGTTCGTTCAGGAGTGTGTGTCCTTGCCAATGCAAGAAAAATTATGAAAAAATTGGACACATTACAATGTCCTGATTCCATTGCAATTAGGGGGATGCCTTGATGTACAATAACAAGTTTAACTTTAAATACGCACAACAAAAATGAACAGGAAATTTTGGTCCAAATGTTGGGATTTAAATTTTTGTTTGATGGCTGAATTTGTAGGGAATTGAAACCAGGGGTCCTCAATTACATTTGTCAAAGGGGCATCATCTCTCTCAGCAGACACTGTAAAAGCCAGTATCATTTAAAAAATAGTAAAATTGTAAATATTAACATCAACATACACTCAATATAAATATAACTGCAGTATAAATAATATGTATGCTACCTTTCGCTCATACTAGAATTTTAACCCATATGATCCTTGTTCTTAGAACAAGGATCGGTCTTTAGAGTTTTGACGGCAAGTACGGCGCGAATGTGTTGAAATAAAAAATGTTTCTCGCCTTCCTATCTATCACTTTTTCTTAATAATGAGCTCGCAGCAGCCAGTGTCATCTCACAAGACCCTCAGGTGTCGTGAATGTCAATCAAGTGACGAAAGTGACGTCTTGGTGAAGATTGATGATCGCTAATTTTTAGGTCTATTTTTTTAAATGCCTGGCTGGCGATCGACTAACACACCCTCTGCGATCGACTGGTAGCCCGCGATCGACGTAATGGGCACCCCTGGACTTGACCAATAACCACAATAACTGCCAGTGTATATGTGGAAAATAATGTTAAAATACGGTGCGCATGATCAGCAACCTGAGATAAGGAAAGTCAATTACAACAGATAGTAACATAAGCTTTACGGTTGAAGGATTCAGAAAAATAAAACCCAGTTTTACTGTGCTGAAGTATTCGTATAGAGTGGCAGTTATAGTCATTCTAAACTAAGACCCAAACTGAAATTATCGTCCCGCGCTTCACCAGCTCTGATCATAAAAGCTTGCCAATCCTTTTGTCACCTGGAAAACAGACTCATAAGCAAATTTGGTGAAGCGAAAAGCAATGTCTCGCGATTCACTGCTGAACGCATTTTAGTTGCCATTACAAAAGGCAAATCCCTCAGTTTAAAGGTCTCCTGGCCTCCGAGCTGAAGTAACAGCTCTCTATTTATACGAGGTCATAAAGAACAATAATGATACTGGGGAAATTAGTTTCTGTAGCGCGGAAAGGAGGTGGGGAAACGTAGGGAGCTGAGGAAGGGATCAGGATAGGAGAAGACAGATGGGAAAGACGGGGAAAGTAATAGACAAAATATAATGAGGGGATGCATGGCAAAGAAAATAATGTAAGTCAGGTAAAAGAAATTGGTTAATCAAAAGCATTAAATCTCAGTGTATGTGTAAAGCAGGACAATTTAGAGTTGATTCAGTTGAAAAATCCAGATGTGCCTAATTAGGGAAGCCTGCAGTGCAAAATAGTTACACCCCACCACAAGCACAAGCACGCTGTTTTAAAAGAGAACAGCTGGACACAAATGACAGTTTCAGTGGACACTTAGAACAAACTCAGCTTGACCTTCATTTAACAACGGAGTTCTGTTGATCAACTAAGCGGTGCCATGTGAGTACGTCCTCTTAAACAGAAAGATGCTCGACACAAGCTTTTTTACAAATCACCAAAAGTAGAACTATGCCTTTTGTATCTGTGATGAACGCAACATGGATACTAAATATGGTGTGATAAAACGAGGCTTGATGTACATAAAATGGGGAACAATACTCAGAAACGAATGGGTTAAGGTCAATATAAACAACATGTCCGGTGAGTGTGTGGGTCTTTTTGTGTGTGTTAATACCTTTTACAGCCTCGTCCACCACCTCGACCACTCGATCAATTTGCTGAACCTAAAACACAAAAAGGCACACTGGTTTTATCAACGCCGACAGGTCAACACATTCAAATGAAAACCTAATACTGACAGTATAAACACAACTGATCCATGTTACAACATGCTGAAAATACAAACACGCTGAGCCTGGACACAAAACAATCAGGTTCAAGCAAGTTGTGTATTCCCAATCCAGACTAGTAATGTAAAGATTTTCTAAATGTCACAGTGTCTGCACCATTACTTAGATAGAGATATTGAGATCTAAGTCTAGTGGAAGATATGCATGCCATTCAATTCCTGATAACGTTTGAGGTGACGTTATTAACCAGTACATTGAGTTTCCTCCTGTAAAACAGAATGTGGCCGTTAAGCAATTGGAATACTCCTTAAATTCTTTTTCATGCTCGCTTAAAACACCATCATTTGAAATGTGACAAGGAGAATTAGGCAACAATATGCAATGGAGTACATTGATGGTTAAAGTCGCTATATTAATGCAGCACATGTTGCTATTTTGAATGTTTTCAATGAAAGAACGAGACTACATCGGTGAAGAACAACATGTTAGAGTACAGTGGTCTCAACTAATGAGAATCCTATTAGGGGTGGTGTGGCGCAGATGGTAGAGCAGCCGTCCCAGGTTTGATTACATTAGATTAGATTAGATAGTACTTTATTTATTACTTCAGGAAAATTAAAATTTTCAGCACAATCCCATGATGCTGCCTTGCTCATCACAGTCGTTGTGTCTTTGGCCAGGACACCCTTGGTCATGGTTAGAGCTTTGCATGGCAGCTTCCGCCAACAGCGTGTTTCAATGTGAATGGGTGAATGTGATGTAAAATGTAAAGCGCTTTGGGTATTATTTCCAGGTATGATAGGCCCTACATAAACACAGACCATTTACCGTTGACTAATATTGACAAATATTGTGATGCAAAATTCCATCTCGGCTCGGGTTTATTTGCCCCAGCTCTTTGAGGTCAGTGTTCCACTTGAAAATAGAAAAACAGACTGATGCTCCTGATGGGTCCTGGTGAGCGCCTTGCATGGCAGCTCCCGCCATCAGTGTGTGAAAGAGTGTGTGAATGGGCGAATGTGGAAATACTGTCAAAGCGCTTTGGGACTCCTTAAAAAGGGGTAGAAAAGTGCTATACAAGTACAACCCATTTACCATTTACCATTTGCTTGTGTTTTCTTTTGGCTATAAAAACTGTTCAAATCGTGAAAAGAATAAACGTTTCTTCAGAGTTCCTGGATAGGAAATCAAAAAGGGCGGAAGATTTTAGAATTTTAGGAAATGATGACCCCAAAGTGGCACACACTCTACTCCAAAGGAGCAGAGTCAAAGAACGCAAATGTTTGCAGTGACCAGTGACCACTTTGTTGAATGTCTTTCAAATATACCTATATACATTTCAAATATACTTTACTTGTTTAGTATTTCCCAAAAACATATTATCTTGATATTGTCTGTATTTTATTTTTAACAAAGAGAAACCATAAAGTCAGTGTCATTGACTTTTATAGAAAAGGTACTTCTATGTCTCCCCTCTTGTTTATTTTGTACACAAATGTGTCAGAATACGTATGACAACCGGACAAAAATCAAATATGGTGATGATTCAGTATTTGTTAGTTTGTTCAATAGATATGCAGTAATGGGTGTCAGTTGTCTTGTGCTAGTAGTCCTCATTTGTTTAAAGGGGCGTGTCCTCGCTAGACGCAAAGATGAATCATGAAATGCAACCTTACCGGAGCAAAAACACTGCATGATTCATGTGGGAGAGTTTTGATACCACACACACAAATAAGTTGTAGGCCTCCATTTTTAATTTTCCTGAGGGAACTCTCCTGAAGGAATCAATAAAGTCCATCTATGTTTTCATGTGGTTTGTCATGTAAAATGGTGTGTGGAGCACATGATAGTTATTTTGTATGTCTCAGCACTCCATCGACACATTTTGTTTGATAAAGTATACGAAGCTAATCCATTGTTTTGTAAGATGGTCTTGCTTGTGTCTGCTTTTTGGTCTAGTCTAGTCCCCTTGTGTACTCAGAGTTTGCACGTTGGTTACTGCACAACAGCAATCTTGGTTCGGTTGACCACCACTGTTTTTCGCTTACGGGAAAAAGTCACGCGATGGAATACAAGCAATAGATTGGCACTTTTGGAAAATAAATAAATGGGTTGTACTTGTATAGCGCTTTTCTACCTTCAAGGTACTCAAAGCGCTTTGACATTACTTCCACATTTACCCATTCACACACACATTCACACACTGATGGAGGGAGCTGCCATGCAAGGCGCCAACCAGCACCCATCAGGAGCAAGGGTGAAGTGTCTTGCTCAGGAAACAACGGACGTGACGAGGTTGGTACTAGGTGGGATTTGAACCAGGGACCCTCGGGTTGCGCACGGCCACTCTCCCACTGCGTGGCGCAGTGGGAGATAAGATAATAAACAGATAAGGACTACCACACAAGCCAACTAGGTAATATGACAAAGAGGAGTGGCATAAACAGACATCAGTGTTACAACAGGCTAAGAAAGGACACATTGACCCAGGTTAACTGTGTATTTACAGTAATTGGTCCATCAATTAAAGAATGACCAGAATAACTAAACAGTACAGAACAGTTTATTCAGCATGTTTGCAGTATATACATAGTAAAAGGTGCAATTTTTATTTACTTTTGAGCATTCTTTGTAAAGTTTATGTTGATAGCTGTTCCTTCCATCCAACTCACATCCATGCCAGTGCAAGCAGACTCATGAACTTTCATCCATCCATTTCCTACCGCTTGTCCCTTTCGAGGTCGCTGGGGTGATGGAGCCTATTTCAGCTGCACACGGGCGGAAGGCAGGGTAGACCCTGGACAAGTCGCCACCTCATCGCAGTTCCAACACAGATAGACAGACAACATTCACACTCACATTCACACAGTAGGGACCAATTTAGTGTTGCCAATCAAACTATCCCCAGGTGCAAGTTTTTGGAGATGAAAAGAAGCCGGAGTACCCAGAGGGAACCCATGCAGTCACAGGAAGAACATGCAAACTCAACACAGAAAGATCCCGACCCCGGGATTGAACTCAGGACCTTCGTATTGTGAGGCACATGGACTAACCCCCGTACACCGTGCTAATTTTTCCAGTTTTTCCATAAATCCATGAGAATACTAAACACACAACCTGCACTGCTCCTCATACTGCCCCCAACACATTGAAAAGCTATTCCGAATGTATATATTTATTCATTTATAAAGAACATTTGAAGTATTTGATTACTACTATCATCTATCATTATTATTTATATAAATATTATTTATTCATCCATATTCATTGTATTTATTACTATTCATGTATGTCATATCACTGTTGCCTTGTCTTATGTTACTGCATATGTCAGCAGACTAATTAGGAGCCTTTGTTTTTTTACTTACTAATAAAATACAAGTTGTCTTGTTTTTATTTCATTTAAGGACAAAGTTGCAATAGGAAACAAATGTTTAATGTACCGTAAGATTTGTTGTTAAAATAAGGCCTATAATGCAATTTATTGTGGTTCCCTTTATTTAGAAAAATACCGAAAAGTATCGAAAAACATTTTGGTACCAGTACCAAAACATTGGTATCGGGACAACACTGGTATCAACATTTGTAAGTCAGAAAATACAAAATTCCCCATATATGCACTTTAAACACATAAATAAAATCAAATTAGTTCCAGAAACTCTTACAAAAGCTAAGGCTTTTTTCCCCTCATTATATTGTAAGCTGGGTTGTATTTTAAGCAGGATTTCACTTTGATTATCTTCTAAGACATAATAACAGTAGTTTCCAATGTGAAAAGTGTACAATCTGTAAGACATGTTGCTGAAATACAAAGCAAAGACAAAAAGAACATACGCAGTGTAAGAAAAGACGATGGCTCAGAGGGCGGATGTGCATATACAGAATCTCTTGTTTAGAGCTTTTGCTTACACACTGTAATTCTCTGATTACGAAGTCAGCGCTGTTGCATGTGTGTGTGTGGAGATGTGTGATGCGTCTTAGATAAAGGATGTGACATGTCTAGTTCAGAGACGCGAAACACTGTGGGTTTGCGTGACTGTGTACCTTGCACACGGATACGTTGCCATTCATTTCACAGCAACTTCTGACAGCAACACAACAGAAACAAACAAGGCATTGTAATCATGCAGCTCATGTGCAAGGGAATGAATTAATTCAAAAGTACTTTTAAGCACCCCACCCCCACCTCGCCATCAGGAGGACTCACAAAACAAAATTCACAACTGGTAATTTGAATCTGATTTTCATATACCACCAACTGTCACTATAGTCGTGGGCTTTGTTAAGAGACACATGAAGGAAGTCTGCGTGCACTGTGCACCCTGTCTGTGATTGTTACCATATGTCCTCCTTCAAGCATGTGTGCCTTTTGGTCCGTCCGTTTACGCGCGCACGTGTCTGTATCAATGCAAAATCCAATCTATTCACGACAATAGAAGTCGCAGAAGTGGTAAACTTCCCAGCTGTTTCTGCCTCGCCCGGAAGGCGTACGCGTATACAAGCTTGTTTATCTGAATGTAATTATATTATATATACATGCCAGTTGAATGTGATTTGAATGTAATTATGTTACACAGTGGCATGTTTTTTAAAGGGAACTGCATTATTCATGGTGATGGATATTCAATGTAATATATGAGCGGCTCCCTGTACCAAACTCAGTATTTAAAAGTAGCAGTAATAAGGACTTGAAATCATATTGACCGATTTATTGCAGATTCCAACAAGGAAATAGTATTTTTCTTCAAATTAACAATTAGATCACACTTTAAATAAAATTATATTTTTGATGGGGGTTTTTCAAGACAAGCTTTTTGGAGTGTTAAAAGTCGGGCTGCTTCCACACTTCTAAATTAAAATATTCTCCTGAGAACCAGTGTGCTCTGCAGTGGATGTTTGTGTTTGCATAACAGGGTCATTTTTATTTCCAAATTTGTATCTCTGACAAAAGAAATAGACTGAAAACAAATGTCCACTTCAGAAGAGCTTGGTTCTCAGGGCGATCGTGTGGATTTTTGTGAGGGGAATACTTAGTGTATATGACCTACACAGTACTTATATTCAAGGCACAGTGTATGCAGTGGAATCACGATTTACGAACCCCTAATTGCACAAACTTTTTGATTTACAAAAAAAAAGCTGAATAATAATATGCTATGTTGTAAGAACGTTGTTCCAGTGTACCATCGTTTCATCCACTGCCCGGCAGCACAGGCATTGTGGCAGGCTGATTGCTCTCAGGTGCTCTTTCAGTTTGCACAGCAGTATTGCCGTTATCTACTCTGCTACTTTTTGTGATTTTTTTGGCGTTTGTTAATTGCAGAGTTTTCTAGCTTTAATAACCTTAACATAACTCTACAGAATGCAATCGACAAAAGATGTGCGGTTTGAAAAATTATGCGTTGTCGACAAAGCCCTGCCCCTAATTCTCCCTTCCGCTGCACACAAAGAAAATTAACTGATGAGGTAAAGTGGATTTTTTTTCTTTATTTCTAATCATTGTAGAGCCCTGGCTGTTAAATTTAGGGAGTTTTGTAGGCTATTCTAGTTTTTATCTTAATTTATTTTTAATGCACTGTAGCACTCTGAGGTTGTTTGCTCAATGTACAGTGCTTTTAAATTCTATTATTATTATTTCTAACTGTGAGCTATGCACCACAGGGGAGGTGACAGTGTGTGCGTGTCAGCAGAGCGGCTGAACATGAGGACAGTTCAGCTAGTTGTTGCTATTTGGCCTTTCTTGTTAAATCAAGAGTTGATTCATCACCCTCTTTTTACATTTCTTTGTACTGTGTAGCCCAGGTGTCCCCAAACTACAGCCCCCGGGTAATCGTCCAGACTGTGTTCGGTGTAACATGTTTTGATTTCTTGAGTTTATTACTGCTACCGCTGATAAAGCACCTGAGAGTGTCTCCGACTGTTTCTCCACTGCTAGGCTGTTTAATATCACAACGTTCGGCTACAGCATGATTGCAAAAGCCACAATAAATACAAAAGACACAATACAATGATAAAGCCGCTACAAAACTTTAAACCATAAAAGACGCGGCCGACACAATGGAAGTGATAGCGGTGAAAGTTACTGCGACGTACCCACTTCTAGGAACACAAAAAGTCAAGAGATGAATGAATGAGGCTATGGATATTAGGAAGTGAGGGGTCAACACCATCAACAGGGATGAGGGGGCAACCATGCTTCCGCACACCTGGAACGCTGTCCGTAATCGGCGACACGAGGGCGGAGAACCCACACTGTATGGACGGGTCAAGGAACTTTATTTAGCTGGTAAATCTACTCTTAAAATGTTGCTTACTATATTTGGGAATTGCTTGAATTTCTAAAATGTGAGCAGAAAACGTTTCCTCCTGTCTTGCACTTAAGAGTGTTGGTTACACTTTTTTCAAATAACATATGAATGCATTGGCCGTTAATTTTTGTTTACTTTCTTGTTTGTATACATAGTTAATTTATACCTACTTCCCTTTCACGAAATACCAGGATTATAGGAAACTTCATCTGCAGTGTCCAGTGTCCAACATTTTTTTTATTACAGCTTAACTTGTTTGGCTAAAAAGTTACTGAATCGATTTCAACTCACTGTTTCTATTGTTTTGTATATTCCCCCAAAAATATTGTCCCTGAAACATATTATATTATTATTATTATTATTATAGTAATTTTTTTCAGACCCATGAGGATCCATATCACAAAAGAAAAACATACTTCAACAATAAAAACAATAAAAGATATAGAAAAAGAAAAATAGAAATAAAATAAATACAACTTGTATAAAAAAATATACACTACACAATATTCAATGTCCAGCATACAAGCTTGATCACCAATGGTTCCACAGACTGGATGAAAATCTGACAGAACTGCGAGTCAGATTTTTCAGCCCATTATTTACATTGTTGTCTGACTGTGATGCCCTACACATGAACCTGTACTGTATTGGCGACCACACGTACTGTGTGTGTGTGTGTGTGTATATGTATATATATATACATATATCTATTCTCATTTTTTTTTAAACTATTTTTTTTTTAATCAATCCAACAAACCACTACACAGCAATACCATAACAATGCAATCCAATTCCAAAGCCAAACCTGACCCAGCAACACTCAGAACTGCCATAAACAGAGCAATTGAGAGGAGACACAAACACGACACAAAAGTAGTGAAACAAAAATGAATATTATCAACAACAGTATCAATATTAGTTATAATTTCAGCAGAGCAGTGATTAAAAATCCCTCATTTACATTATCATTAGACATTTATAAAACACAAAAAGCAGAACAATACTGTCAAAGTGGCTTACACTTGCATCGCATCTCATAAGCTTGACAACACACTGTGTCCAATGTTTTCACAAAGATAAAATAAGTAATATATTTGTTTTGTTTAATAGTTAAAACAAATTTACATTATGGCAATCAAATGATAAAACATTGTCCTTTATAATTATAAAAACTTTTTTTTTTTTTAAATCTACTACTTTGCTAGCATGTCAGCAGACTGGGGTAGATCCTGCTGAAATCCTATGTATTGAATGAATACAAAATCGTTTTGAATCTTAAAAATATCATTTTTCAATCTAGAATTGCATTGAATAAAAAAAAATCGATATATTACCAAATCGCGAATCCAAGAATTGATATTGAATCGAATCGTGGGACACCCAAAGATTCGCAGTCCTAATATTATATATATATATACACACATACATACATATATATATACATACACACATACATACATTGATACATATATATATATATATATATATATATAGGCTTCACGGTGGTACAGGGGTTAGTGCGTCTGCCTCACAATGCGAAGGTCCTGAGTAGTCAGGGTTCAATCCCAGGCTCAGGATCTTTTTGTGTGGAGTTTGCAAGTTCTCCCCATGACTATGTGGGTTCTCTCCAAGTACTCCGGCTTCCTCCCACTTCCAAAGACATGCACCTGGGGATAGGTTGATTGGCAACACTAAATTGGCCCTAGTATGTGAATGTGAGTGTGAATGTTGTCCGTCTATCTGTGTTGGCCCTGCGATGAAGTGGCGACTTGTCCAGGGTGTACCCCGCCTTCCGCCCGATTGTAGCTGAGATAGGCACCAGCGCCCCCCGCGACCCCAAAGGGAATAAGCGGTAGAAAAGGGGATGGATGGAAATTGTATTTATATATATATATATATATATATATATATATATATATATATATATATTAGTTAACATTTTTGACCCTCAGCACGTTCCGTAGTTTGGGAAAATGTTTAATGTAATGGTGTCCGGTTACTGTTGAGCCATAGGCTCAAAAATTGCTGTCAGAAGTGCACAAAAAAAGGGGGACCTTATGGTAATCTGAAAGCCATGGTAAGTCGTTTTCCGGACGGGGCAACACAATTTTACCTTCAATCGGCGTGAGACGACATCATTGGGGCGAACGCTGAGCGCACATTGCTACTTGGTGTGAGGAGTCAGTGTCTGGATTACAGTTAAGTGCATTTACAAACCCCGTTTCCATATGAGTTGGGAAATTGTGTTAGATGTAAATATAAACTGAATACAATGATTTGCAAATCATTTTCAACCCATATTCAGTTGAATATGCTACAAAGAAACCATATTTGATGTTCAAACTCGTCATTTTTTTTTTTTTTTTGCAAATAATAATTAACTTTAGAATTTGATGCCAGCAACAAAGGAGTTGGGAAAGATGGCAATAAATATTGATAAAGTTGAGGAATGCTAATCTAACACTTATATGGAAAATCCCACAGGTGTGCAGATTAATTGGGAACAGTTGGGTGCCATGAAATGCTAAGTAATTCACAAACAAGGATGGGGTGAGGTTCACCACTTTGTAAGCAAATTGTCGAACAATTTTAGAACAACATTTCTCAACGAGCTATTGCAAGGAATTTAGGGATTTTATCATCTACAGTCCTTAAAACCATCAAAAAGTTAAGAGAATCTGGAGAAATCACAGCACGTAAGCGATGATATTACAGACTTTTGATCCCTCAGGCTGTACTGCATCAAAAACCGACATCAGTGTGTAAAGGATATCACCACATGGGCTCAGGAACACTTCATATAACCACTGTCAGTAACTACAGTTGGTCGCTACATCTGTAAGTGCAAGTTAAAACTATACTATGCAAAGCCAAACCCATTTATCAACAATATCCTGAAACGCCGCCGGCTTGGCTGGGCCCGAGCTCACCTAAGATGGACTGATGCAAAGTGGAAAGGTGTTCTACGGTCTGACGAGTCCACATTTCAAATCATATTTGGAAACAGAGGACGTGGTGTCCTCCAGAACAAACAGGAAAATAACCATTCGGATTGTCATAGGTGCAAAGTTCAAAAGCCAGCATCTCTGATGGTATGGGGGTGCATTAGTGCCCAAGGCATGGGTAACTTACACATCTGTGAAGGCAGCATTAATGCTGAAAGGTCCATACAGGTTTTGGAGCAACATATGTTGTCATCCAAGCAACGTTATCATGGACGCCCCTGCTTATTTCAGCAAGACAAGTGTTACAACAGCGTGGATTCGTTAAAAAAGAGTGCGGGCACTTTCCTGGCCCGCCTGCAGTCCAGACCTGTCTCCCATCGAAAATGTGTGGCGCATTATGAAGCGTAAAATACGACAGCGGAGACCCCGGACTGTTGAACGACTGAAGCGCTACATAAAACAAGAATGGGAAAGAATTCCACTTTCAAAGCTTCAACAATTAGTTTCTTCAGTTCCCAAACGTTTGTTGAGTGTTGTTAAATGAAAAGGTGATGTAACACAGTGGTGAACATGCCCTTTCCCAACTACTTTGGCACGTGTTGCAGCCATGAAATTCTAAGTTAATTATTATTTGCAATAAAAAACAAAGTTTATGAGTTTGAACGTCAAATATGTTGTCTTTGTAGTGCATTCAATTGAATATGGGTTGAAAATGATTTGCAAATCATTGTATTCCGTTTATATTTACATCTAACTCAATTTCCCAACTCATATGGAAACGGGGTTTGTATAACATAAAATGTAGATTGCTCCTCTACCTGCTTTAGTAGGAATATAAGTTCAGCAGAAACGATGACGGTAGAGAGAAAATTTTAAGTTACTTTTATCTGAGTCAAGTCTTTTCTCATACCAAACATACATGGTATGTTTGGTGGCTTCACAATAATAGTGTTACGCTTCACATCCAGTTTAACTAACAAAATAATGAAAAATCTTCTTACCATACAATCATGCTTTTCTGTTATTCATTGATATTTCTGCCTAAATTAATGTTTTCTGGCAGATTGAAATGAAGTGGATTGTAATGGCAGTGGCGATATGAAGAAGGAAGAATTGTCTTTGTACAAATTGGCCTTCTTCTTCGCTACCACTAAAACTAAGTTTCACACTGCAGGCATGCCTGCCACTGCCATTCGCTGCCCACATCGGGTAATTACAGTTGACTACACAATATTTCCGTCGCTATGTTGGCCCTGCGATGAGGTGGCGACATGTCTAGGGTGTACGCCACCTTCCGCGCGATTGTAGCTGAGATAGGCTACAGCACCCCCGCGACCCCGAACCGGAAAAGCGGTAGAAAATGGATGGATGGATGGATGGATGGATGGATGGATGAATGGATGGATGGTATATTCTTTGTTAACCTGTTATGATTGTTAGTCCGCAATTGCAAAATGTTTAACAGGCTGAATATTACATTTTATTAATAAGTAGGTAGATAAGGTTGAACATTGTACTCATTTGACTATTAACAGTATGGGTATATTGTATGTATGTACTGTATTATTGTGCCAAAGAAAAGTGGCTAAAAGATTATTGATAATATATTGTATTAAGAGCAGTAAATTTATCATTGCATATATTAAAAATAACCATAACAAGAAAGCTAGTTAGTTGATTTACAAAATAAGGGATGGGAGTAAATACATTTCACTTCTTCCCACTCCTTTTTTGGATATGACAAAACCTAACCATGATGCATTGTTTTCATTTGTATGCGTTTTTATTGTGAAATATTTGTTATGCTTAGTTTTTTTAACATGTCCAAAATAAACCACTACTACAGAATATCAAAAACATTTATTCATGTAGAAAATATATCACCTAACATCTTTGACAATAAAAAAAAAAAAAAGCATGATCGTAACAATCCAAAATTTCTGTTTATAATGCGTGAAACTGATAAACTGTATAAACATGGAGGTGTAGCTCCTCCTCTAAATGTAAGTGCTCCTAAAGCTGGAATACAATTGGTATTCCTACAAAATAACTCGTTGAGAGAATGCCAAGAGTGTGCCAAAAAGTAATCAGAGCAAAGGGTGGCTATTTAGAAGAAATTACAATATATAACATGTTTCAGTTATTTCACCTTTTTTTGTTACGTACATAACGCCACATGTGGTCATTCATAGTTTTGATGCCTTCAGTGACAATTGTCAATGTAAATAGTCATGAAAATAAAGAAAACGCATTGAATGAGAAGCTGTGTCCAAACTTTTGGCCTGTACTTTATGAATAAAAGAGTTGTTATTCTACTATGAATGTATGTTGCATGTGTAAATGTGCGCATGCATGACCTATCTGGCACGCACACGAGTCAAACACACCAGACTGACTAAGATCTCATACGAGACCAAGTGGCCCAAGCACGGTTTCAGATGGGTTTGTGTGAGTGCATGCACAGTGTGAGGCTCTTTGCATGTTTTTGATTTCATTTCTTTTTCTCATACATCCTGACACGTTTTCTGACAGGTTTATTGATTTATCAGACAGCAGGGGGGCCAGACCAGCATGGAGGTAACCAGGTGACTGACGAGTTGAAGTGTGTGTGAATGTATGAGTGAGTGCGTTTGTATCTAATAAAAACAACAACAATTCCTTCAAAATATAATAAAATACATTGACTGGTATTTTAATAATCCAACAAGTGGGCATGTAGTTAATAAAAAGATAGTGCAACACAGAACTCACCCCAATGATGCTGAGCCCTTTTAGATAGTCCATTCGAGGTTGGGCCTGGGGAACACAACCAGCGACTACCACCTTTTTCTGTTGCTCTTGGGCTTTTCTACAAAAAAAGACGAGACAAAATATGAAATTGCATTCTGCACAAGCCCGCTTGTCTTTTTGTAAATAAACATGGAGCAGATCATCCAACATTAGGTCCATGGCAAATTTTTCAGATACGCTTTAGATAAATATATGTGCTCCGTTTACACCAGAGTTTGGTAACCTTCAGCATAAAAAGGAACTATTTGTGCCTGTTTCCACCAAATTAAAAAACAAAGAACTTGACCACTAAATGGAAGTTAACGCAACATATATATATTTTTTAAATGTCCTTTGTTTTGTATAGGTGAACTGTAGGGTGTTTCAATTTATGAAACCAATAAACCACTAAACGAAGAATGACAGACTCTTGTTTCCATTGTTAGAAATGCAAAACAAAATGATATTGTTCGCTGAAAAAACACACTGGCAATAGTACATTTACTTTCAACTACGATACTCAATGCAGGCCTCAGAGTATTTCTCTTATTTGCTAGAAGATGTTTTCATCTGGGTCGGTCGGTCAGTCAGTGAGTTATGTAGCTCGCAAGCAAGAAATCTAAAAAATAAATGGGAAGATTTTGACTAAACTTTCAGGAAATAGCAGTAATGGGATAAGTGTGTATGCTTGTGGTGCCGCCTCCACCCACAGAGACAAACAGTGGATGACAGACAAGAGAGTCCACTCTATTTATTTAATTGCGCTATAAAAATTTTCAGTTTTCATTAAATGTCAGAAATTGGATAAGGAACAAGTGAGTAAATTTTGGGGGTGATCCAGATTATCATTTGGATTTTTTTACTATTGGCAGAGAGGGCCTGATAAAGGTCAGCGCTCTCAGAGTTATTTTGTAGTTATTATTTAACCCCATCAGTGCTGGACCTGTGATGTGGTGGTGTACACTGCCTTCCGCTCGTGTGCAACTGGGATAAACTATACTGTAGCATGCAACAAAAAAGAATAAGGGACTAATTTAAATATTGTGTTGATATTGTTGTCGATTACATTTATCACGAGAAAATTCAGAAATGTACAGTAGTATTAAACTCTCAAAAATTATCATACAGGAACTTATCTATTGTGAGAATGTCAGAATAAAAAAGTTGTGGGCCAAAACAACATAAGAAACAAATACATTCTTAAATATAGACATCTCAATGACAGCGCAAACTTGTGTTTAGTAACATGTCATCAAAGAATACAAAAACAAAATGTTTTAAAAATATCGATTGCTGTTAATAGTCTAACTCAGTGGTTCTCCACCTTTTTTCAGTGATGTACCCCCTGTAAACATTTTTTTAATTCAAGTACCCCCTAATCAGAGCAAAGTATTTTTGGTTGAAAAAAAGAGATAAAGAAGTAAAATACAGCACTATGTCATCAGTTTCTGATTCATTAAATCGTATAACAGTGCAAAATATTGCTCATTTGTAGTGGTCTTTCTTGAACTATTTGGGGGGGAAAAAGATACAAAAATAACTAAAAACTTGTTGAAAAATAAACATTCAATTATAAATAAAGATTTTTACACATAGAAGTAATTATCAACTTAGGGTGTCCTCTTTGGGGATTGTAATAGAGATCGATTTGGATTCATGAACTTAATTCTAAACATTTCTTAACAAAAAAAGAAATCTTTAACATCAATATTTATGGAATATGTCCACAAAAAATCTAGCTGTCAACACTGAATATTGCATTGTTGCATTTCGATTCACAGTTTATGAACTTACATTCATATTTTGTTGAGGTTTTATTCAATAAATATATTTATAAAGGATTTTTGAATTGTTGCTATTTTTAGAATATTTAAAAAAAATCTCTCCTACCCCTTGGCATACCTTCAAGTACCCCCAGGGGTATGCGTACCCCCATTTGAAAACCACTGGTCTAACTCAATGACTGGAATACACAAGCTCGGGATGTAATATCAGTAAAAAATAAACTGCATTTAGATTATATATTAATAGTCATGTCTTGAAATGTGGTATCAGTATATGAAACGTTCTTCCTTGTGGGGAATTATTACTACAGTGTGATTGTCATGTTTATGACATGCAATTCAAGTGTAAGCCACTGTGACTGTTATCGGTTTTCATTAGTGGCTGTGACGGCAATGGAAATAAGTAATATTATTAATATTGTATTTAATTATGTTTGTTGTAGTAATCATTATTACTGATTATTGCTAATGGTGCCATTATTTTTTGGTTGTAGTTTTATTTGTAATACTTTTTTTGTAATTTTATTTATTTATTCATTTTCTAGGACTGTATTTGATAGGTATAATATTTATATGTATTATTGTATTTTTTTTAATTACATTGATTCACTAACAATTTTGTAAATTAAATTAATTGGGGGAAAAAATGTACAGTAAATACATGGGATCGGTGTCAGCCGATCTCACTCATGGATGATCAGAATTGTAATCGGCAGCACAATACCGTGATCGGAACTTCCCTACTCACAAACATTTTAATGTAATGATGTATGTGTGAATGCTCCAAAGCATTCACACATATGGTTTTCTACACCAAAAGTACTCTGTTTATTATTATTCCTATACTTCATCCTTTCCAATTTCTGGCGCGCTCCACCTTCCACATTTTTCATCCGACTCAAACCGTACCAACTTCAAACTGTTCAGCCTATTCGGGAATTGTGGGCTTTCCCTTGACAAATTCCAAAAATACCCAGATTTCCGGGACATTTTTCCCATTTAAAAATTAATTGGCCATTTTTAAACTTCCACCATTTCCACATTTTTCAACCTTCCACTTTCAACCCATTCCACCAATTTGGAGATTCAAACTGTCCTTTTTCGATATTCAAAAAAATTCAAGGATTTTCCAAAATTCCTGTTTTTCCAAAGCCCTATTTCCACCCTTTTTTCTGGCGACAACTCCGTCCACATTTTTATACCCACTTAAACCGTTTAACTGTCAAAACATTCCTCTTAATCAGGACATAATTTGACGGTTTTCCCGAAATTCCGTAATACCATTTCTCAATTCCTTATGTTACTACTTCCAAATTTCTCGACCGACCATTTCAACTCATTCAGATTATTTAAGGTTTTTTTACCATTTTCAAAAAAAAAAAGAGATTTTCTTGAAATTCCCCAATTTTGGGGGAAATTCCCATTGAAATCAATTGGACATTCTTCAAAGTTTAACAATTCCCACATTTTTCATCTTATTCAAACCGTTCCAATTTCAAAATAATCAGCCTGTCTAGGAATTGTGTACTCTACTTCAACAATCCCCCCCCAAAATTCCAGGATTTCAGTTCAACTTCAGCATTGAAACATTCACATCTAGTTGATAAAGACATTATTCAACAAATTAAAATATCTATACATTTAGTTGTGGCTACATGCAGCAAAGTAGCCAAAATTAAATTACACATGTGAAAAACAATACAAAAATAAGAATGATTCATCATGAAAAACAGAACGTTTGGTCCTCTCAATGTAGACTGATTTGTTAAAATCCAAAACTAATTCAAGCCAAATATTTTATGCCAAAAAAGCTAATCCATATCCAGAGTCAATGCTCAAATATTTCAAATATTATTCAGGTCAGTCATATTGTAAAAACAGAAATCTTGCATATAAGATCCCTTTTTAATTATAAAATAGAGTAAAGCATGTGCATACATGTGTGAAAGGGGTGTTTATTTGAGTCTCTCTTCATGTCACCTCCATTTAGTGGCAGGGAGATTTGAGACACTCGGTCTGTCTGACAAAAGCTTTTGTAGGCCCTGCCCAGACTCCACCATGAATCTTTAATAATGAAGCCTCCTGACAGCTGGAAGCAGAAAGGGAGGGATGAAGAGAGGAATTGAGGGGAAGGGGGGCATGGATGTGCGGGAAGAATTAGCAGAAGAGGAGGAGGAGGAAGAGGAGGAGCAATGAAACTGGATGCAAACTGTCAGTTGTGTTTTGATTCAGAGTGTGTTTGGATTCTTCAGCAAAACAAAGACTGAGGTAGAGGAGAGGTGTGTGTGTGTGCGTGCGTGCGTGCGTTCTTGTTTTTCTACCATTCTTGAAACACCAACAAGGAAAAGTACCTTTCATATGAGGTCTGGTGAACAAGTTAGGACCGAAATCATGGTCCCAATACAGAAAACCATTGCATCTAAATATAAAATGTTTTCATTAGCACCCCTGCTGGTGAAATCTATCAAAATTAGGGTGGTCCAAAAAAGGAAAGATTTTTTTAATTGTCTGTCTATCTGTGTTGGCCCTGTGATGAGCTGGCAACTTGTCCAGGGCGTACCCCGCCTTCCGCCCGAATGCAGCTGAGAGAGGCTCCAGCACCCCGCGGCCCCAGAAGGGACAAGCGGTAGAAAATAGATGGATGGATGGACTGTGTGTCGGTTTTAAAAGTGCTCCCCCTCTTGTCACCACATGAAATAAGTGTGTGTAAAAATTGAAATGCTCCCCCTTCTACCAAAATTAATTAAAAAAAATATATATATACAAACATACTGTAATAACTAGAAGTAAATAATAAAGATTAAAATCCAATTACATGTTTTTTTAAATGAACTAAAAGCAGTCTTTTTCTCACAATGTTTCGACTTCTTTTGTTTCCCAATTTTTTCTGTTTCTGTAATATTGCAATATATTCTCGTAAAATCATGACTTCGTTATATCTAATTCCATCCATCCATGTTCTACCGCTTATTCCCTTTTAGGGGTCGCGGGGGGCGCTGGCGCCTATCTCAGCTACAATCGGGCGGAAGGCGGGGTACACCCTGGACAAGTCGCCACCTCGTCGCAGGGCCAACACAGATAGACAACATTCACACTCACATTCACACACTAGGGCCAATTTAGTGTTGCCAATCAACCTATCCCCAGGTGCATGTTTTTGGATGTGGGAGGAAGCCAGAGTACCCGGAGGGAACCCACGTATTTTTTAATGCAAAATAGTGACAATGGTCATATAAAATTATGACTTATCAAAATATTGGCAATTTTTTTTTTGTTTTTGTGTAAGTGACATTTTTTGAGTTAAACTAGGACTTTTGTCATTTTTGCCAAGTAAAATTCTGATTATTATTATATTGCCAATTTTTCAGTTTTCTTTTAAAATTGAGAATTTTGTCGAGTAAAATTGTCAAAATTGTAAGCTTTTTTGTAAAATTGTGACGGTTTATCAAAATATTGCACAAATGTTCAGTTTTTCTTGTAAAATCTTGACTTGTGTTGAGTAAAATTACAACTTTTATTATAATACTGCCAAAATTGTAAGTTTTTCTTGTGAAATTGTGACCTTTTTCTTTTGAAATTCCAACAATTTTTTTTCACAACAACCTTTTTTATGTTTGCATAGTATATATATATTATTAATGTTGTAATTACAAATCTTTATATATCTAAAAAGAGTCGTCCTAAAGAGGTAGGTATATTTCAGATGTCTCAAGAAGGTAACAAATACAAGAACGTGTGTGTGTGTGTGTGTGTGTGTGTGTGTGTGTGTGTGTGTGTGTGTGTGTGTGTGTGTGCGTGTGCGTGTGCGTGTTTCTGTGTAAGCGTAGACGGGGAAAAAAGGGACAGGACACATTGAAAGAAGACAAACAACTCAATTCATCACAGAAACAAATGACAGGGGTGGATGAAAGCAAAAGTTATTGAGAGATGACTGGCGTGTGGAAGTTTAGGTTCTTTTAGCAGCACAACGTATCTGATATACTTGTGCACATTATGAAACAAATATATTAACGCATAAAAAAACTGAGACACTTAACCAAATATGGTGTCCATTCATTATGTAAAAGTCACATTGTTTAGATCTTTCTTTTATCTTTCTCCTACATTGAGGGGAGGTTTAACAAGCATGGTACTGAATTTGTGTGATTCCTTCTTGTTATATATACATAAATATTAGCAGACATGGAGTTAAGTTTATCATGAAGCTACAAAAAATACAAGAAAACATAAAAATTCAACCAAATGTTCTTGCCTTCAAAACATATGTTCTATAACGCACTATTGTTAACCTGTATTATACACCTGTTGTGAAGACTCTTCTTCGGCATTGTAATGCCGGTGTAGTTTTCCCGTGGATGCGTCGAAGCAGAACACAGCAAAGGTAAGATAAAGGGTATTTAATAACAAAAGTCTATGAACAAAAATACTGGTGTAAAGAGAAAAAGTAAACAAAAGACGCTAGCGTGAAAGCTAGGCTAAAACAAGGAAAACTAGAACTTGGTACGAGGACACAAAAGAGTAAACAAAACATTTAGCATGAAAGCTAGACAATAAAGTGGCTTGGCGTGAGAGCTAGCGAGAAAATACATACGAATGATGAGAGTCGTCACTGATGCGCGTGGGCAAATTAGGATCCGAGAATGAGTGAACAGAAAAGGTGAGCTTAAATAGGAGGGTGATAATTATTAGCAGGTGTGCGGGGCGAGACTAGCAGGTGGACTGATGTGTAACCATAGTGATGGATAAAAACAGGAAATAAACGGGTCAGACAGAGAATGAAAAAACAAACACGTGAAGATCTGAGCAGCAGATCGCAACAGTATTCCCCCCCAACAAAAGACAGATACCAGATGTCTTAAAAAAACAAACAAAACTTGAACCCCCTCCCCAAAACCAGAAAGTTCACAAACGAAGGGAGGGCGGAGGGAGGCCACGGTGGAGGGTCGCCAGATCGCATGTCCCCGAATCCACCGAGGACACATCATGTGGCGGCGGCGGGTGGAACGCTGCTGCCGAAAAAGTTTTGGCGGGCGACCTCGAAAAGGCCACATTAGTGGCCGCCTCGCAGGATGAGGTGCCCGGCGAGGCGGACGACCCGGGCACGGCCACATCCGTGGCCGACATGGAGGAGGGAGTATCTGGCGAGGAGGGTGACCTCGCAGAGGCCACGCCCGTGGTCGACGTGGTGGACGACGCCTCAGCACCGAAATCCCAGCAGGCTTGGAAGCAGCAGACGAGGGTGCGGGGACTGCAGCCAAAGCAGGCCCGAGTGCAGCTGGCGAGGATGATGCGGGTGCTGCAGCCGAAGAAGGCGTCGGAGGCGGCCTGGGAGCCGCAGGAGTCGTCGGAGGCGGCCTGGGAGCCGCAGGAGTCGTCGGAGGCGGCCTGGGAGCCGCAGGAGTCGTCGGAGGCGGCCTGGGAGCCGCAGGAGTCGTCGGAGGCGGCCTGGGAGCCGCAGGAGTCGTCGGAGGCGGCCTGGGAGCCGCAGGAGTCGTCGGTGGCGCTGGTGTGGGCTCCAGCCCCGTCGTCGACGCTGGTGTGGGCTCCAGCCCCGTCGTCGACGCTGGTGTGGGCTCCAGCTCTGGAGCTGTTGCTGGAGTCGGCTCCAGCTTTGGAGCTGTTGCTGGAGTCAGCTCCAGCTTTGGAGCTGTTGCTGGAGTCGGCTCCAGCTTTGGAGCTGTTGCTGGAGTCGGCTCCAGCTTTGGAGCTGTTGCTGGAGTGAGATTCAGGTTAAAGTCTGTAATTGGTATGAGAACCAGTTCTGGGTCGGAGGCTGGTGTGAGAACCAGGCTAACATCAGTTTCTGGTGCGAGAACCAGACTAGAGTTCAAAACTGGTGTGAGAACCAGGCCCGAAAAAGCTGCTGGTGTGTGAACCAGGCGAGAGTCGAATTCTGGCGTGAAAACCAGGTTAGTGTCATGTGCTGGTGTGAGAACCAGACTGGGAGCAGGTGTCGGCTTCAGCCGAGGAGCAGGTGTCGGCTTCAGCCGAGGAGCAGGTGTCGGCTTCAGCCGAGGAGCAGGTGTCGGCTTCAGCCGAGGAGCAGGTGTCGGCTTCAGCCGAGGAGCAGGTGTCGGCTTCAGCCGAGGAGCAGGTGTCGGCTTCAGCCGAGGAGCAGGTGTCGGCTTCAGCCGAGGAGCAGGTGTCGGCTTCAGCCGAGGAGCAGGAGTCGGCTTCAGCCGAGGAGCAGGAGTCGGCTTCAGCCGAGGAGCAGGAGTCGGCTTCAGCCGAGGAGCAGGAGTCGGCTTCAGCCGAGGAGCAGGAGTCGGCTTCAGCCGAGGAGCAGGCACAGGGGTCTGCCGAGGAGAACTAGGGGACTGGCTGTGAGCAGGACTAGGACTATGATGAGTGATAAGACAAACACTAGGACTCGGGCAAGGACTTGAGAGAGGACCAGGACTTACAATCACACTAGTGCTTTGAGAAGGGCTTGGGCAACGACCAGGACTTACAGTCATACCAGGGCTTGGGCAAGAACTAGGACAAACGGTCAAACTAGGGCTTGGGCAAGGACTGGGACTAACAATCAAACTGGTGCTCGGGCAAGGACTAGGACAAAGACTAGGACTTACAGTAACACTGGGGCTCGGACAAGAACTTGGGTAAGGACTAGGGTTCGGACTAAGACCACGAGGGGAATCAGTACTAATATTACAAAGGCAAGAAACAAGACTCGGGACCGGACTCGAAACAGGACTCGGACTACGGATCAGTCTACGAGTGGAACTAGGACGACTACGAGAAAGACTAGGACTACAACTAGAATCAGAACGGAAACTCGGACCAGGACTTGGACTACGACTCAGTCTACAAGTCGGTCTACGAGTAGGACTAGAGCATGGGCTACGAAGAAGGCTGGGACTCGAACTCTGAGAGAGACTGTGACTAAAACTAGAACTAGGGCACAGACGGAACACAGGTGGAGGAGGTCTAAGAGGGCGTGACTTGACCGGGGTGAACACCGGTGGAGGAGGTCTAGGAGGCCGTAGTGGTATAACAGGGGTAAACACCGGTGGTGGAGGTCTAGGAGGCTTAGTAGTTTTAAGAAGAGGTAGCGTCTGCCCTACCTCCGCAACACAGCTATAGGCCGTAGCCCCCCCCTCCAGACGGGAATCCCAGACCCGTTCCCTGTGGTCAGGGACTGACCATAAGGGAGGGTGGTGGGAGGTTTGGAGGCAGGCAGACCCCTCCCCTCTATATTGTCCAGAGTGTCCCTTTGAAAAGGGAGAAAAAACCTTGGACTTGGGCAGAGAATGAGGTTTAAACGGTGGGTTAGAAGAAAAACTAGGTGACTGAGGTTGACTAGAATAATAAGAAAAAATATCCTGATACTTTTGTATCTTCTTATTAATGTTATTGTCATTTGAAAATGGCTGAGAAAACGAATCTTCCCCAAAAAATTCCTTGTTGATGACGTCATCATCGGAAGACGGGTTTGCGTTACCGGGGGGCGTCGACGAAATGACGTCATCTGCGCGGGACACAAGTTGGGAATTTGCCCAGTCGGTAAAACTGTTAGCAAAGTGTGTTATTGGGTCCCCAAACAATGGTGTAGGGGTTTTGTGTGCTGACTGTAGGTTGCTGTGTTCGTGAGGAGGGAGACATGGAGTGGGCAAGTCACTGTCGCCCGACGAAGCCATACTTCGCGGCTTCCGCCTACGCGGACGAGCGCGAGCGCTGCGGGAGGGAAACTCACCGCTCCCGGAAGCATCGATCGGAACCAGTTTTCCCTCCAGGTCCCACATCATGCTTTCGTCTGGATTGCATCGGAGAGTTTCAGCCTCCATCGCTCGGAATACCCTCCATGTGCCTTCGTCGAAGGTCTCCTCGTGGTTGCCAGACGCGGAAAAACTTTTTAATGCTCGGATCCTACTGTGAAGACTCTTCTTCGGCATTGTAATGCCGGTGTAGTTTTCCCGTGGATGCGTCGAAGCAGAACACAGCAAAGGTAAGATAAAGGGTATTTAATAACAAAAGTCTATGAACAAAAATACTGGTGTAAAGAGAAAAAGTAAACAAAAGACGCTAGCGTGAAAGCTAGGCTAAAACAAGGAAAACTAGAACTTGGTACGAGGACACAAAAGAGTAAACAAAACATTTAGCATGAAAGCTAGACAATAAAGTGGCTTGGCGTGAGAGCTAGCGAGAAAATACATACGAATGATGAGAGTCGTCACTGATGCGCGTGGGCAAATTAGGATCCGAGAATGAGTGAACAGAAAAGGTGAGCTTAAATAGGAGGGTGATAATTATTAGCAGGTGTGCGGGGCGAGACTAGCAGGTGGACTGATGTGTAACCATAGTGATTGATAAAAACAGGAAATAAACGGGTCAGACAGAGAATGAAAAAACAAACACGTGAAGATCTGAGCAGCAGATCGCAACACCTGTACCTTATATACTTTTAAATATTTTACCTGTAAAAAAAAACAACAACTGTTAGCACTCCGCAAAATTGCAACAAAAAAAAAAGACAAACTTATTGATATCATCCAATGTTAATATATTTTTCTTTTTAAATTGTTCTTATCCTGACAGTTTTAAAGCATCTGTACTCAAAACCTAAAGCAACTAAAGATTCATTTAAAATTGTATTAACATACCAAGCAAATAAGAAAGCAGATTAAATACAGTGAACATAAAAAAATAATAACCGTTTTTAATACAGAGTAAAATAAATGTTTAAAAAAAAAGGAAAATAACATAACTAGAGCTGCCACGATTTCACGGTTAAATCTATTAATTTGGTTAGAAAAAAAGCTTTGATTTGTAACTGTTTTTCTTAATGATTCATTTAAAGAGTTTATAAAACAAAAAATAATTCAGACCGCATGAAACTTAAACTACACCGACAGCCAGTACGTCTCCATGCACTAAATTAGTCAGATTTCTCAAATAGTTCCGCTCTAAATAAGAATTCTACAACCAATGGAAATGCCTAAGTCCAATTCTGTTTGGTTTTCGAAAAGTCGGACTAACACACCTGGATTATACGATTGAAAACTACATCTATCGACCACCAGAGGGGACACTTAGTAAGGCGCATGCTCCAGTCTGAGCGTGCAGGATACAACCCGGAAGCAGATATCATTCAATAAAAATAATTTTTTATTAGAGATGTCCGATAATGGCTTTTTTACCGAGATCCGATATTCCGATATTGTTCAACTCTTCATTACCGATACCAACCGATACCGATGTATACAGTTGTGGAATTAACACATTATTATGCCTCATTTTGTTGTGATGCCCTGCTGGATGCATTAAACAATGTAACAAGGTTTTCCAAAATAAATCAACTCAAGTTATGGGGAAAAAAAGTCCAACATGGCACAGCCATATTTCTAATTGAAGTCACAAAGTGCATTTTTTTTTTTAACATGCCTCAAAAAAGCAACTTGGAATTTGGGACATGCTCTCTCTGAGAGAGACTATGAGGAGATTGAGGTGGGCGGGGTTGGAGCGGGCAGGGTTGAGGTATGGAGGGGGAGGGATTAGTGGGGTGGGGGTATATATTGTAGCGTCCAGGAAGAGTTAGTGCTGCAAGGGGTTCTGGGTATATGTTCTGTTGTGTTTATGTTGTGCTATGGTGCAGATGTTTTCTGAAATGTGTTTGTCATTCTTGTTTGGTGTGGGTTCAGTGTGGTGCATATTTGTAACAGTGTTAAAGGCCTACTGAAACCCACTACTACCGACCACGCAGTCTGATAGTTTATATATCAATGATGAAATATTAACATTGCAACACATGCCAATACGGCCGGTTTAGTTTACTAAATTACAATTTTAAATTTCCCACGGAGTTTCTAGTTGAAAACGTTGCGGAATGATGACGCGTGTGCGTGAGTCTGGAGTTGGAGGGGACATATTAGCGCAGCACCACAAGGGGCTAAAAGTCGTCCGATTTAATAGCATAATTACACAGTATTTTGGACATCTGTGTTGCTGAATCTTTTGCAATTTGTTTAATTAATAATGGAGAAGTCAAAGTAGAAAGATGGAGGTGGGAAGCTTTAGCCTTTAGCCACACAAACACACAGTGTTTCCTTGTTTAAAATTCCCGGAGGTGAAGCTTTACTATGGATCAGAGCGGTCAAGCGAACATGGATCCCGACCACTTGTCAACCAGCAGGTTTCGGTGAGAAAATTGTGGTAAAAAGTATCCTCTTACCAGAGATAAGCGGAACTTTTGTCGTGCTGCTGCTGCCGTGACTAATTCCCTCAGAGACTGGCGTCAAGACACCCGTGGACACACCCCTCCGACTATCAGGTACTATATAATCTCACTAAAACACTAGCAACACAATAGAAAGATAAGAGATTTCCCCGAATTATCCTTGTAAATGTGTCTAAAAACATCTGAATCGTTCACAATGCAATCACCTTTTATTTTTTATTTTTTTTACTTAATTTTTTTTTTTCTAGTCCTTTGCTATCAATATCCTCAGCCACAAATCTTTCATTCTCACTCAAATTAATGGGGAAATTGTCGTTTTCTTGGTCCGACTAGCTCTTTTGATTGGAGGCTCCCATTATAAACAATGGGAGGATGTGAGGAGCACTCACATGGGTGACGTCATCGTCGGCGACTTCCGGTAAAGGCAGGGCTTTTTAATTAGCGACCAAAAGTTGCGAACTTTATCGCCGATGTTCTCCACTAAATCCTTTCACCAAAAATATGGCAATATCGCGAAATGATTAAGTATGACACATAGAATGGACTTGCTATCCCCAAATCTCATTTCAGTAGGCCTTTAAAGTTGTTTATACAGCCACCCTCAGTGTGACCTGTATGGCTGTCGACCAAGTATGCGTGGCATTCACTTGTGTGTGTGAAAAGCCATAGATGTTATGTGATTGGGCCGGCACGCAAAGGCAATGCCTTCAAGGTTTATTGGTGCTCTGTACTTCTCCCTACGTCTGTGTACCACTCCGTACAGCGGCAATTTAAAACGTCATAAATTTTACTTTTTGAAACTGATACCGATAATTTACGATATAACATTTTAAAGCATTTATCAGCCGATAATACCGGCAGCCTGATATTATCGGACATCTCTAATTAAAAGTAGGATTATATAAATTCTACCTCTTCCGACTCCTTTACAGACTGTTTGTGTTACAGATTGCGCACAGGAAGTGAACAAATAAATGTGATAGCAATTGTAGCAAAAGTAGGATTAGAAGTAGGATTATATAAATTCTGCCTCTTCCGACTCCTTTTCAGACATGTTGTGATGAGAAACAGTAATTATGCAGTGTATCATATAAGGGCTGCACAATTATGGCCAAACAATAATCACAATTATCTTTATTGATATTGAAATCACGATTATTTACTGTTAATTAAAACATTTGAATGCACTTTCAAATGGTATGTGAACTTGGCTTTCATTTCTAAATCAAACTATAAAAACTATTTAATAATAATACAAGATAAAAGATACAAAAGACAAAGGCTAACTAAAATAAATATGCCATTGCGAAGTGCGATCAAACAGCCCGGGCAAGTAAAAAAAACAAGATAATGTACGAAAGTCACGTACAAAGGAAGACATTCATTGTACAGCCCACAGTATACTGTGAATAGGAAATGTTTTTCGCAAAATAAAACGGTATTACATCCCTTATTTTGGCAAGTATTTAAGAAATGGATGGATACAGGGTCCCTCTGTGCACGGTTGATATTACGGTTGTCTGTATTTTGTAGCTGTTCGTAGGGGCTTTGCGCCGGAGCTGGGTTGAAAAAAGAAGAGATGTTGGGTTAATGCTAAATGTGTCTTCGCAACTCGATAATTTGTTTGGATGTGCACACTAATGCAGCTTTGCGGTGCAACTTGTCGTGATGTTTGTGGGGTGGCATAGCTTGGTTGGTAGAGTGGCCGTGCCAGCAACTAGTCACTGCCATTGTGTCCTTGGGCAAGACACTTTACCCACCTGCTCCCAGTGCCACCCACACTGGTTTAAATGTAACTTAGATATTGGGTGTCACTATGTAAAGCGCTTTGAGTCACTTGAGAAAAGCGCTATATAAATATAATTCAATTCACTTCATTGCTTCATTTGCGCGAGAGCATTTCCGGGTTTTGTGAAACGAGTGCCTAGACAACAGCGAGGAGTGCGGTCGTGTTCCTGGGTTAAAATGCGCGCCTATTGGTACCATGTGGGTCAGTGGTTCTCAAATGGGGGTACGCGTACGCCTGGGGGTTCTTGAAGGTATGCCAAGGGGTATGAGATTTTTTTTTAAATATTCTAAAAATAGCAACAATTCAAAAATCATTTATAAATATATTTCTTGAAAAATACTTCAACAAAATATGAATGTAAGTTCATAAACTGTGAAAAGAAATGCAAAAATGCAATATTCAGTGTTGACAGCTAGATTTTTTGTGGACATGTTCCATAAGTATTGATGTTAAAGATTTCTTTTTTTGTGAAGAAATGTTTAGAATTAAGTTCATGAATCCAGATGGATCTCTATTACGATCCCCAAAGAGGGCACTTTATTTATAATTGAATCACTTGTTTATTTTTCAACAAGTTTTTAGGTATTTTTATATCTTTTTTTTCCGAATAGTTCAAGAAAGACCACTACAAATGAGCAATATTTTGCACTGTTATACAATTTAATAAATCAGAAACTGCTGTATTTTACTTCATCTCTTTTTTTCAACCAAAAATGCTTTGCTCCGATTAGGGGGTACTTGAATTAAAAAAAAGTTCACAGGGGGTACATCACTGAAAAAAGGTTGAAAACCACTGATGTGGGTAACCCTGCCGGTGGGGAGGGCACCTATGTAATAATGCATTTATTTTTTCTAATATTTTCGAAAAGGACAAGCGTCAGGAAATGGATGGATGAATGGATTTTCGGGAGCTACTGGCTCTGTTGTCACTCAATCGCTCTTACAAGTCCACTGTCTACCAGTCGCCCCCTGGTGGTTGGCTAACTGTTGATTGTGAACATGCTTGGTTTGAAATGCAAAGGAGACAATTTTTATTTAATGTTATAATCACCGATAATCACCCTCAATTAACCGGAGCAGCCAAAATCGTGGTTACGATTAAAATTTGAATAACTGTGCAGCCCTATTTCAGAGTGTAAATGTATCCATGTTTAAAATAAATTACTCCCACAACCATACATACTATCAACTGTCAGCTTTTAGCTCGATTTTTCAAATCCTTTCTGGCTAGCATGGCGTTGTAACCATGGAGTAAGCAACTATTGTAAACAACAAAAAAGTAAAGAAAAACAAAACACACCAGCAAAGTTACGGTTTGATACTGGCTGAACTAAGTCCTGGGGAAGTCTCGTGAGATTTACCAACATCCTACTTAAGTCAAGCATGGCGGTGACTTTTAAAGACATATTTGTTCCGAAATATAAAAAGTCTTAGAATTTCAAGGTTCTACGATGAGAAAATGGCGACAGAAAACATTGTAGCTTGTTCTCCTTATAAAATACTTATGACACACTGGCATCACACACACACACGCACGCACACACCGTCGGCGTACGCCTGCATAATTCACACAATTTCCTGCCAAAACATGCCAAACATTTCTATAATACGCTACTCGCCCCCTACGTATGGACATCGCTGACACAGAGAGTAAGCAGGCAGCGTCCGAGTCGCAGTCTCATTCCTTCGGGGGTAGGGGGATTCGGGACAAGCTGCACGCTGTTCCTGGGTGAGATGACATGGAATAGGATTTTGCGGTGCAGTTGCCGTAGTGATATTTTTGAGCCCAACTGAGCACACGCTGCCAGTGACCCGGACCAGAGCGGCTGTCCCCCAAGATCAGAGAACGAGGGGTTTGTGTTAGTTTGTGTGCGTGTGTGAGTTTACAGGAACATTTCTTTGGCATTGAGCCTTACCATACCTCGTCAACTTTTGTATCGCTGATCTCCATTGCCTGAAGACCACACGCATGCATGCACACCCATACACAGGGTATTAACAAACCACATGCCTTCAACATACTGTACAAACGCATGCCAATAGTCACGGATGGCGATGTAAAATGCTATGCATACATGTATGACCTCTGTGGTATATATATATATATTTATACATGGTAGGGAGGATGCACTGTACATACAAGTTTTTAACAGCTGAGTGGACGCAGTAAATCAGTCAAATTAGACCAGACAAAAATGTCTGACCGAATTGATCAGGTTGACTTGGATAAGCCCTTTACTGTAAATACATCATGGAATGACTCAAGGCGAAAGCAGTGCATGACCTATATCCATAGTGGCATCTTTACCTTTATGAGAAGCTCCCATGTGAAAGAAAGCCAAACATTACAAGGACTCTAATAGTCTGTGGTATACATGAAACTTAAAGTAGAACAAAACAAATTGTAGAGAGTATAACCCCAAGAAAAATGTTATTTTGATAAGCCAACCCACAAGACCAACTGATATGCTGTGTTTACCATTTGTTAGCTTTTAAACTTTAAAAACAAGCCCACTCCAGAGTAGCATGCGCATGTGTGTGTTCCTGTCCTCTCAATGACTCGTCCTGCTGTGTGACACCACGGCTATATAGCAAAAGGCTACATAGTAGGGAACCAGATGAGTTCATTACACACACAGGCAACCATATGCTCCTTAATAGACTAGATGTGGTGCATCTTCTTAAATCCCCCACTAATATTGCAATTGCTACGTATTTTTTCATGTTTTTGTGTGTATCAATTATCAGTAAGGTTCAAAATATTGATTAGGAATAATTGTCCTCGTACTTTGTAAACAATTTGAGTTTGAACAGTTTCTTAAGGGAGTGTGATGATTTAAATCTACATTTACACATCATTGGGGTCTATATTGTCTGTAATAGTGAAGCCTTGTGTAAAGTTTGGGTAATTCTCGGTCCACAGTCACAATAGCCACGTGTACATGGACAAAATGTATTCAATTTGATCCATCCATCCATCCATCCATTTTCTACCGCATATTCCCTTTCGGGGTCGCGGGGGGCGCTGGCGCCTATCTCAGCTACAACCGGGCGGAAGGCGGGGTACACCCTGAACAAGTCTATTCAATTTGATCATAATTCGAATTAGACTGTGTGGAGGGGGCGTGGCCTGCGGGCATGCTGCGGAACAGGGTGTGCAAGGACTGGCCTCGAAGACAGCGACAGGTGAGTAGATGGCCCAGGTGGGCCTTGTTATCTAATTACCTATTGCCTTTATTAGCAGCAGCCAAGACGAGACAAGGTTGTTGGAGTCGGAGTCAGGGAGAGACTCGGGACTGAAACGAAAAACATATATTGCTGGAAAGCAATAGCTGCGTGTGTGCATGCAAATAAAAGACTATATTCAAACTATCTACGGGCTCCAGAAGATCTGTCAGCCAGGAGAACCCACCCAAGAGGGAAACCTTCAAAGACTGTTACTGTGTACATGAACCATATAAATAAAAAAAATTGATTATGACGTGTGTTTTCATGCATCTCACCTTAAATTGGAATAGTTTATTTTGACATGCGCAACATATATCGTGAACGAAAGTAGAAGAGCAGTGACTTCCGCTGTAAACAAACATGGCTATGAGCATTTCTGTTTGTCCACCATTGACACGTTATTTAATTATATTTTTTCCCTTTTAGTCGTTCCTTTCGTTTATTCTCTTACTGAAATTGAACTGTTCTGTGCCCCCCAGACCATACTTTTGTTTTTGCTGGTTTCAATGTAAGAGCAAGAAACTGAACAGTGTATAACAGTACTTATGTAAATGTTGAATGGGGGGAGACAGCAGGAGGAAAATTGCTTTATTCCGAGACTAATAAATTTAGTCCCCCTTCCACCACTAAAGTATAGCTGACATCAAAGACATGCGCAGTAAGGATATTTTTGACCCACATTTCGAAAGAAATGAGCTACAATCTAAATGACTATTTTGCATAAACCACACGTCTCAATCAGAAGGAAATTTTTATCCTAATGTGTGTGATCGGGTCGGAATAGCGTGTTGGCATGAAGTATTTTTAATCCGGTTAGGCTTCAATCCAATTAATTGTGTCCATGTACACCAGGGGTGTCCAAAGTGCAGCCCGGGGGTCATTTGCGGCCAGCAGGTCATTTTTTAACGACCCCACGGCACATTTTAAAAATAAGATTGAAAAAAATTAAAAACATAAAAAGTGGTACAAAAGAGCAAACAGGTGAAATGTAACAAGAAAATGTTGCAATGTTTACTCTAATAACACAAAGCTGCCATGCAAGTTGTTTCTTTGTTTAAAAAACATTAAGAAGTCAACACCAATGTCAGTTTGAATTATTGACCTATTTAAGGCTCCAATTACGTCATATTAAATATTCCACTTTGAGGTATATTTGGGGGAAAATTTCGCACATTTTGTGTTTGCCATATAAAAAACTGAGCTGATTTAATTTTTTTTAAAACAAACAAAAAACATAAACAACAATAAAACTTATAATTGACGGATTGATCTGAAGGAGATTGAGATTATCGTAATAAAAGTTAACAGTAAAAAAAATAATTATGATTTATTCTTTAACACTTTAATGAGTATGACCCTTTTAATCCCCAATAATTTTAGTGTGATTTGTTTTTAAGTGATTGCTAAAAAAAATAGTAATGAAATAAAATCAATGGTGTTATGAGTTATTGACCTTTTTAAGGCTCCAATTATTATATAATCTCGAATATTCCACTTAAAAATTGTATTGGGTAAAAAATATTGCATGTTTTTTGTTTTTTTCATAGAAAAAAACAGGGTTTTCTCTGACAAAAAGAGCACACAACTTAAATTTTTAAAAACGTTATATTGACAGATAGACCTAAAGTTGGTCTGGGGACAGCGTGACGAGGTTGGAAGAGTGGCCGTGCCAGCAACCAGAGGTTCCTGATTCAATCCCCACGTTCTACCAACCTCGTCACATCCGTGGTGTCCTTGAGCAAGACACTTCACCCTTGCTCCTGATGGGTCGTGGTTAGCAGCTACCGCCATCAGTGTGTGAATGTGTGTGTGGATGGGTGAATGTGGAAATAGTGTCAAAGCGCTTTGAGTATCTTGAAGGTAGAAAAGCATTATACAAGTATAACTTATTTATCTAAAGATTTAAAACTTGAATAATAAAAAAATAATAATAATACTGAATAATTACACATTTTTTATATTTTTTTGACCAAAACCGTTTGTGGCCCCCGGGATCAAGCCTGATTGGAGGCCGAAATGTACATTTTTTGTACAGATATTCAATTGGTTTTTAAAATAAAAAATATCAAAATGGCCCCCGCTTGCTTTGATGTTTGAGTGTGCGGCCCTCAGTGGAAAAAAGTTTGGACACCCCTGATGTACACACATAGCTAGTGAAAACCCTTTCTGCATGTACAGTGGGGCAAAAAAGTATTTAGTCAGCCACCGATTGTGCAAGTTCTCCCACTTAAAATGATGACAGAGGTCTGTAATTTTCATCATAGGTACATTTCAACTGTGAGAGACAGAATGTGGGAAAAAAATCCAGGAATTCACATGGTAGGAATTTTAATTAATTTATTTGTAAATTATGGTGGAAAATAAGTATTTGGTCAACCATTCAAAGCTCTCACTGATGGAAGGAGGTTTTGGCTCAAAATGTCACGATACATGGCCCCATTCATTCTTTCCTTAACACGGAACAATCGTCCTGTCCTCTTAGTAGAAAAACAGCCCCAAAGCATGATGTTTCCGCCCCCATGCTTCCTCCAAACAAGAAGAGTTGAGTTTATACCAAAAAGTTCTATTTTGGTTTCATCTGACCACGTGACATTCTCCCAATCCTCTGCTGTATCCGACTGCCTCTTGGTAATGTTGCAATTTTCCATGCCAACAAAGCAAGCATGCCTGATTGAAAACACTAACGTACGTCAGGCTCTTCTTTTTAAAATGTGCTAGCTTCATGCTAATTTACTTTAGATTTGCCATATACACACTATAAATTTGCATTAGCAATTTTACATGGCGATTTCACCACCTTCGAATTCGGTAACAAAAACTACAACTCAGATGCGCATTACAATAAAACAGCTGGTGTGTAATAAGCACAATGATTATAGCTTAAAGACTTGGTAGGACACAATATAGGACAACACAGTCACATTAGTTTCATGACAAACACTACTCTCTGAATCGCATCACACCATAGCCTATTCACCAGGGGTCACCAACGCGGTGCCCGCGGGCGCCAGGTAGCCCGTAAGGACCAGATGAGTAGCCCGCTGGCCTGTTCTAAAAATAGCTCAAATAGCAGCACTTACCAGTGAGCTGCCTCTATTTTTTTTAAATTGTATTTATTTACTAGCAAGCTGGTCTCGCTTTGCTCGACATTTTGAATTCTAAGAGAGACAAAACTCAAATAAAATGTAAAAATCCAAGAAAATATTTTCAAAACTTAGTCTTCACTTGTTTAAATAAATTCATTTATTTTTTTACTTTGCTTCTTGTAACTTTCAGAAAGACCATTTTAGAGACAAAATATAACTTTAAAAATTATTTTAGGATTTTCAAACCCATATACCTTTTTACCTTTTAAATTCCTTCCTCTTCTTTTCTGACAATTTAAATCAATGTTCAAGTATTTTTATTTTTTATTGTAAAGAATAATAAATACATTTTAATTTAATTCTTCATTTTAGCTTCTGTTTTTTCGACGAAGAATATTTGTGAAATATTTCTTCAAACTTATGATTAAAATTCAAAAAAAATATTCTGGCAAATCTAGAATCAAATTTAAATCTTATTTCAAGGTCTTTTGAATTTGTCTTTGTTAGAAAAATAACTTTGTCCAATTTGTTATATATTCTAACAAACAAAGTGCAGATTGAATTTTAACCTATTTAGAACATGTCATCAAAATTGTAAAATAAATCTTGATCAGGAAAAATGACTAATGATGTTCCATAAATAAGTTTTTTAATTTTTTCAAAAAGATTCAATTTAGTTTTTCTCTTCTTTTTTTTCGGTGGAATTTTGAATTGTAAAGAATCGAAATTGAAGATAAACTATGTTTCAAAATTCAATTTTTGTTTTTTTTCCTGTTTTCTCCTCTTTTAAACCGGTCTCTGTTGTTTTTTTCATCATTTATTCTCTACAAAAAACCTTCCGTAAAAGAAAAAAAATGTACGACGGAACGACAGACAGAAATACCCATTTTTTTATATATATACATTTATTTATTAAAGGTAAATTGAGCAAATTGGCTATTTTTGGCAATTTATTTAAGTGTGTATCAAACTGGTAGCCCGTCGCATTAATCAGTACCCAAGAAGTAGCTCTTGGTTTCAAAAAGGTTGGTGACCCCTGCTATACACTAATGCAATCTAACATCTTGGAATTGCTCCATGCAAAGTCTGCTGTATAATACTTACAAAAGAGACCCAGAGGTGTATGAAATAAAAATATAACAAATGGACAGCACGGTTATTACTATCAGCCCACATTTTATTTCTTGACAAATTAACATTTATTAACACATGAACACTAAAGTACCAAAAATTGGTAACATTAAGTACCGGAATCAATTCTTAGGTATTGGGGATATTAATACTATATTATAAATAATAATAATCCATCTATCCATTTTCTACTGCTTGTCCCTTTCAGGGTTGCGGGGGGGCTGGAGCCTGTGCAGGAAGGCAGTGTACACCCTGGACATGTCACCACATCATCACAGTTATTCCGAATTTAAATTAAATATGTTCTATTGGTGAAATAGTCTATATATTATGTGTTTAAGTGACTTCATGATCTTAATTTTAACGAGTGTCTCTCCTTTCCATTTATATTTCGCTTGTCCTTGCACCAGTGTGTCATTCTCTTGCTCATCCGCTCATCTGCACCACGACAGTCATTTCTGGCTGAGTTGACGGAAAGCCAGCCAATCAGCACACTCCTGACCTCTATGCATTAGCGAAAGCAGCGAGAGGCAAGGTTAAGTACCCATCAATCCTCAGTAATTAAGATATGAGCTAGTTGGTGGTGCGAGTGTGCAGAAGAAGTAAAAAGGGAGAAGGGGGAACGGAGCGATAAACTGCATTCGTCTTTGACTTCTTCCAATGTATTTTACTCACTGCAAAAAACTTTTCTGGCTTATGCAAGAGTTGTTTTGTTGCTCTTGGTCTTATTTGCCCCACTTTCAATTCCATAATGGATACTTTCGTACTTCACTCAAATACATCAACTTACTTTTGCTTTACTGGGAGCTATATGCCTGTTTGTGTAATGTTTTATTCACGTTTCCTTCTTTGTTTTTGTTTTCTAGCAGTAGCAGGCGATTCCCCATCTGTGTTTGACAGCATGGACAACATATATGTATATAAAACACACTCTTATTCAGATGAATATTACAGCTTCTCCGGTGGGAATACAGTACTAAGGTCTGCCAAGTTTACTTGAAAAGAAAAGAATGATGAAAAAAAACAGCAAACTTTTAAGCCTGTGGGATCGAACGGCATCTAAATGAAATGAAAGCTGTTGATGCATTACATCATTGGCAAAGTTTTTAACTGGTAAAGAACAAGAGAAACTCTTTAAAGAATAAAAGGTGATGATTAGCACGGTAGAACAGGGGTTACTGCGTCTGCCTCACAATACGAAGGTCCTGAGTAGTCCTGAGTTCAAGCCCGGACTTTGTATGTTCTCTCCATCCATGACTGCATGGGTTCCCTCTTCGGTTACTCCGGCTTCCTCCCACCTCCAAAGACATGCACCTGGGGATAGGTTGATTGGCAACACTAAAAATTGTCCATAGTGTGTGAATGTGAGTGTGATTAATGTCTGTCTATTTGTGTTGGCCCAGGGATGAGGTGGCGACTTGTCCAGGGTGTACGCCGCCTTCCGCCCGATTGCAGCTGAGATAGGCTCCAGCGACCCCGAAGGGAATAAGCGGTAGTGGATGGATGGATTAGTGGACAGGACAAAAGCAGGGACAGCAACACTGGTGAAATAAAATGAGTCTATTAATATCAATGAGGTATGTTTAGAAAACAGTCATAAGGCCCACATCTTAAAATGAACTGTCTGAATAAGAACGATGGGACATTTTTGTTCAAAGTTTATTCAACCCCAAGCATGGAAAAGAAGGATGACATGTTAATGAAGAGAAACGACGAGAGCGTAGAGGTTGTGAAGGATTCTAATTCAAGGATACTTTATACCGACAGGTATGTCTCTCTCTTTCTCTTACACCTGGGCAATAAAAGTGCAGCAATACAAAGTGGCGATATTGACTTCTTGAAAGGGGAGCTTAATTGTTTTTTTTATAGCATTTAAAAGGTCAGCCTGATTAAAAAGATATTGCAGTATGTTCATGTGCAAACAAAAAGTAAGTATGCTCTCTCCTTGGTCAAATGTACTAATCAAAAGAATTACAAAGTCTCGGTTTTAACCGCCATTAAAAAAGGTTAACATTATGAATTCTTAATCAAAATTATACAATAAATAACACGGCAGATGCTTTAACAAAGAAGTCCCTAACCACCATAGACAAATCTTTGTATCGGTGTATACGGGGGAATTATTCATGAGCGAGAACGGCTGATACCTGTAATGATATCATGAATTAAGTGTACATTTTTAAATGCATTTATGTGAGTGCTATTGACAATCTAATAATATCTACACAATATTAAAACTAGTTCTTTATTGCCTTTTATTTCATACAAATTGTTTGATTAAAACAAAGTCAATAGTACACAATAAATACAGGGGACGGCGTGGCGCAGTGGAAGAGTAGCCGTGCGCAACCCGAGGGTCCCTGGTTCAAATCCCACCTAGTACCAACCTCGTCACGTCCGTTGTGTCCTGAGCAAGACACTTCACCCTTGCTCCTGATGGGTGCTGGTTGGCGCCTTGCATGGCAGGTCCCTCCATCAGTGTGTGAATGTGTGTGTGAATGGGTAAATGTGGAAGTAGTGTCAAAGCGCTTTGAGTACCTTGAAGGTAGAAAAGCGCTATACAAGTACAACCCATTTATTATTTATTAAGTAAAAACTGAGACTTACTACTCCTAAATCTTTTGATTTTTGCCCTCAAAGTCCCTGAGTTTGAAAATACTTACAAAAAACAAAAAAATGTTTTTGAGAAAATACAAGTACTGTCCTAATCACTGTAGTGTTGATCATATACTAATAATTCCATGAGTATCAACGCCAACAACTTATGGATTAATCTTCCTTCCTCCTACATGCAGTGTACTGACTGTGACAACGCTGATACACAAGAGTTGTTGTTGTAATATCCTCTTTCTAGTCTCTTATAATCCATCCATCCAACCATTTTCTACCGCTTGTCCCTTTTGGGGTGTTGGAGCCTATCTGAGCTGCATTAGGGCAGAAGGCTGGGTACACCCTGGACAAGTCGCCACCTCATCGCAGGGCCAACACAGATAGACACACAACATTCACACAAAAAGGCCATTTTAGTGTTGCCAATCAACCTATCCCCAGGTGCATGTCTTTGGAGGTGGGAGGAAGCCGGAGTACCCAGAGGGAACCCCTACAGTCACGGGGAGAACGTGCAAACTCCACACAGAAAGATCGCGAGCCCGGGATTGATCTCAGGACTACTCAGGACCTTCGTATTGTGAGGCACATGCACTAAACCCTGCCCCACCGTGCTGCCCCGTCTCTTATAATCTACTTGTTAATTAACTGTTAATATCTGATTACTTTCTGCTGTAATGTGGTTCCATCTACACGTCTTTAAATCTATTAAGCACTTATTTATTGAAGTTGTTTCAAATTAGTCGAGCCAGATCCTGGCTTGCTCTCTTTGTGTAATATGATTAGCCTCGTCCTCCAGTGATAATGTTACATGATATGTAAGATTCTAAGAAATTGAGGAAATTATTATAGTTCAGCAGAGCAGCTCCACCCTGTGTGTGTCGACACACAATCACACAATTAGCTGCTAGCTGCTTGTCAGTTGAGGGACTAAAAATAAATACAGTATCACTCAGAGGGGATTGCGTTTATGATCGGCTTTAAAAGGCATTCATTGGCATTGGCAATAACATATTTTTTCACAAAAATCTGTGATACAGATCGGTGGCTGATCGATCGGCACATGCCTAGTTTTGTTGCTTCCATGCTATATTTGGATCTTGGGTGCTGACTGCAAACATTTGCTGTGACTGGCCTGTCACTCACGCACATCAAAAATTGCTATAATCATTTTCTCTCTGGAAAACAAACTCCAGGCTCGCCTTGATTGTGAACCAGTATTCACCTTGACTGTTTTGCAAAGTGTTTTAATATTGTACGCGTTTTCCTTACAGAAAGGTAAATGACAATAACATTAGATTACTAAGTATTAGCCCTTCCAAAGCCACTAACAAACTGGTTAGATGTATGTAAAAAATATTATCATAGTTTAGAGGTAAAAAAAGTATCTGTAGCTCAGCTAGTGATGGAATCAACAGTCAAATAAAGTTAAAATGATCCTACACAGAATGAATGACTCAGTCAGAAACTGTACTTCAAATGACAGGTCAGCAAATGCAAGGGGTGGGGCAGATGATTTTAAAGTAAAAATAGGCAGTTAAATTTTGCATAGAGGGCTACAATATTGCACAGCAATGATTCTCTAATCAAACATTGCCAATTAAGGATCAAACTAAAAGTGGTAGAGGGCTGTCTGATATGAAATTAAGATGACTGCAACAATGATTTCTGTACAGTTAATAAAAAGTAAAAACTGGATTGTCTTTCTTGCTTATAATTGACATGAGTTGTGCTTCCATTTCACACGTATCAATGTTGTGAACAGTAATTTCAGTGAAAGCTGTGTAATACAGGTTACCACCAATCTTTCAAATAATCAATAAGGCTATAACATGTACTTTACGGCTCGTTTGCATAGCCTTTGGGCTGACAGCAGATAAATTGTGGTCAATTGTCGACATGGGCATTATAAAAAGCATGTTGTGAAAATTTTAGTCCTTCATAATCTAGTTTGTTTTTGTTTTGTATTACACACACGCCTTACAATAAATATAGAGGACATGTGTGTTGTAAGAATAGGGTGACAAAGATATAAACACTGTACTGGGGGTGGAAAGCAGCATTGCCTGCTTGATTGGTTTATAATGAAAATAGAAAGCATAAAAAAATTGGCCGCATCCAACAGACAGATATGCAGACAATAAAATTACAATTGATCGGTTGACCTGAGGAAAAACAGAAAACTGTGATGTTTGAATACAGGTCAAAACAAGGCTACCATATAGAACCCACAGGCGCAGCCTGGTGTGGAGAAACAGCAACTAAAATACTTTACGAAAAGGTTTTGAAGATGGGGGGAAAAAAAAAAAAAAGATCAACAGCAAATACCTATTGATCAAGAATTAAAGAACATAATTTTTAAGAAAAATGTCAAGCAGCAAGAAATAGTTATATCTGCTCAACATTCAAAGCTGTGAAGCAGAAATAAAACATTACATGACTTTGTTGCAATCCAATCTGAGCAGCATTGGATTAAAGAAAGTGTTGCTAAAAATGTAGACGCTTTGTAACCAAAAGGTGTTAAAATATGTATTATAATATTTCTTTATAGAGCATTGAGAATTATTTCCAAGTAGGGCTGCACAATTTTCAGAAAAAAAACTAATTATGATTTTTCTGTCCAAAATTAGGATTGGGTTTCGATGTGTGATTGTTATATTTTATACAGAAAAATGACAACAACTTTCATCCTCGCTCAAATTAATGGGGAAATCATCGCTTTCTCGGTCCGAATCGCTCTTGCTGCTGGTGGCTATGATTAGAAACAATGTGAGGATGTGAGGAGCCCGACAACCCGTGACGTCACGCACACATCGTCTGCTACTTGGTACAGGCAAGGCTTTTTTATTAGCGACCAAAAGTTGTGAACTTTATCGTCGATGTTCTCTACTAAATCCTTTCAGCAAAAATACGGAAATATCGCGAAATGATCAAGTATGACACATAGAATGGACCTGCTATCCCTTTTTAAATAAGAAAATCTCATTTCAGTAGGCCTTTAAAAAATCGTTAACTTCATGCAAACAGACTTATAGCTTTTGTCTTGATCGTGCCCCTGAAGTGAAGACGTAATCGATACATCGATGTTAATAATGTAATCATTATACATACTGTATTATTACTGCAAGTTTTCATTTAGAGGAATATCAACTTTTATGTCTCATTACTGTACAATTGTTTACCATTGTACTTTAATCATAAGGCAAATAACTTTTATCCTAAATAACAAAAGAAGTGACTCATTAAAAACTGATGAAATAAATACATTTACATATAAGTACGCAATGCTAAAAAAAATAATCTAAGTAAGTAATAATAAATAAGCACATCCATCCAATCCTCCATTTTCAACAAATACAGCAAAACCAAGATTCTTGTTAAAACCCTCAGTAGGTAAATCTTCAAATTAAAACTCTAAAAGTTTAACTGAAATGTTTCACTGGAGAAACGTTACCATGACTTTTGCTCCAGGCTTCTTCTGATTGTTTGAGCTTGTCAAGCATCACTCAGTTAACTGACTGACAATACAGCCACAAGTGGCGGAAATGAGTACCACACCTAAGTACCACTAATGTTGTAAATGTTGTGTATATGTTGCTCCACAGTCACATTTTAACACCCTTTCTGGGTATCCATTCATACATTTTCTACCACTTGTCCCTTGTTGGGGTCGCGGGGGTTGCTGGAGCCTATCTCAGTGTCCTGACCCTCGTAGGGGGGCAGCCCCGTGACAAAATCCAAAGCTATGTGTTACCACAGGCAGGAGGAAACGGGCAATGGATGTAAAAGTCCTGCTGAGGTCTAGCGGGATGCCTTGTTCCGAGCACAGACCCGACAGAATGCCACAAAAGCCTTAGTATCTGCTTGAAGACAGGGCCGCCAAAAACGCTGGGAAAGGACGAAACTGGTAAGATTCATGCATGGCAGACAGGCGTTCTTGGACCCATATGTCCAGTCCAGAACGCTGGAATGAAGCCGGGAAACCACAAACAGCCGACCTGGTGGACAGACCCGAGGAGATGGGTCAGATTGTAGAGCCTCCAAGACTTGCCGCTCAATGTCCCACTGGAGTCCCCTGATAATGTGGATTCGGGGAACAATCGGTTTCAGTGAAGTCTTCTCCAAGGGGGAGAGTTGAGGCAGGACAAGGCATCAGGCTTCACATTCTGATATTCAGAAAGGAGAGTGATTACAAAGTTGAATTGTGTCAGGAACAATGCCCAACTGGCCTGGTGGGGGTTCCGTCTCTTTGCGGTTCGTAGATACACCAAGTTCTTATGGTCTGTGAATATGACAAATGGTAGCTCCGCCCCTTCCAACCAATGCCTTCATTCCTGCAGGGCCAGAAACTCCCTGTTGCCAATGTCGTAGTTCCTCTCTTCAGCATTCCACCATCTCTGGTCGGTGGAGGAATGCTGGGAGAGTACGGCCCCTATGCCTGTATTAGAAGCGTCCGCCTCAACAAAAAATTGGAGGGTACAGTCAGGGTAACAAAGAAAAGGTGCAGATGTAAACTATTTCTTCAGCTTCAAAAACGTGGATTTAGCTACGGACGTCCAAATAAACAGGAGCTTAGTGAAAGTTAGCTTAGTCAGCGGCTCAGCAACTCAAACTGTAAAAATGCATTCCCATATTAGCCATTTCATCCAGATCATGGCCAACGTGTGATGGATTTATCCATGTACAAATAAAGAGTATGTGTTTTACTGTAACATATTGATTGCACAGAAAACGTACAGGTGTTGGCTTCTGTACAGTACTGTATACATATGAAACTTTTTCCAAAGTCAACCAAAGCAATTCAATCAAATGGCCATGCCTAATCTGAGCATGCATATTCCATTATCCGTTACATTAAACAGGTCATGTCACAGGGTAACCATCAAAAAGTATTATTCAGAGCCAAAGACACTACTAAGAAAATAAATCAAGCTGAAAACACATGACCATGCACAGTATTTACAAAAAAAATCCATGCCATTGCTTCCTGTGTACATACTCCGTATGCGTGTTGTGTGTGCTTACTGATTCCCAAGTGGAGACAACTGGGAATCCTTACCAGGCTGACAGAGGTGAAAGGGCATTCTTGGATGAATGAGTCAATGCAAAATTAGTTCAAGCATAAACAACCATGATTGGTTTCAAGATCATGAATTATTACAAGCAAAGGATTTGTTAAAGTGGAATGGCACATGCTCAGTGACCTGGGATGCATCAGCACGCCTGGTAAATCGACCCTTTTTTTCCCAGCTCACATAAAAATGACAATTTTCTCACACATAGACAAATTAAATGCTATCCAGTTAAATATTGGACACTAAAAGGTTTTAAAATGGAGGTGCAGAGTGGTAATAAACTGCCAGCACAGTAATGTCTTCTAACATATACTCAAATGTAATATCAGAACACATACGATGAAACAGAGGGTCTTTTATGCAAGAAAACTCAACATGAACAAAAAACACCTTCTGTGACAGTGGAACTTAACAATTTTTTTTTTTTTTTATTGTAGAATATTTATAATATAAGTTATTTTTTCTTTATTATCCAGCTACAGCGTGCATTTTGCCCATAGGAGCTTCAGCAGCTTCTCCACTCAACCTCGTTTCCGGAACAACTTTCCTACTGCTCACGGGAGCAAGAACTTCCTACGGAAGGGAATAGTATCTTTAAAGGCCCACTGAAATGAGATGTTCTTATTTAAACTGGGATAGCAGGTCCATTCTATGTGTCATACTTGATCATTTCGCGATATTGCCATGTTTTTGCTGAAAGGATTTAGTAGAGAACATCAATGATAAAGTTCGCAACTTTTGGTGCTGATAAAAAAGCCTCGCCTTTACCGGAAGTCGCAGACGATGATGTCACAAGGGTGAGGGCTCCTCACGTCCTGACAATGTTTTTAATGGGAGCCTCCAGCAGCCAAAGCTATTCGGACCGAGAAAACGATAATTTCCCCATTAATTTGAGCGAGGATGAAAGATTTGTGGATGATGATATTGATAGCGAAGGACTAGAAAATAATAATAATAATAATAAAACAAAATAAAAAGCGACGGCTCCGGGCGGCGGCAGTGCGAGCGTTTCAGATGTAATTCGACACATTTACTAGGATAATTCTGGAAGATCCCTTATCTGCTTATTGTTTTATTAGTGTTTTAGTGAGATTGTAAAGACATACCTCAAGGTCGGATGGCTGCGGTGAACACGCAGTGTCTCAGAGAGAAGCTAAGCTCACAGCTGCCTTTTAAACAGCTACTGCAGGAGGATGACTAATCCAATGATGTCTACAGTAAGATATATATCACAATTTTCCCATCCAAAAACATGCTGGTTGACGTAGAGAAACATGTTCGCTTGACCGCTCTGTGTTAAAAACAAAGAAACACCAGCTGTTTCTCGGTGCTAAAGACAGCTGCAATACACCGCTTTCCACCAACAGCATTGTTCTTTATAGTCTCCATTATTAATTGAAGAAATTGCAGAAGATTCAGCAACACAGATTTCCAAATTACTGTGTAATTATGCGATGAAAAGCGACGACTTTAAGCCGTAACTGGTGCTGAGCTAATATTTCCTGAAAGTCCGTGACATCACGCGCATGCGTCATCATTCCGCGACGTTTTCAACAGGATACCTCGCGGGAAATTTAAAATTGCAATTTAGTAAACTAAACCGGACGTATTGGCATGTGTTGCAATGTTAATATTTCATCAATGATATGTAAACTATCAGACTGTGTGGTTGGTAGTAGTGGGTTTCAGTAGGCCTTTAATGATTTAAGTTGTGGCAACAGACGTGGAATAAGTGACAGCACAGTGCAAAGTTGATCTAAAATTCATTGCAACAAAAGGCAGCAGCACAACTAACTTATTCCAGCATCTAAATTAGATGCAAATGGCCGAGTAGGAGAAATGTCACTCTTGCTAAAGTTTTTGAAAATGGTGCGGCTTTCAACAAGGTTTTATATACATGCTGGATGTATTTAGTGTAGTGAAAGGCACTCTCATGACAACATGTAATATTCACAGGCATTTGAAGCATTGCCAGAACTTTTGTAAACGCATATATTCCACAAAACGCTACTTACGATAACAGCAGCATTGAGAGCGTGGCGTGCTGGAGCCTACCTCAGCTACATGCCTGCAAAATGGTTTCTTTGAGGAAACAATCCAGCAAATGAACCCCTTCACAACATTCAGAGGCATTTCAAACTACTTGCAGACTCACATCCAAATGCACAAACCTTATGATTTTCCGCTTTGCCATTGTTTAGTAAGAGTATCCAACATTGTAACAAAATGTACAGTATAAGTCAGAAAAGAGGAAAATCATCATCCCTTTAAAGAGGAACTGTACTTTTTTTTTGGAGTTTTGCCTATTGTTCACAATAATTAAGAAAGACATGACAACGGATGTATTTTTGAAAAACGATTCTAACTCTTAAATAACCATAAATAAAAATCAGCTTACAGCAGAGCCAATGGGAGGTCATTCTTTCCGCTCAAAAAACACAATGAAAAATCCATCCAAAAAGCGTAAACAATAATCGGGTTCGAGGACTTTCAGAGTGGGGTTTGCATGTTCTCCCTGTAACTGCGTGGGTTCCATCCGGGTACTCCGGCTTCCTCCCACCTCCAAAGACATGCACCTGGGGATAGGTTGATTGGCAACACTAAATTGGCCCTAGTGTGTGAATGTGAGTGTAAATGTCTGTCTATCTGTGTGGTATGAGGTGGGTACTTGTCCAGGGTTCCGCCCAAGTGCTGGTGGGATAAGCTCCAGCACCCCCGCAAAATCGAGAGGGACAAGCAGTAATAAAAGGATAGATGGCCGGACCTAAACATATACCAAGTATTATTGATATTGCTATTATAAGCCCTTACGCAGACAAACTATTTGAAGCGCTAATGTTTACATCATCGAGTGCTTAAGTGCTTCTTCGCTTCCTTTGCTACTGAAAGATTATTGTAGATCATAAATCATGATTTTCTTATGTAAACGGGGAAAGCAGGTCCATTCTATGTGTCATACTTGATTATTTCGCGATATTGTTGCTGAAAGGATTTAGTAGAGAACATCCACGATAAAGTTCGCAACTTTCTGTGCTAAGAGAAAAGCCCTGCCTCTACCGGAAGTCGCAGACGATGACGTCATAAGTTGATGGCTCCTCATATATTCACATTGATTTTAATGGGAGCCCCCAACAAAAACTGCTATTCGGACCGAGAAAACGACAATTTCCCCATTAATTTGAGCGAGGATGAAAGATTCGTGTTTGAGGATAATGATAGCGACGGACTAGGAAAAAAAAAAAATAACGCGATTGCATTGGGACGGGTTCTGATGTTTTTAGACACATTTACTAGGATAATTCTGGGAAACCCCTTATCTTTCTATTGTGTTGCTAGTGTTTTAGTGAGTTTGACAGTTCCTGATAGTCGGAGGTGTACGTCCACAGGTATATTGACGCACAGTGTCTCAGGGAAGTCGACGGCAGCTGTATGGGTGGCACAAGCTCAGCTGATATCCAGTAAGAAGCGACTTTTTACCACAATTTTCTCACCGAAACATGCTGGTTGACATTCGGTTGGGATCCATGTTCGCTTGACCGCTGTGATCCATAGTAAAGTTTCACCTCCGTGAATTTTAGACAATGAATCACCGTGTGTTTGTGTGGCTAAAGGCTAAAGCTTCTCAACTCCATCTTTCTACTTTGACTTCTCCAATATTAATTGAACAAATTGCAAAGGATTCAGCAACACAGATCTCCACACTACTGTGTAATTATGCGGTTAAAGCAGACGACTTTAAAAATTGCAATTTAGTAAACTAAAAAGGCCGTATTGGCATGTGTTGCAATGTTAATATTTCATCATTGATATATAAACTATCAGACTGCGTGGTAGGTAGTAGTGATGTTTCAGTAGGCCTTTAATGTGCCACGTATGCTTAAAATGATAAAAATACTTAATACGTATAAAACCTTAATGGAGGCGTTTGGATGGTTTTAAAGGTTTTTATAGGCAAAATTGAGCGACTCCCACAGGCTCCGGACTTTTGATTGTGGCGTGGCTCGGTTAGTAGAGCAGTCTGTGTTTGCAACCACTAATCATTGCACACCTCATGAGGACAAGGCAACAACTACTTTTTTGAGACAAAAAAGGATCAGAAACTTTTTTTCTGGGGCCTTAGTGTAAGGAGGACAAGCTACTGGTTATAGAAGTTGAGGAAGCAAGAAGAGAGGGTGAAACGTCATAGCAGACGAGGGCAGAGAGAGTCGCCACTTCAATCCATCCCTTTTCTACCGCTTATTCCCTTCGGGGTCGCGGGGGACGCTGGAGCCGATCTCAGCTACAATCGGGCGGAAGGCGGAGTACACCCTGGACAAGTTGCCACCTCATCACAGAGCCAAAACAGATAGACAGACAACATTCACACTCACATTCACACACTAGGGCCAATTTGGTGTTGCCAATCAACCTATCCCCAGGTGCATGTCTTTGGAGGTGGGAGGAAGCCGAAGTACTTGGAGGGAACCCACGCAGTCACGGGGAGGACATGCAAACTCCACACAGAAAGATCCCGAGCCCGGGATTGAACCCAGGACTACTTACTTCGTATTGTGAGGCAGACGCACTAACCCCTGTACCACCGTGCTGCCTGAGTCGCCACTTAGTTATTGTAAATAATAAAGACATTTCAAAAATAAATACAGTATGTTCTACTAAACCACTGATGATTTGAAGTTAGTTGGTGGGGTTATTGTTATATTTGTTTTGTTTGAAAAATGTTACATTAAGCAATATGATTACCTAAGCTGGACGTTTTTTAAGTGTGTGTTCATGACACTTGATGCACTGCAAGTTATTAGCATGCATATGAAAGCAGATATGTGAATACATTTACAGTGGGCAAAATTGGGGACTATGCAAGCAATGTGAAGTCTCATTATAAAGCAAAAAGGTCTAAACATCTATTCAGGCTGTTAATTTCCCCGGCTGATGTCTTCTCCCCAACGCAGCCTCAAGTAGCTCCTTGGTGGCTCATCAGTCCCCTAAAAGGGCTTCTCATTTAACCACAGAGCCTTATTTATTCTAAATAACATTCATTTAAAAGCCAAGCATGCAGTCAACACAAAGCCAACTGTCTGATTAAATTTATATGCAGAAGCCCATTACTTGGATGTTAAAAAAAAAAAAAAAAAAAAATCTCCTTTACCCCCATGTGTACAACTGTTTGAACCAACACCAATTAAAAAAAAAAAGGTTCAAGGCGATGTTTGAAGGGTAGTGAATTGTTTTGGAATTAATTTATTCAGTTTGTTAAAATGAGACTATGTGGAGATAAATCCAAAAAAGTCTCAGCGTCGTTGACTCAAATATGTAATCAGTAATGCTCAAGTTAAATATACATGCATGTTTCTCTTGACTTCAAATCTAATTAAATATGACTAAAAATAAAATGTAGTTGAAAGGCTTTAAAAAGAGGCAACACCAAAATGCATTTTTGTACTGTTCAATTTATCTTTACCAATAACAAGTACTGTAAATCAAATCAGAACCACAATGGTTGTGGTTCTTGATGTCTTCTAAACCAATTAGGTCAAAAAGAATGTTAACAATTGGAGTGCACTGACTTTATGATTACGCGGAGTCTTAGAAGAAAAATGATAGAGTACTTGATTAAAAAAATATTAAAACAAATAAATAAATTCACTTTTGAATACCGTATTTTCCGCACTATAAGGCGCACCTAAAAACCTCAAATTTTCTCAAAAGCTGACAGTGCGCCTTATAATCCGGTGCGCCTTATATACAGTGGGGCAAAAAAGTATTTAGTCAGCCACCGATTGTGCAAGTTCTCCCACTTAAAATGATGACAGAGGTCTGTAATTTTCATCATAGGTACACTTCAACTGTGAGAGACAGAATGTGGGGGAAAAAATCCAGGAATTTACATTGTAGGAATTTTAAAGAATTTATTTGTAAATTATGGTGGAAAATAAGTATTTGGTCAACCATTCAAAGCTCTCACTGACGGAAGGAGGTTTTGGCTCAAAATCCCACGATACATGGCCCCATTCATTCTTTCCTTAACACGGATCAATCGTCCTTCCCCTTAGCAGAAAAACAGCCCCAAAGCATGATGTTTCCACCCCCATGATTCACAGTAGGTGTGGTGTTCTTGGGATGCAACTCAGCATTCTTTTACCTTCAAACACGACGAGTTGAGTTTATACCAAAATGGATACATGGATGATACAGCAGAGGATTGGGAGAATATCATGTGGTCAGATGAAACCAAAATATAACTTTTTGGTATAAACTCAACTCGTCGTGTAAGTTACCCATGCCTTACTTACACATCTATGAAGGCACCATTAATCCTGAAAGGTACATTCAGGTTTTGGAACAACATATGCTTTCATCTAAGCGCCGTCTTTTTCATGGACATTCCTGCTTATTTCAGCAAGACAATGCCAAGCCACATTCAGCACGTGTTGCAACAGCGTGGCTTCATAAAAAAAGAGTGCGGGTACTTTCCTGGCCCGCCTGCAGTCCAGACCTGTCTCCTATCAAAAATGTGTGGCGCATTATGAACAGTAAAATACGACAGCGGAGACCCCGGACTGTTGAACGACTGAAGCTCTACATAAAACAAGAATGGGAAATAATTCCACTTTCAAAGCTTCAACAATTTGTTTCCTCAGTTCCCAAACGTTTACTGAGTGTTGTTAAAAGAAAATGTGATGTAACACAGTGGTGAACATGCCCTTTGCCAACTACTTTGGCACGAGTTGCAGCCATGAAATTCTAATTTAATTATTATTTGCAAAATAAAAATTTAGTTTATGAGTATGAACATCAAATATCTTGTGTTTGTAGTGCATTCAATTGAATCTGGGTTGAAAAGGATTTACAAATCATTCTATTCCATTTATATTTACATTTAACACAATTTCCCAACTCATATGGAAACAGGGTTTGTATTACATCATCATAATTTTTTATTTATCTATCGTGCTGACGTGATATGTTGGTTTTAACAAACTCGAAAATAAGTCAACTGCATTGTTTTAATCAATGCATTATTTTACAATTGACAGTCTATTTATTTTTTATTTCCCGGGTGCCCCACAATAACTAAAGTATGTTCATCCTCAGTGTGGAGCCACTCTTATACGTAACTAATCCTCACCTATATGGTGGTAAATAAACCACATTTCTTACAAATATTATTATTACTGTAGGACGAAGAACAGCTATACATGCGACACACTAAAATAGAGCAAGGGAAAACAAAAACACATGCTAATTGCGAAGCAGCTTGAACAAATAGGAGCGAATCGGAAAAATATGTCCTTGGTACATGTTAACAGAGGTATAACTGGAACCATGTTACAGCGCAGATTAACAAGTAAACAGGAAATTAGGTCTTTCGGTAATGGAAAGCCGGTTAGCTACTGTGCTGATCCTCAAAGCTTTCCTGCACGATAGTTGCAAACTGTGGATTTTCGGAACAGCAGTACCTCATTACGGCACGTCTTATTGAAAGACGCCAACATTCGAGAAATCCATTCCAGTTTGCAGCCTAATAGCTGAGCAGTCGGCAGAAATCTTATCAGAAATCATTTCACCAAAAATTAAAACACAGACATGGTATTGGAACTCTCCCGGATTGGGCATTTCCAATCCGTAAACTAAGCTGGTATCGGAAACATTGGATAATACCGGCCTCGTCCCTAGTCGTTCTCAGACTTCTCAAAGCTTGCTCAATTTTTTGAAATCATCAAAATAAAGCTTGTTAAACCATTTTGTAAAAGTATCCAGCTGCCCACTAGCTTCAACCATGTGAATGGACACAGCTAAATGTGGTCAACCAGTAAGCGTTTCTTCTAAACTTTCTGGGCTTCTGAATAGACCGTACTTGCTACGAGATACAAGGGAAAGACATGTCACTCAGGTCATTTTGAGTATAAACATAGGAAGATTTTTTAAAAACCCATGTTAAATTATGAAAGTTCCTAAAGAGTTCATGCGTTGGAAAAATAACTATAATGTTGTTCTTCATAGTGCAACCTAGCTGAGTGGTAGTTAACAGCTCCTGTGCTGGCTAGTGGCTAGAACTTAGGCTGCGTTTACAATGGACAACAATTCAGACTGGATATTTTTTGCTAGTCTAAATCCTCTAAAGTTCTTTAAATCTGATGTATTCGCATCCGGTTTGGTACATATCAGAAGGTAGTCCAAATCCGTTTGAAATCTGCTCTTTTCAAATGTGACTAAACGGTTGTGCGACCTGTTTGCACTTTTACGTTACCTTTGAAAAGCTACATCACCGAACCCCAGCACATACATGTCCCAACACTCCTGGCTGCGGCTCAGCTTCCACAGATCCCTTTCTATGGTCAATGCAGAAATTTGCGGAGCCGCTTTCATGCACAACTGAAACCCTTTTCCTTTTGACTACTTAAGCTCTCCAGGCCAGTGGTTCTCAACCTTTTTTTAGTGATGTACCCCCTGTGAACATTTTTTTAATTCAAGTACCCCCTAATCAGAGCAAAGCATTTTTGGTTAAAAAAGAGAGATAAAGAAGTAAAATACAGCACTATGTCACCAGTTTCTGATTTAATAAATTGTATAACAGGGCAAAATATTGCTCATTTGTAGTGGTCTTTCTTGAACTATTTGGAAGAAAAGATTGAAAAATAACAAAAAAATTGTAGAAAAATAAACATGTGATTCAATTAAAAAGACAGATTTCTAAACATAGAAGTAATCATCAACTTAAAGTGCCCTCTTTGGGGATTGTAATAGAGATCAATCTGGATTCATGAACTTAATTCTAAACATTTCTTCATAAAAAAAATAAATCTTTAACATCAATATTTATGGTACATGTCCACAAAAAATCTAGCTGTCAACACTGAATATTGCATTGTTGCATTTCTTTTCACAGTTTATGAACTTACATTCATCCATCCATCCATCCATCCATCATCTTCAGCTTATCCGAGGTCGGGTCGCGGGGGCAGCAGCCTAAGCAGGGAAGCCCAGACTTCCCTATCTCCAGCCACTTCGTCTAGCTCTTCCCGGGGAATCCCGAGGCGTTCCCAGGCCAGCCGGGAGACATAGTCTTCCCGACGTGTCCTGGGTCTTCCCCATGGCCTCCTACCAGCTGGACGTGCCCTAAACACCTCCCTAGGGAGGCGTTCGGGTGGCATCCTGACCAGATGCCCGAACCACCTCATCTGGCTCCTCTCGATGTGGAGGAGCAGCGGCTTTACGTTGAGCTCCTCCCGGATGGCAGAGCTTCTCACCCTCTCTCTAAGGGAGAGCCCCGCCACCCGGCGGAGAAAACTCATTTCGGCCGCTTGTACCCGTGATCTTATCCTTTCGGTCATGACCCAAAGCTCATGACCAAAGGTGAGGATGGGAACGTAGATCGACCGGTAAATTGAGAGCTTTGCCTTCCGGCTCAGCTCCTTCTTCACCACAACGGATCGATACAACGTCCGCATTACTGAAGACGCCGCACCGATCCGCCTGTCGATCTCACGATCCACTCTTCCCCCACTCGTGAACAAGACTCCTAGGTACTTGAACTCCTCCACTTGGGGCAGGGTCTCCTCCCCATCCCGGAGATGGCACTCCACCCTTTTCCGGGAGAGAACCATGGACTCGGACTTGGAGGTGCTGATTCTCATTCCGGTCGCTTCACACTCGGCTGCGAACCGATCCAGTGAGAGCTGAAGATCCCGGCCAGATGAAGCCATCAGGACTACATCATCTGCAAAAAGCAGAGACCTAATCCCGTGGCCACCAAACCGGATCCCCTCAACGCCTTGGCTGCGCCTAGCAATTCTGTCCATAAAAGTTATGAACAGAATCGGTGACAAAGGACAGCCTTGGCGGAGTCCTTTGTCACCTGGAAACGTGTCCGACTTACTGCCAGCAATGCGGACCAAGCTCTGACACTGATCATACAGGGAGCGGACTGCAACAATAAGACATACTCTCTGAGCACTCCCCACAGGACTTCCCGAGGGACACGGTCGAACGCCTTCTCCAAGTCCACAAAGCACATGTAGACTGGTTGGGCAAACTCCCATGCACCCTCAAAAACCCTGCCGAGAGTATAGAGGTGGTCCACAGTTCCATGACCAGGACGAAAACCACACTGTTCCTCCTGAATCCGAGGTTCGACTATCCGGCGAAGCCTCCTCTCCAGTACACCTTAATAAACCTTACCGGGAAGGCTGAGGAGTGTGATCCCACGATAGTTGGAACACACCCTCCGGTCCTCCTTCTTAAAGAGAGGGACCACCACCCCGGTCTGCCAATCCAGAGGTACCGCCCCCGATGTCCACGCGATGCTGCAGAGTCTTGTCAACCAAGACAGCCCCACAGCATCCAGAGCCTTAAGGAACTCCGGGCGGATCTCGTCCACCCCCGGGGCCTTGCCGCCGAGGAGCTTTTTAACTACCTCAGCGACCTCAGCCCCAGAAATAGGAGAGCCCACCACAGAATCCCCAGGCACCGCTTCCTCAAAGGAAGACGTGTTGGTGGTATTGAGGAGGTCTTCGAAGTATTCCCTCCACCGATCCACAACATCCGCAGTCGAAGTCAGCAGAACACCATCCGCACCATACACGGTGTTGATAGTGCACTGCTTCCCCTTCCTGAGGCGGCGTATGGTGGTCCAGAATCGCTTCGAAGCCGTCCGGAAGTCGTTTTCCATGGCTTCCCCGGACTCTTCCCATGTCCGAGTTTTTGCCTCCGCGACCGCTAAAGCTGCAAACCACTTGGCCCGTCGGTACCCGTCCACTGCCTCCGGAGTCCTATGAGCCAAAAGAACCCGATAGGACTCCTTCTTCAGCTTGACGACATCCCTCACTGCTGGTGTCCACCAACGGGTTCTGGGATTACCGCCACGACAGGCACCAACAACCTTGCGGCCACAGCTCCAATCAGCCGCCTTGACAATAGAGGTTCGGAACATGGTGCACTCGGACTCAATGTCCCGCACCTCCCTCGTGACATGTTCAAAGTTCTCCCGGAGGTGTGAATTGAAACTCTCTCCGACAGGAGACTCTGCCAGACGTTCCCAGCAGACCCTCACAATGCGTTTGGGCCTGCCAGGTCTGTCCAGCATCCTCCCCCACCATCGCAGCCAACTCACCACCAGGTGGTGATCGGTAGAAAAAGCTCCGCCCCTCTCTTCACCTGAGTGTCCAAAACATAAGGCCGCAAATCCGATGACACAACTACAAAGTCGATCATGGAACTGCGGCCTAGGGTGTCCTGGTGCCAAGTGTACATATGGACACCCTTATGTTTGAACATGGTGTTTGTTATGGACAATCCGTGACGAGCACAAAAGTACAATAACAAAACACAACTCGGGTTTAGATCCGGGCGACCATTCTTCCCAATCACGCCTCTCCAGGTTTCACTGTCGTTGCCAACATGAGCGTTGAAGTCTCCCAGTAGGACAAGGGAATCACCCGGGGGAGCACTTTCCAGTACTGCCTCGAGTGTACCCAAAAAGGGTGGGTATTTTGAACTGCTGTTTGGTGCATAAGCACAAACAACAGTCAGGACCCGTCCCCCCACCCGAAGGCGAAGGGAAGCTACCCTCTCGTCCACTGGGTTGAACTCAAACGTGCAGGCTTTGAGCCGGGGGGCAACAAGAATTGCCACCCCAGCCCGTTGCCTCTCACTGCCGGCAACGCCAGAGTGGAAGAGGGTCCAGTCCCTCTCGAGAGACCTGTTTCCACATTCATATTTTAAGTATTATTCAATAAATATATTTATGAAGGATTTTTTAATTGTTGCTATTTGAAGAATATTTTTTTAGAAATCTCACGTATCCCTTGGCATACCTTCCAGTACCCCCAGGGGTACGCGTACCCCCAATTGAGAACCACTGCTTCAGGCCATTCACTCATCACCAGTGGAATCTTGATTGTTCACCCTTCCAGTCATGTTCATTTCCTCTGCTCTGGCTGTACTCACGCTTCCAATTCCTGTGGCTCTAAATTTCCTCACTCCTTTTAGAGTTCGTTTTTTGTTATTATTATTCTTTTTTTTTTTCTGCGTTGAGGTCCTACTCAAAAGATCACTTCATATTTATCCATTCTTTCATTCTCAAAATAATCCTACTTATCTCATCGTATGGAATAAAACTTAATTCACCAATTATTTATTTATTTATATTTTATTGTGATTACTTATAGAGTATATTGTGAATAAATTGAGAACAGGAAGTGAAAAAAAGTTTTTGCAACTGTTATGTACAAGAAAAGGGGTAGGATTAAATAAGCTCTGCTTTTTCCTACTCCTTTTCGAACATGTTGAAAAGAAAAACTGGAAATTGTGATGTATCATCTTGTATGCTTGCATGTTCGAAATAAACTCAAACTCAAACTATGGCAAAAAGCCGATCGTGACACTGATAAAAATCACATTTTACTTAAACCAAACCTTCAGCAGGAAAAAATATGGCTTTGAAAAATCAGATTTGGTCCACTTTGGCGTGCAGTGTAAACGTAATCAATGGAGCGCACCGAATGTTAGCCTTGATTACTTCAACAACCAACAATCATTCCCCCAAAAACTGCCAGAATTCTTCATAAGATATCATTGATATCCCTCAATGATTAATATTTTGCCAACTATATAAATAAGTATTGCATTATCAAAAATATATGTTTTCCTCAAATGTTTTCTAACTGAATAATTTAGAGCTTAAGCAGTAAAATTAAGTGTTTTGTTTTTTTTCAACCCTAGTGTTCAGCACACACCTAAAACGCTTAAGGCAGACTTCTGGCTAAACAGAACTGTATGTAACGTGCTGTCAAAATTTACCGCACCATAAAGCTAAAGTGAAAGAATGAACAACACACTGCATTATACACACATCACAAGCCATTGCTTAGCTACAGTGATATCCGGGAAATAGAGTTGCCCATATACCACATGAGGCCTGGTTTCCCCACAGCAGTGTTCCTTCCTTCCATACCCAGCTATCTCCTGTCTGTTTGTTTATAGCACCTCAGAGGTTAAGGACTGCCCCGGGTATACTGAAGCACCAACCCAATGACCTCATGCCTTGTAGAGGTTGGCATCGTGCTGTGTGTGTGCCTGTGACTCCATCATTCTTTGCACATACTGTAAATGCACCTATAGCCAAGTTGTAGGCCTAGGGCTAGTGTCACTCCAAATACTGTTTGGTTAAATTGCTTCATGGCTTGGTTGCAGAAATCAGCTCTCTTAGAATATAGAAAATAAATCAAGTTAAATCATTTACAATAAACTTTGTGGTCCCAATATAAATGGGTCATTAGCTAATATATAATTGAATGTTAGTACAACTGTGTTTTAATAGGTCTGTTACTGACTAAATGAAAGTTCTATCCCAATCAACAGAGTAGCTATTACCTCACGTGTGACCTCATTGAATCTCCTCTCATCTTTAGGTTGAATTACTCATCATGCTGTCATTTATTTCTATTTCGATTACCTCTTCTGTTCCTTTTTCACTAAGAGCACAACTTCTACCCCCTACCCTCACCCCCACACCCCTCGAGGTTTCAGCATTAATTCAAAGGTCAAAAGTTCTGCTGTCATTTTGCATGACTTAATGTTTATCAAGAATCTCTGGATGGAGGTGACATCCACTGAGAAGCCAAGCATATTCTTTCAATGTCTTAATCAGTGTATGGTACCACAAAGTTTCTCATAAATGACTGTTGTCAAATGTCACCCTCAAGGCGCAGGAGAGATCGCAAGAGAGAGGGAGAGATTGTAATCTATAAGAAATTGCAACGAGTTTAAAAAGAAGAACAATACTTGTAAGGCAGAAAGGTCAGTGCCTGCATTGTGAATACCGGTTGAAGAAGCTGCGAACGTGTACTGTATATACATATATATATACATAAATATATACAAATATACGTATATATACACCCATATACGTATTTATATACGTATATATACATATATATACGCATATACATATTTATATATGTATATATACATATCTACACATATATATACATATATACTTATATATGTAGATATATATACGATATATCGCGGGTTTGTCTCTGTGCGATATAGAAAATGACTATATCGTAATATTCAAGTGTGCGTTCTCACGCAGTTGCTTTAGGCTGTGGGCGTACACTTCAGGCTCTTCTCACTCTTTCATGTCTTTCCTTCTCACAGACAAGCAGGGGCACATTCTTACATACATCACGTACTGTCAAGTCATACGTCACATACGTGTATGCCCTCGCAGAGCAGAGAAGTTGCATACTGGGCTACGTTAGCTGCTAACATAGCTGTACGAGAGAAAGAAGGTGCAGATCTGGTAACAAATGAAGGAAGACTTAATTCCCAATAAAAACAGCAGGGTTTCCATCGTCTGGCGGTGGTTCGGCTTCAAGTGGGAATATGTCAAACAGACAACCGTAATTTGTCAAGTGTGTGGGGGGGAGCGCTGCTATAAAAAGTAGCATTACTGCTAATATGTAGCATCATTTGAAAAGTCACTTGCTAGAGAATGAAGAGAATTTCATAAGCTTAGTAACATAACACATAGTGAAGGATGAATACTATTTGATTTCCTATTATGCAGCTCATTTTTATTTGACACTTAAAATGTCCCTGACAATCTTGAACTTTATGTTTTGGAAATTACTTGAATGTTTCATAAAGAAATACAATCATGTTTGCTTACGGACTGTATTCCTGCAGACTGTATTGATCTATATTGATATATAATGTATATATTGTGGTTTTTATGTTGATTTAATAATTAATTGTTTTTGTTTGTTTGTTTGTTTTTTGTTTCCTGTGCGGCCCGGTACCAATCGGTGGTTGGGAACCACTGCACTAAATGACTGAAAGAGTGCGCACTTGATGTCACGTTATTGATGGAAAAATGCAATTTTAGACAATATGATTTGCCAGAGTGGCTAGGAGACAGCGAGAGTAACAAGCGGTAGAAAATGAATTAGAAAGGACAGATTTAAAAAAATAAGAATTTTAAAAAATAAAAAAAATAACATTAAAAAAAAGGCTTCATGGTGGCAGAGGGGTTAGTGCGTCTTCCTCAAAATACGAAGGTCCTGAGTAGTCCTGGGTTAAATCCCGGGCTCGGGATCTTTCTGTGTGGAGTTTGCATGTCCTCTCCGTGAATGGATGGGTTCCCTCCGGGTACTCCGGCTTCCTCTCACTCCCAAAGACATGCACCAGGGGATAGGTTGATAGGCAACACTAAATTGGCCCTAGTGTGTGAATGTGAGTGTGAATGTTGTCCGTCTATCTGTGTCGGCCCTGCGATGAGGTGGCGACTTGTCCAGGGTGTACCCCGCTTTCCGCCCGATTGTAGTTGAGATAGGCACCAGCGCCCCCCGTGACCCCAAAGGGAATAAGTGGCAGAAAATGGATGGATGGATTTTTTTTTTAAATAAAAAAAATGTAATCTTTTAAACTTGGGACTTACCGCAGGCCAGATTTTGGACGCTGGCGGGCCGTATCCGGCCATAGTTTGGGGACTGCTGTTTTAGGGCAACGTATAAATCAACCGCCATGTTTGTGTAAAAACACAGTGACAAAGCATTAATGCGATGTGTGTGCGTTTGCTGAGGTTTGTGGTAACCACACTAAATTTGGCCGTTGATGAAAAGATCCAAGCGGATCAAGTTTCAGTCAATGTTTGGTGGAGTGTCACGTCCTTCTGTGTTTAACTACAGATACTTGATAGGATCACAGCAGCTGCTATGCAGGCTGTTAGGCGTACCCACACCTGCCACCTGAGTCAGTCCCTCTGTCATACCTTCTCACACACTCACAAAAACACTAATGGCCACCTTCACTACGACAACTATGCGACCACACAAACCGAGAAACATGTTTTGTGCACCGAGTTAAGGTTGGTGTCTTTCATGTCACAGAAGCCGTTTGACCAAACAACAGTGGCAGGTGTGTGCAGTGCTTGTGTGTGTTTCTGTGTTTGCAGGGTCAGTGCAGTATTCTCCATATGCCAGCTGTCAGATCAACTTCATCTCACACTGACATTTCCCTTCACACAGTAACAATATCTCCAGCTACCAATTCAATAGGCACACCTACATATTTTGACTCTACACAGCAAAAATGTCAACAACAGTGGTCCCTGTACCATTGTATTAGGGGGCCTCACCTTCTCAAGAAGGTCAAGCAAGTTTGTACAATAAAAAGTACATATATTTAATTGTGATTAATCGCATTGCCAATAGTTAACTCAAAATTTATGTAAGTTATTTATCTTTAGTAAATGTACCTTATTAAAATGTACACCCAAAGTGAATCTGGACAATTTGTTTGATTTATGCAAATGTTTGTTTGTGAAACATTAAGTTTTTTTAACTAACTAAAACACACACACACGACTTTTTCCACCTGGTACCTAATCCACTCCATTGTTGCCCTCTCTTTCTCCCAATATACATAATATACATAATATATATATATATATATATATATATATATATATATATATATATATATATATATATATATATATATATATATATATATATATATATATATATATATATATATATATATATATATATATATATATTACGACTGCAACAACTAATCACTAAAAATCGATTATAAAAATACTTGGCGATTAATGTAGTCATCGATTTGTTGGATGTATGCAGTGCGCATGCGCTAAGGCTCTTTTTCTTTTTTTTTTTAATTATTATTATTATTTTTTTTCATTTCGTTCTTTCCTAAACCTTTATTTATGAACTACAACATTTACAAAAAGCTGAGAAACAATAATCAAAATAAGTAAAAAAAAAAAGTACAAAACAGCGCCAGGGCGGCGGCAGTTAGCCAGCCAATGATGTGTCATGTGCAGCTCACGTGACCAAGCCGTAATCTTTGTCTGGAAACATACAAAAAATGGCGGAGGACAGCAGGAGCGATAGTGTAAGTGCAATGGAGAAAAGTCTACCACCTAAGTTGTCAAAAGTGTGGGAATTCTTCACCCTAAACACTGCAAAGAAGATATTTTCCTGCAAAACGTGCAGCATCCACCTCGCGTGGCAAGAAAGTACGACATCGCTTCGGGGGCACCTAAAGAGGAAACATGTTGGGGCCACGGATGAAGAAAAAAACTCACGTAAAGTAACTTTTTAAGTCCATAGTCCGAGTACATTGATCCATTGTGTCGGTCTTTGTGTGTTTTTAATATGTTGTTAACGAGGAGATTTTTTTAAGGCAATAAACGGACAGAAATATCTCAGGTTGGTTTCATAATGGATCAATGTAGCCGGGGCCCAATAAAGCCATAAAAATCTATTTAGACTTGAGTGACGCTTTAGTATAAGTAAACGTTATGAAGGTGCTGGAATATTTCATACTATTATTCACAGGCAGCCTAAAATGAATCCTTTATTATTCACAACAGAAACGTGTACAATATCTGACCCAGTTCTGATCTGATGAGTAACATTTCTGTTATTATTGTTGTATGCTGCATCCCCAATATCCATTTATATCATTTAGCTTTTTTTTGTATGTGGTGGTATAGATGGATGGATGGATGGATGGATGGATGGATGGATGGATGGATGGATGGATGGATGGATGGATGGATGGAAAGATGGATAGATGGATAGATGGATAGATAGATAGATAGATAGATAAATAGATAGACAGACG